>NC_132928.1:72982570-73282570 GCF_047675955.1 Chlorocebus sabaeus | reverse complement strand
TTCCCCTTGAGTTATAACTTAAATTGTTCTGATCGTAGTATTAACTGTGATTAGGTGTTGATGAAAGAGATACGGGGTTCTAATTAAGTAAAATGAAGATCTCAAATAAAATTGAAGTATAATGAAACACTGTAACTATGTAAATACAGTTCTGCTAAACAAATATTTAACTGTGGATAGGCACAGTGACTTTATAATGCAGATAGTCATTTTCATATATATGGATATGATGTGATACAGTAATTGATTTTTAGATTAAATATGTAAGTTGAGACATTTTTTAATTTTTGAAAAATTTAGTGCTGTTAATTCTGGAGACTAGTAAAAATAAATGATTAGAGACGAATACACTTCATGGTAACAAACATGCTGGTGATACAGCTTTAAAACTATGGAAATTTGCAACATACAAAAATAAAGTTCACATATTTTACATATTTATGGCCTAGCCTCACCAGTTGCCAATATTTTGCCATCTTGGTATTATCTGTTTCACTCTGCAGCCCCTCTTCTCTCCTTTCTCCCTCACCATGTGGCATTTTAAAGCAAATCCCAGATATCATTTCACCCATATGTATTTCAGCATGTGTCTCTGACACACTTGGACTTTCCTTTCACAGTACAACTATCTTACCATTGTCACAATTAATAACATTAGCAATAATTCCTTAATGGCATTTGGTAGCAAGAACATGTTCAGATTAGCCTGACTGTCTCTAAAATGTCTTTTGCAGTTTGTTTGTTTATATTAGGACTCAAATAAAGTCTTCACACTGCAGTTGGAAGATACAGTTGTAAATGATCTTTTAAATCTCCTCCCTTTTCATGCCCTTTATTTGATGAAGCAACTGTTAACCTGTAGAATTTCCCACATTCTGTTTGGCTGATTACATCTTTGTGGTTTGGTTTAACTCCTGTAATTTCCTGTAAACTGATCATTTGTTCTGGAGGGTATTTTTTTTGGTGAGCATTCTTTATAAGAGGTGCTGTATTGTTTTACTTAGCATCATGAGGTTGGTTCCCTTTCAGTATTGCTAGGATTGGTCAGTGGTTTTAGATTATGTTGGCTTGATCTATCCTTTATTAAGTTCTTACCAACTTTCACACAAAGGTTTTATTTTTTAATTTTTTAATTTTTTTTTTTTGAGATGGAGTCTCGCTCTGTCGCCCAGGCTGGAGTGCAGTGGCCGGATCTCAGCTCACTGCAAGCTCCGCCTCCCGGGTTTACACCATTCTCCTGCCTCAGCCTCCCAAGTAGCTGGGACTACAGGCGCCTGCCACCTTGCCCGGCTAGTTTTTTGTATTTTTTAGTAGAGACGGGGTTTCACCGTGTTAGCCAGGATGGTCTCGATCTCCTGACCTCGTGATCCACCCGTCTCGGCCTCCCAAAGTGCTGGGGTTACAGGCTTGAGCCACTGCCCCCGGCCCCACACAAAGGTTTTAACAACATCTGAGGATTGTTGACTAGATCCATTACATAAGGATTGCAAAATGGTGATTTTTCAATTATATCACTCCTACATTTATTAGTTGAAATTCTTCTGTAAAGAAAACTTTTAGTCCATGTATTTAATGTCTTTAAAATCTAGAAGTGCAGGCCATAAAAATTTAATTCCTCTTCCACCTCGTTTTGCCAGTTTTTATAATAATGAGTTGGTGTCCTAGGAACCCAGTAAATTTTTTTGTTTCTTTTATTATTTTTGTGTTATGGATTTTTATGTATGTGATGTGTTTTAATCCATTGTAGTTGCTGTTTTTCATGTTTCATTTGTCTCATCTTTGGCAAATTGGAACCCCGTCAGATGGGTTCTTTTGTATTCTTTTGAATATTGTCCCATCAGTTTTCAATAACTTACTCTCTTTCTGGCACAAGGAGTATCAGGTTCACTTTGTACATTTCCTGCTCCACATCTGGACTCAGCTATTTCTTTAAGGAACCCTCGTTGCTGAGACATTAATGACATCAAATATATATAAAAAAAGAAAAGAACAAGGAGCCCTGGTTTTCTCAAGTGGGAAATGGTTTTTAGAGATCACAGTAAGGGTGTTACAGGTGCTCATTGCTACTGGGTTGGTCATGACTTATAGGGTTTTTCAGTATTTAGATACAGGAAGTACTTTCTTCCTTCCCCCCCCTTCCCCTCCCCTCCCCTCCCTTCTTTTTTTGTATTAGAAAGAGTAAATTATGGGCTGGGCGCGGTGGCTCAAGCCTGTAATCCCAGCACTTTGGGAGGCCGAGACAGGCAGATCACGAGGTCAGGAGATCGAGACCATCCTGGCTAACACAGTGAAACCCCGTCTCTACTAAAAAATACAAAAAGCTAGCCTGGCGAGGTGGCGGGCGCCTGTAGTCCCAGCTACTCAGGAGGCTGAGGCAGGAGAATGGCATAAACCCGGGAGGTGAAGCTTACAGTGAGCTGAGATCCGGCCACTGCACTCCAGCCTGGGTGACAGAGCGAGACCCCATCTCAAAAAAAAAAAAAAAAAAAAGATGAGTAAATTATGGCTGGGTGTGGTGGCTCACTCCTGTAATCTCAGCACTCTGGGAGGCTGAGGTGGGCGGATCACTTGAGCCCAAGAATTCAAGACTAGCCTGGGCAACATGGCAAAACCCTGTCTCTATAAAAAAAAAGTTAGCCAGGCATGGTGGTGTGTGCCTATAGTCCCAACTACTTGGGCAGGTCATCTGAGTTGAGATTGCCCCACTGCACCCTAGCCTGGGTGATAGAGTGAGACCCCTTCTCAAAAAAAAAGGGAAGAATAAATTTTCAATTCATACTGATATTTCCAGTTTTCATGAAAAATTACAGAGGTTTTGTTTATTTTGTGATTTATTTACTTATTTTTTGGTGAAAAATATGTCTATTTAGTGTTAGCCAGCTGGGTTCACTTTAGATGATCCCAGTTTTGTTGGCAACATCATCGTAATCAGGAACCAGTAGAACATGGATCTTCTTTCCATCAGGCCTGATCAGGGTGTTGATCTTGGCTATGTCAGTGCCACAGAGCTTTTTCTTAGCCTGTTTGATCTGGTGTTTGTTGGCCTTGACATCCACAGTGAACATAAGAATGTTGTTGACTTTCTGTTCTTTTCATGGCTGACTCAGTGGTCAGGGGAAACTTGATAGCATAGTGGTCAAGCTTGTTTCCCCTGGACTGGGCCACTCTTCCAAGGATATTTGGGCTGCCTCCAGAACAGCAGCAGTGTCTTGGGCTGTCCTTAGGTGGGTGACATGAAGATCTTCTCTTTTTTTGTGTGGCTGTGGATACGGATACCGTTCATCACTGCTGTTTCAGTGTTCAGAGCCTTTGGACGTTGGGAGAGCAGGGACTTCCTTCTTGGCCTGTGATACTTTCTTGATGAGCACAGCCATGTAACTTCTTTTATAGTTGTGTCCTTTTTTTTTTTTTGAGACGGAGTCTCACTCTGTTGCCCAGGCTGGAGTGCAGTGGCACGATCTTGGCTCACCATAACCTCCGCCTCCCAGGTTCAAGCGATTCCCCTGCCTCAGCCTCCCGAGTAGCTGGGATTACAGGCATCCTCTGCCACGCCTGCTAATATTTGTATTTTTAGTAGAGTCGGGGATTCACTATGTTGGCCAGGCTGGTCCCGAACTCCTGACCTCCTGATCTGCCTGCCTTGGCCTCCCAAAGTGCTGGGATTACAGGTGTGAGCCACTGTGCCTGGCCTTTTTTTTTTTTTTTAAAATTGAGATGGGATCTCGCTTTGTCGCCCAGGCTAGAGTGTAGTGGCCTGGTCTCGGCTCACTACAACCTCTGCCTCCCAGGTTCAAGCAATTCTCCTGCCTTAGCCTCCCAAGTAGCTGGGATTACAGGTACGAGCCACTATGCCTGGCTAATTTTTGTATTATTATTAGAGACTGGGTTTCACCATGTTGGCCAGGCTGGTCTCGAACTCTGGACCTCAAGCCTCCCAAAGTGGTGGGATTACAGGCGTGAGCCACCATGCCCGGCCTATATCATTTTTTATCTTCTGCTAAAAATGTTGGTTCCTAACAACATTAACATTGTATTATACATATAATACATATTAGCTTTGAGATAACAATATCGTAATGTAGTTTGAGATTCCTTTGTCTGTCTGTTTATGTCCTTAGGCTGTATTCCAGTAGGGATGTAAGCTCAGAATACTTTTTAAATGAAAAACTTATAAATATTAATGAAAAATAATATTTTAAATAAATATTAATATTTAAGGTACTTGAAATAATAATTCTCTCTGTGTATTTATGTCAGCAGTTGAAAATAGAACATTTACTTCAGTTTGGTTTTCGTTTCTAAGGAGTGCTGTTTTTTCCTTTTCAATTTTTTTGATGTAAAATATTTACGTGGTTTCAAAATGTCGAACATATTTTTTAAAAGATATGGCCAGGCACGGTGGCTTGTGCCTGTAACCCCAGCAATTTAGGAGGCTGAGGCGGGCAGATAACTGAGGTCAGGAGTTCAAGACCAGCCTGGCCAACATGGTGAAACCCCATCTCTACTAAAAATACAAAAATCAGCCGGGTGTGGTAGCAAGCGCCGGCAATCCCAGCTACTCAGGAGGCTTCAACCGGGGAGGTGGAGGTTGCAGTGAGCTGAGATCACACCTCTGCACTCCAGCCTGGGCAACAGTGAGACTCTGTCTCAAAAAAAAAAAAAAAAGAGAAAGAAAAAGAAAAGATGCTACTGGTTTGCATATCATTATTCTGCCCATATCCTATCAGTAACTAAAGAGGTATTATTTTACTGTATGTTTTTACTTAAAATTTAATTTATGCTTACATTAATTTTTAAAGGTTCAGATTTGAAAGTCCAGTGTAAATTTTCCAGGTGGCCAGATGATACTAGATGTCAGTAATTAATTCTTGTTTATATATTGCATTTTAGAATTTTAAACGTTTTACTGGGTTTTGAGCATATTGTATGTCATTAGAAGGCAACTGGAACTCCAATTTTAGAAACTAAGATTATGATGTCTGCAGATGATCAGTTTTACTCCTTGTAGTCCACCCCTCCAATTAGTTAATAACTATTTTAAGATGTTTTACAGGCTAATATAGTGAAATTTCTGACATAAAGTCAGACTTCCAGATTGCGTTGCTCAAATTTGCCAAACCAGGCATTTTTCTGGTGAAGGAGAAAGGAATCTTTTCCTAAAAGTCTGGTACATATATATTTTTTGCTTAATGCCTAGTTACCATGGAAATAGATGTTAGAATCAGCTCTTAAGTAGGTAGGTAGTGACAAATTGGCTGTACTGTTGAATTGGGTTGCTAGACCATATTTGGCCCTTTCCTGCTTTCATCGTTCCACCTTCTCTTTCATTCTTTTCTTTTGGTTTCTGTGCTTTTTAAAATATTCTATATAGTTAAACCCAAATTTGACTTAACCTAGGTTTGGGCAACAGTTTGCTTTTGCTTACAGTTTATACTATCTATAGGTAGACATTTTACCTCACATTTACATATATAGTATAAGTAGATAATTGTACTGACTTGGCACATCAACTGTTAATGCTTTTAAGAAAAGGTCTGGAAAGACCTGTAACAAGTTAATAGTGATCATTTCTAGTGGGTGACAGTATAGAAAATGATTAAAGTCTACTTTGTGAAATTACAATGTTTCGTTTTTAAAATGAACATGTACTACTTCATTATATAAAATTTTTTTACTTGTAGAAGTTTGGTATTTAAAATATAGTAAAAAATAAGAGAGGAAAAGTGGAAATCCTCTCGTAGCATATTGTTTTTGGCATTAACTTTGACGTTTGTGTGATGTTGATGTTTAGTTACTGTGCTTTGGTACTGAGGATAGCAACACCTATGTCATAGTATTGCTGAGATTACATGAGATTACTAAAGCATAATACTTGGCACAAGGGGAGCAGTTAATAAAACAGGAGCTCTGGTTTTTGTGGATCTTAGATTTGCTGCCCTGTAGGTAGTATAGCTGTACAGGAATGAGGAAAGTATAGTGGAGCCTTAGAAGAGCTATCTGTGTATTCATTTGAATCCACAACCTTCCCTTGGAGCTTTTTCTTGGCTATGTAGTTCTACTTTAACTTTTCTCTTCTGTCAGTATTATTTCTAGTCATTTCTAGTTTTCTGCTCAGCAGAGACTTTGGGGTCCATGTTGTTCCTATTCTGTTACTGTTACATAAAGGTAGATCTATAACTTTATCTTGTTAGTAATCAAAAAAGTTAAATTTGAAGTTTTGTGCATATTTTGGATGAGTTTTACTTTACCCAACCTTTAATTTGGTCATGTGATTGAAAAAAAGATTTTTTGGGGGTACATTTTCCAGATAATCACTGTAGATGGAAAATTTGGATTTTTTTTTTTTTGAGATGCAGTCTCACCCTGTCCCCCAGGCTGGAGTGCAGTGGCGTGATCTCGACTCACTGCAACCTTCTCCTCCCAGGTTCAAGCATTCCTCCTGCCTTAGCCTCCCAAGTAGCTGGGATTACAGGCATGAGCCACCACAGCTGGCTACTTGTTTTGTATTTTTAGTAGAGATGGGGTTTAACCATGTTGGTCAGGCTGGTCTTGAACGCCTGACCTCAAATGATCCACCTGCCTTAGCCTCCCAAAGTGCTGGAATTACAGGCATGAGCCACTGTACCCATTCAAAACTTGGAATTTCTAAGAACCTTTATTAATTTATAAATCAGTAACATTGGAATTGAATATTTAAAACTGGAACTGTTTCCAGAATATTGAGGATGCAAAGTTTCTGTAGGTACAGTTATTCACAAAGGCAGACTCTTGGGGACAATCAGGATGATTGCAAAATTATATGAAATATAATATGTAACAAAATGAAGAAGCAGACAACTTACATTATAAGGTATATCTGTATTATTAAAGTCCAAATATCTATTCTAGTTTAATTTTTTGACTATTCAAGCATATGGCTGAAAAGTTTTAAAAAATACATATAAAAGAATATAGTAAAAACCCTTTCAATCCTACCTTTTACCTCCATTTGTTGAATTTTCCTTCTTTCTGTATTGTCATTGTTTTCTGTGTATTGTTTCCACACACAGAAAAACAAACACAAGTTTGCTGTCTTACTCCCCTATCTCCCCTACCCTTTACTTTCAACTTTTAAATTATACATACTGTTCTGCACTTTTAAATGTTGTCACTTAACACATCTGGGAGATGTTTGTGTTACTAGTACATAGAGATCCCCTCATTTGTGGGTGTTTTTTTGTTTTTGCGTTTTTGAGACAGTCTCGCTACGTCACCCAGGCTATTTTTTAGTATTTTTTGTATTTTTTAGTAGAGACGCGGTTTTGCCACATTGGCCAGGCTAGTCTCAAACTCCTGGTCTCAAGTGATCTGCCCACCTCAGCCTCCCAAAGTGCTAGAATTAACAGGTGTGAGCCACCACGCCTAGCCTTGTGTGTTCTTATTAACAACTTTTATTGAGGTATAACTTGCACACCAAAAAAATTAAACCATTGTAAGTGTAAAAATCAAGGAATTTTAAATGCATTTTTAATTACATTTTTATTTTATTTATTTATTTTATTATTATTATTTTTTTGAGACGGAATCTGGCTCTGTCGCCCAGGCTGGAGTGCAGTGGCATGATCTTGGCTCACTGCAACCTCTGCCTTCCAAGTTCACACCATTCTCTTGCCTCAGCCTCCTGAGGTGGCTGGGACTATAGGTACCTGCCACTACGCCCAGCTAATTTAAAAAAATATATATTTTTAGTAGAGATGGGGTTCCACCGTGTTAGTCAGGATGGTCTCGATCTCCTGACCTGGTGATCCGCCCACCTCAACCTCCCAAAGTGCTGGGATTATAGGCGTGAGCCACCACGCCTGGGCTATTTTCTTTTTTTAGAAACAAATTCTTACTCTGTTGCGCAGGCAGGAGTGCAGTAGCACGATCATAGCTCAGTGTTAACCTCAAACTCCTGGGCTCAAGCAATCCTCCAGCCTCCGCCTCCTGAGTAGCTGGGAATGCAGGTGTGTGCTACTATGCCCAGCTAATTAAAAAAAATTTGTTGTTTGTACAGACACAGTATCGCTGTGTTGCCTAGGCTGTTCTTGAACGCCTCCTCTCAAGAGATACTGCCACTTGGCCTCCTGTAGCTCTGGGATTATAGGTGTGAGCCCCCACACCTGGCTGTCAACGGAATTTTTGTAAATGTCTAGGGTTGTGCACCCATCACCACAGTCCAGTTTAAGAATAGTTCTATAATCCTTAAAAAGTTGTCTCCTCGTCTCTGGTCTTTCATGCCCATCTCCATGCCCATCTCCAGCTACAAACAACCAGTTTCCTCACTTGTTTTTGCAGTTCTGTGTAGGACAGTATAAGATTTATGATGTAACATAATTTATTTAGCCACACGCCTATTTTTGGACATTTAGGTTGTTTTTGACCTTTTGCTTTTACAGGCAGGTCTGAGATGAGATAACTTTGTACATATATTATTTCATACATCTGTAAGAGTATCTGTAGGATTAATTCCCAAGAGAAGGGTTACTGATTAAAGCATATGTGCTTTTTTTTTTTTTGGTGATGTAATCTCATTTTGTCGCCCAGTTGTGTCATCTTGGCTCGCTGCAACCCTCTGCCTCCCTGGTTCAAGCAATTCTCCTGCCTCAGCCTCCCGAGTAGCTGGGATTACAGGCGTGCACCACCATGCCCCGCTAATTTTTGTATTTTTAGTGGAAACAGGTGTCACCATCTTGGCCAAGTTAGTCTTGAACTCCTGACCTGTGATCTGCCCGGCCTGCATTTTTTATTTTTATAATAGTTTCCCATTCAGGTTATACAGATTTACATTCTCCCCAGCAATATGAGGGCTAATATTTTCCCATACCTTACCTGCCATGTACATCACTAGACTTCTGAATTTCTGAGTTTTTGCCAATCTGGTAGTGAAAAATGGTGTGGGTTTTTTTTTTTTTTTTTTTTGATTTTTTTGGAGATAGAGTCTCACTGTATTGTCCAGGCTGGAGGGAGTTAGTGGCATGATAGGGGCACACTGCAACCTCTATCTCCCAGGTTCAAGCAGTTCTTCTGCCTCAGCCTCCCGAGTAGTTGGGACTACGGGTGTGTGTGGAAAATGGAAAATGAATTGTTTTTATTTAGTAGATTTTACATCAAGTTTGTGAATGAGTATGAGCATCTTTTCAAGTGTTTAAGAGTCCATTGTAATTCTTTTTATATGAAATATCCTTTTATGTCATATGTCCATTTTTCTGCTGAATGGTTGGCTGTTGTTTTTTTTTTTTTTTTTTTTTTTTTGTCGTTTATTTCCTTCCTGTCCCCCAGGCTGGAGTGCAGTGGTGCAATAACGGCTTACTGCAGCCTTGAACCTCCCAGGCTCAAGTGATCCTCCCACCTCAACCTCCTGAGTACCTGAGACTACAGGCACATGCTACCATGCCGGTTAATTTTTAAATTTTTTTGTATGTTGCCCAGGCTGGTCTTGAACTCCTGGGCTCAAGCACATCACCCACCTCGGCCTCCCAAAGTGTCGGAACTACAGGAGTGAGCCACTTTGCCTGGCCTGAATGGTTGGTCTTTAAAAAAAATTATTGATTTTAGATGTTCTTTATATATGAGAGATACGCTCTTTAGTGTTATGAATTATAAATAACTTTTTGTAGACTTTGTCATTTATATTTTGATTTGTTCGCTTTGTGTATTTTTTTTTTTTTTGCCGTTGAGCAATTTTTTAATGTTAAATTTATCAGTATTTTCTTTTTTTTTTTTCCTTTTTTTAATTTTTTTTTTTGAGACGGAGTCTCGCTCTGTTGCCCGGGCTGGAGTGCAGTGGCACCATCTCGGCTCACTGCAAGCTCCGCCTCCCGGGTTCACGCCATTCTCCTGCCTCAGCCTCCCGAGTAGCTGGGACTACAGGCACTCGCCGCCACCTCGCCTGGCTAGTTTTTTGTATTTTTAGTAGAGACGGGGTTTCACCGTGTTAGCCAGGATGGTCTTGATCTCCTGACCTCGTGATCCGCCCATCTCGGCCTCCCAAAGCGCTGGGATTACAGGCTTGAGCCACCGCGCCCGGCAGTATTTTCTTTTATAGCTCCCGAACTTTGAGTTAATTTACTATTTGAAGTAAGTGATACGTTGAATTCCCTTCCAGGATTGTAATTTATTATGTCACTTTGAATTTAGCTAGACTTTTGTCCAGACCTACTGACTTGCATCTGTGATGAATAACTTTGAACATATGTTATCTCACACATGTCCAAGTATATCTATTGAATGAATTTGGCGGTTTATTCCTTTGGGCCAAGGTTGTGTGTTTTTAATTTTGGTAATTATTGTCGAATTGAATAAATGTATCTTTCAAGGCTGTTAAGATACTGCATTGCTAATAACTGGTGCAGAAATTAATGGTAATTTCTATTCAAGATGCTGGATTGTTAAAGTCCTCTAGGATTAGAAAAGTTTTGGTTGAAAATAGAACACTAAACTGTAAGGAAGAGTCTTCGTTTTTCATTATATATTGGGCTTTAAGGCACTAGAATTACACTTTAGAAATTACACTTTAGGAATTCTCCCAAATTGGGAGAATTTGGGTTATGTCTTAAAAAATGTTCATGTTCTTTGTGCTCCGTTTTAATACCTACCCAGAAGCAGCCCGTGTACAAGTGCACAAGGAAGCTGGCATGAATATGTTTGTAGTTGCCCTCTTTTTAATAGTGAAAAACAGAAAACCACTTAATATCACCAATAGAGGACAAGGTAAATAACCATGGCAAATTCCTACAGTGGTTATAGCACAAAAATAATTCGACAGCTTGTGTTTACTGATGTAGAAAGATCTCTAAAACATTTTTTAAATGAAAGAAAAGTTGAAAGACAGTGTATTAATACACTGTACTACATTACATTGGTAATGTAGTACCAATTATGTAAAAATAGATTCACAGAAATGTTATTAAATATGGATACATGTACATGTATGTAAGTGAAGGTCTGGAAAGGGTTTGGGATTGGGTGTAGTAATTTAGGACTTACCTTTTTTTTTTTTTTTTGAGATAGTGTCTCACTCTGTTTTTCAGGCTGGAGTGCAGTCTCAGCTTACTGCAGTCTCCATCTCCTGAGTTCAAGCAATTCTCCTGCCTCAGCCTCCCAAGTTGCTGGTACTACAGGTGTCCACCACCATGCCTGGCTAATTTTTGTATTTCTTTAGTAGAGAAGAGGTTTAGCCATGTTGGCCAGGCTGGTCTTGATTTCCTGACCTCAAGTGATCCACCCGCCTTGGCCTCCCAAAGTGCTGGGATTACAGGCATGTGCCACTGTGCCCGGCAACATTAATGTTTTATTAGTTTTACAAGGATAATATGCTCAACTAAAAGCCAATTTAAAATTTATTTGGAAAAAATACATTGTTTTGTACGTGGGTCCCTGTAAATGTGGGGTAAAACTGGAAGAATACCCTAAGTAAGGAGACAGTAGTTATGTCCACGAGGGATGTGGGAACCGAGAAGATAAAAGGAGACATTTGCTTTTTGTATACTTCTGTATTTTTATAGTTTTATAAAGCAAATGAATTCATGTATTAATTTGTATGCTGAAGAAAGGACTCAATTCTTCAGGACCAGGAATTCAAGTAAGAGTATCTCATTTTGTCAAGTAACAGTACTTAGTGAAATTAGTAGTTGCCAGTTGAATTACTGGGTAGAGAATAAAGGTGTCAACAGAAATAGTTTACTAGTTTGCTGATAATTAGGCTTTAATTTGCTTGATGTGATGCATGTTTATTACTTTAGGGCAAGTAGAAAAATAAAAATAAGTAGATTCTTTCTCATATACCATCATGAACACTAGTAGTTTCTGATACATTCAAGACGGTACACACAGTGAGATTGTTCTTGCCCTGTAGCCTCACCTGGAATTTCCTTTTGTCTTCTGCTTTGTTACTACCACCTCCCCTGCAGTTTGGGTGTCTCTCTAGTTCTCTCTTCTTTGTTTGCTAGTCCGGGATCAGATCTGCTCTTATGAAATAGAAGTCAGCAGTGAGGAGAAAAAAAATTGTTTTTTCTGAAACGGAGTCTCACTCTGTCGTCCAGGCTGGAGTGCAGTGGCACAATCTCGGCTCTCTGCAGCCTCCACCTCTTGGGTTTAAGCAGTTCTCTTGCCTCAGCCTCCCGTGTAACTGGGACTACAGGCACCTGCCATCACGCCCGGCTAATTTTGTATTTTTAGTAGAGACAGGGTTTCACCGTATTGCCAGGCTGGTCTCTTTAACTCCTGACCTCAAATGATTCACCCACCTCAGCCTCCCAAAGTGCTGGGATTACAGGTGTGAGCCACAGTGCCTGGCCAAAAGGTAAAATTTTTAATCCCTTTATTCAGTTAGTCACCAAATGTGAGAATGTCTTTACCCAGTTCTTCTGTCTCCATCCCAGCATTTGTGCAAGCCATTGTATCTCATTCTAGATTAAAAGGTAGCAGATTCCTAACTGATCTGTCTGATTCAGTCTTGTATTTGTATATTGGAATCTGTTTTTTACATTGCAGCCACAGTGATCTAAGACGTCAGATAATGTAGCTCTTGCTCATAAAACTTTGTAGTGGTTCTTCTGTTGCTATCAGGCCATGCTTCTCCTCTGGCTATGGTCATTAATGATTGTGGCTTTCTGTATTGTCAACTTTCCTCATGCACTATAGCTCTTTTCCAGAATCTATATTGTTTCTCATTTCAACCAATTGGAATTCTTTTCCTAGACTACCAGTCATCCTTCAGGTATCCTTCTCTGAGATCCTAAGATAGATTTACATCCTTCTTCCTGCTCCTTTTGTGCAGAATCTGACCATAGTAGTTATATTCATATAGTAACTTAACTGTTTAACTGATTCCTCCACTATACTCCATGAAAACAAAGACTGAGTCTTAAATCAAGTCCCTGTTTCTTAACCAGCACCTGATACATTATAGGCTTTAGTTTAAATGTATGAATCAGGCTGGGTGCGATGGCTCATGCCTGTAATCGCAGCACTTTGGGAGGCCAAGGTGGGAGGATCACTTGAGTCCAGGAGTTTGAGACCAGCCTGGGTAACATAGTGAGACCCTGTCTTTAAAAATTATCAAAAATTAGCTGGGCATTGTGGTACATGCCTGTAGTTCCAGCTACTTGGGAGGCTGAAACAGGCTAATTGCTTGAGCCTAGGAAGTCAAGGCTGCAGTGAGCCACAGTGCTCAGCTTGAATAACAGAGGGAGACCCTATCTCAAAAAACAAAAACAAAAAAACCCAAAAGCCAGAAACAAACGTGTGAATGAGTGGTTAACTCAGTCTTCTCTCGTATCATTTTTTTCTCTTGTTCTTTCCCTACCTAGTAATTAATCGGTTGTGACTCAGTTTGAAAAATACTTGTATAAGGAATCCTGAATTACTAGTTAGAACTCTCAGAATGAGAACTCTCTACAAGATTGATCTCTAAATATTTAGTAATTTTTTATTGTTGTTAATGGTATTGTTTTAAAAATTCAATTTCTGATTGTTGCTAATGTATAGAAATCCTACTGACTTCTCTATATTGTGTATCCTGTGATCTTGCTAAAACCACCTATTGGTTACAGTAGCATTTTTGTAGATTCCTTTGGATTTCCTTGGTAGTGGATCATGTTGTCAGTAAAGGCAGCTATTATTCTTCATGTCCAATTCAAATATCTTTTCTTTCTTGATTGCATTGGCTGCAGTCTCCAAAACAATGCAGAATAGAAGTGGTGAGGTGGATATCCCTGTCTTGTTCTTAACTGTAGGGAAAAGCATTCAGTCTTTCACCATTAAGTGTAATGTTAGTTGCAGATTTTTCATGGATGCCTTTTGTCTGATTGAGGAAGTTTCATTCTGTTCCTAGTTTGCTGAGTGGTTACATCAGGAGCGGATTATGGCTTTTGTATTAATAAAATGTATTTTCTGTGTATATTGAGATGATTTTTTTTTAAGTTTGTTGATAGGTTAATTACATTGACTTCTGAATTTTAGAACAATCCTCCATTTCTACAGTAAAGTGCACTTGGTCATGATATATTACGTTTTAGAGCATATTGTTGGATTCTACGTGCTAGAATTTTATTTAGAATTTTTGGGCTGGGCATGGTGGCTCACACCTCTAATCCCAGCACTTTGGGTTGGCTTAAGTCCAGGAGTCTAAGACTAGCCTGGGCAACATAACAAAACCCTGTCTTTACAGAAAATAAAATTAAAAAAAATCACCTGCGTTTGGTGGTCTGCACCTGTAGGTCCCAGCTACTTGGGAGGCTTGGGAGGCTGAGGTGGGAGGATCACTTGACTGCAGGAGTTGGAGGTTGCAGTGAGCCAAGTTTGCACCACTGAACTCCAGCCTGGTTGATAAAACAAGACCCTATCTCAAAAAAAAAAAAAAAAAAAAAAAAAAAAAAGAATTGTTTGCATTTGTGCTCATGAGGGATATTGGTCTGTAGAGATGTGGTTTTGCTATGTTGCCCAGGCTGGTCTTAAACTCCTGGCCGCAAGCAGTCCTCTCATCTCAGCCTCCCAAAGTGTTGGGATTACAAGGATGAGCCACCATGTCCAGCCTGTAGTTTTATTTTCTCATAATATATCAGAATAATGCTGATACATTATTATATCAGAATATATATCAGAATAATGCTGGCTTTGTAGAATGAGTTGGGAAGAATTCTAAATTTTAATTTTAGAGATGGTGTCTTGTTATGTTGCATAGGCTGTTCTGGAACTCATGGGTGAGCCCAAGGGATCCTCTCACGTTACCTTTCCAAGTAGCTGGGATTATAGCCGTGAGCCACTGTGCCCAGCAATTTTTTATTTGAAATAATAGGCCGTAATCACATTATAGTTTTAAAGATCACTTGTAATAGAAACGTAACAGACAAAAGCCAGTGAAGTATATGTAATTAAATTTCTCTGATCAATTCATCACATTGCATCATCAATTTTATAGGATACTTGGAGAGCAGATAATCTAGGCCTTGAAGAATTTTTTTTTCTCCCAGAGACGGAGTCTCACTCTGTCGCCGAGGCTGGAGTGCAGTGGCATGATCTCAGCTCACTGCAGCATCCGCCTCCCAGGTTCAAGTGATTCTTCTGCCTCAGCCTCCCCAATAGCTGAGATTACAAGTGCCTGCCACCACGCCCGACTTAATTTTTGTATTTTTAGTAGAGACGGGGTTTCACATGTTGGCCAGGCTGGTCTCGAACTCCCGACCTTCAGTGATCCGCCTGTCTCAGCCTCCCAAAGTGCTAGGGATTACAGACGTGAGCCACTGTGCCAGCCTGGCCTTGAAGAATTAATGGTGATTTGTTTTAAATGTGGAATGAGGCCGGGCATGGTGGCTCAGACCTGTCGTCCTAACAGTTTGGGAGGCTGAGGCAGTCGGATCACTTGAGACCAGGAGTTTGAGACCAGTGTGGCCAACATAGTGAAACCCTGTCTCTACTTAAATAAAAAAAAAATTAGCTGGGTGTGGTGGCGCATGCCTGTAAACCCAGCTACTCTGGAGGCTGAGACTTGAGAATCATTTGAACTGGGAGGCGGAGGTTGCAGTGAGCTACAATTGCGCCATTGCTCTCCAGCTGGAGCAAGACTGTTTTGGGGAGCGAGACTGTCTCAATAAATAAATAAATAAATAACTAAAGGATCGATTTCATTTTCTTTAGGGTCTGAGTTAATTGTTTCTTAAAAGTGTCAGCAAGAAATCTTAAAATTGATTGTCTTAAGTAAATGTTAAGTAATAATACTTAATATTAATAGTTTTATAATTTAATAATGAACATAAAGCATTTTATTTGATTTTAACATTTTCTAGTTATTAAAAAACTCGTGGTAGAAAGTATGGAAAATCCAGAAAATCAGGTAGGAAAAAGATCAGTCATAATTCAGACGTTACAGAGGTAACTACTATTAACATTTTAGTATATACTTCCAAATCTTTACCTGTGTGTTTCTTAAAACACAGTTTGTAATAATGTTTTTTTCAACATTTTAAACATTAGCTTCTGAATTGGTAGGTAAGTTTATGTTGGTTATAGGTTTTTTAAAGGGTGTTAGGTTGTTACTACCTGATAAGGCAGTTATGGTATGACGTCTGGATTTAAACTGTTTTTCCTGCCTCTAGTGAATTATGTCCTTAAAATCTCTTAAAGCTCCACCTCTCTTTGCTCTTTCATACCAGTGGGTAATGACACTTTTTGTTCATCTACATAATTGTTTTTGTGATAAAAATAAATGTGTTTTAAAAGATAAATAAAACTTATTTTGTTATAAAATTAAATGGTATCTAATGTAGTAAATACTTCCCTGTCTGGTTAAATTTGATTAAGTTATCTTTAAGTATTCCTGTTTTCCCTTTCTCCCACTTTAATTAGGTAACTGTTATGAAAAATCAGAGTACAATAGGAGTTCTTAAACTTTTTTGGGTTTGTTGAAAGCACAGGCTTTATTGTGTAGATATATCATCTCTGAAAATTATTGTAGGGTCTTCAGAAATCCACAGAAACGATGTTATGATTTCTGGGTTAAAATTTTCCGTATTTATAATAGTTTTCACCCATTGTCCATGGCACCTTGGTTTACCTACTTGTGCTTCCAAAATTTTGACACACATGCAATTAATTTTCGTATTCACTAAATTTGCATTGACTGTTATCCCAAAGCCTACCAAAAAGAAGGTTGCTTGATTATATCCTGTGAAGTAGCCTTGAGCAGAAAATGTTACTTTTTATGAGTTAGAGACAGCGCTGGGACTAAAATCAATGCATTTCTCAAGTAGATCTTGTGTTTCCGAGATCATGTAAAAACTTTGAATCCTGAGGATATAATTAAACATAACTGTAAACAGTTTTCATACAGTATCACAGGGCTAAGGGATGAGCAAGTGATACTAGGTTAACCAGGACTCCCTGAAGACATTGTTAGATTATATGCTTTAGGAGTAATTGTGTTTTTGATGATTTTCAATTCTTTCAAATATGCCACTATATTCTGGTATTTCATTGTTTTTATTTCATAGCAGATTCCCCTTCTGAATCATGGTGTATATTCATAGTGTATATTCCTAGGCTAGTATTTTACCCAAAATAGGAAAGTTTTAGAGATCATTTTGTATCTGAAAAGTATTCCCTTATTGATAATGTTGATATCTAATATAAGTAATGTGATAATTTCTTTTAATTTTTGTATTTCTGATTTTTTCAGCATTTCTTAATTGGTTTTTTGAATGGTATAAAAAATAGGTTTTTAAAAATATATCCACCAGCCTCCCTAAGAATTACATGAGAGTCTCTCTTACCACTGTTAAATAAGTAACTCCTGCTCCCTTTGTTGTTGTTGTTGTTGTTTTTGGAGGCAGGCTGTTGGTCTGTCACTCAGGCTGGAGTGCAGAGGCATGATAACAACTCACTGCAGCCTTAATCACCTGGGCTCAAATGATCCTTCCACCTCAGTCTTCACCACGAGTAGCTGGGGCCACAGTCATGGGCCACCATGCTCAGCTGTTTTTTGAGATGGAATCTCACTCTATTGCCCAGGCTGGAGTGCAGTGGCCTGATCTCGGCTCAGTGCAACCTCTGCCTCTTGGGTTCAAGTGATTCTTGTGCCTCAGCCTCCCATGTAGCTGGGACTACAAGCGTGCACCACCACGCCCAGCTAATTTTTGTATTTTTAGTAGAGACAGGGTTTCACCATGTTGGCCAGGCTGGTTTTGAACTCCTGACCTCAGGTGAGCCACCTGCCTCAGCCTCCCAAAGTGCTGGGATTACAGGTATGAGCCACCATGCCCAGCCTTTATTTTTAACAGAGGCAGAGTCTCCCTGTGTTGCCCAGGCTGGTCTTGAACTGGGCTCAAGTGATCCACCCGCCTTGGCCTCCCAAAGTGCTGAGATTATAGGCTGAGCCATTGCACCCAACCCACCTGCTCACTTTAAAGCACACTGTATAGAGTTGTCCTGGTGAGAAGCCACCTTGATGGCAAGCTTGTAAGTTGTAAAGTTGGTGAGTTTTTACTTGGGACTCACATTTGAAACTGCTTTGTTTTTTCTGTTATCTTTTAATATGTAAAATAATAATCAGAAGTTACTCAGGACTTTTTTTTTTCGTTTTTAGATATATGATTTAATTTTTGAATTGAGGGTTAGCGGTCACCCAATATTAAGAATTTTTTTCAAAAAATGTGCTCGGGTCAACACAAGGTCTCTCTGTCCATTATCCTCCTGAAACCATGGTTTCTTTGTTTGCACCTTTATCCCCACTGCCTCGTCAGTCCTTCCTGCCAGCTGGACTGGAAGCCTGGCGACTCCCTAGGTCACAGGGTCTCCCTTGCCTCCCTTGCCATAACCAAGTGAGCTCTGCGCGTGGCCGATGGCAGTCCCACCCTGCGCCCCTGCTGTTAGGCACCGAGCAAGGAGGGGCCCCTGACTGTTCTCCACGTGGGCACTGGCGCGTGGCCACCTGCCCACCTGAAGCTGCCATCTCGGGTTCTGGCAGGAGCCATTTGTGTGGCGAGGAGCAGAGAGGCAGGAACCCAGTGAGCTGCTCAGGACCCTGAGTTGTGGGAGATCATGACTATTTCTTTGCGATGCTTCCCCAATATTCTTGAAGTCAATTTTGTCAAATAGCCTGATTTTAGTGATCATCTCGTGTTAGAGCCTGCCCGGTATATATTCCACCTTGTTTGTTAACAACATACTAATTTCCCTTGGATTGTCAGTGAAGGTGTCCTGTTCTTTACTGTACAAGAACTAAGCATGTGATTCAAATAAGGTTACTGGATATGTTAAAAATAATAAGACAGTGGAAATAAAATAATATTAAAATGTTTTATTTTATTAATGGGTGGAATAAGAGTAATACATTTTAGACTTGAAGTTACTGTCAGTGTTTTTATCATTATATGACTGTCAAAGAGCTCAGAATAGAATTAAGAGAATGTAGTGGATATTTCCAGTACCACTGTTAGATTTGGTAATTCACAAGGTGAGTTCACAGGACTCAGTGTATTGTATTAGTCATGTTTACAGCCGTGATTTATTATAAGAGGATAGGAAGCATGATCAGCAAAAGGAAGATACATTCCTTTTGTATCTGTTGTATTTATTACAAGAGGATAGGAAGCATGAACAGCAAAAGGAAGTCTGGAGGAAACCAGGTGCAAATTTCTCCCGGTAGAGTTAACACAAGACACACATAATCCCCTAACCAAGAATTGTGACAACGTGAAATGTTGCAACTGGAGAAGCTCCTTAAAACTCAGCATTCAGGGTTTTTATTGGGAGCTGATCACATAGATACTGCATGTCTAGCACATACCAAATTCTAGACTCTGATAGTGAAAGCATCAGCCATATTGTTTTAGACACAACCAGCCACTCTTATCAGTTGGTGGTAGGAACCCTCCCTAAATCCAGGTTCCTCTGAATTCTCAGCCAAGGGCCAACTTTGCAAGCAGCCCTTTCTAAGGAAAGCCATCTCAGGTCTGCTGTTAACTTTTTTCTTCATAGAAGATTAGCTTTTTATTTACTAATTCTTTAGTTGTTTCCATTGATTATTTTATCTCAATTGCTGGTTTCTTCGCTAGAGTCTTCTTCTCAAAGCAGCTTTTAAATAGTGTATTATTTTAAATTGGTCTGCTTTTATGGCCATATTTTATTTTGTGCGTACATCATTACATTGTTTTCATTATCACCATCCTGATGTCTTTCAGGTCTTTAATGACTTCTGAAATTTCCAAAATGGCTTTCAGTTTTTTATTCCTACCAGAATACCTCATACTATGTGGTTCAGGAAACCAAATGGAGATTCTATTGGTTACTGAGCATATCTGTTACAAATATCTACTTAAGACCTAGAGAAATAACCTCTAGGTCAATGTTTCTCAGTCTTGTGGAGGGTGGGGAGTGCATCAGAGTATCCTGGAGGGCTTAAGACACAAAGTGCTGTTTCCCTCCCGGAGAGTTTCTAATTCGGAATGTCTGGAGTGGTGCCTGGGAATTTGCATTTCTAACAAATTCCCAGGTGTTGGCTGGACGCTGTATGCACTTTGCTGTAATCCCAGCACTTTGGGAGGCTGAGGTGGGTGGACCACTTCGGCCTGGGAGGTGGAGGCTGCAGTGAATTAGGATCTCATGACTGTACTCCAGCCTGGGTGACAGAGTGAGTGAGACCTTGTCTCAAAAAAAAACACATTTTCAGATGTTGCTGATGCTGTTGGTCCTGGGAGCATACTTTGAGAACCACTTTTTTAGTTTATAGTACAATCCACAAACTTATGTAAACAAGAAAAATGTAATCTGTTAAATTCCCATGTACAGGCATACCAAATACTGTGTGCCGAAAGTGATAGGATGGTTGAAGACTTCATTGTCAACCCGGCTGTGTTGCGCAGCTGCCACTTTTCCCTCAGGATGTGTGTGTTCACATGGTGTGTTGCTCTTGTAGATCAACATAAGAAATACTTACTAGTAAAGTTTATTTCTATCTTTTTTTAAGATAAGTAAATTAACAGTTCACTATTTTTTGTGTGTGCTCAGTTAATCTTCCTCATATCACCTGAAATTTATCATCTCCCTTGGGTAATCACAGTCTAGTGGATTGCCTCTTCAGCATTTTCTTAGGGAAAATGGATTGGCAGGGGAAATCGCTAGACTATTTTAAGGGATTTATTGGCTTTTCTGTCCCACTGGGAATGCTTATAGGAGGGGATGCCATAGAAATGTTTTTCATGATCTCAGTGGGGATCAGAAAATCCCAGCAAAACGGAGGCTAGGTGGGCATGGTTAACACATTTAGGTAGGAGGGCATGTTTGATAATGAAATTCTGAAAATGTTTGCACGTGCATTGAGATCCCTAGGTAGATAAGGAAACTAGTAACTTATTTGATTGGTATAATTTTTTAAAACTCCAGGTGTGATGATAATCTAATATAAACTGTTCTGTTGAATGCTTTGAAATTGAGTCTGTTTAGTTCTGAGAGCCCATTGAAAGAAGGCAAGACCGAGTATCCTGAAGGCCTATTACATACCCCTGTACGTAGCATGGCCCTTCCTACTTGCCTTTGCTAATGGTACTTTGTGTGTGTACATTTACTTAAATAGCTGTGCAGTGGGATGAGGGACTAATACTCAGGTCTTCAAATCGGATATTGGCTCTGACTTAACCATTAATTACTGATGACTCAAAAGAATACCACTATGACGTACCAGTAAGAGTAGGTGCATATGGAGAGTCAGGAAATAGCATTTTGGTAGAGTTTTGACTTAAATATGTTTCTTTACATTCATCTTGAAATTGTTATGGTCCTAAGTGAATAGTTGGAATAGATATCCTCAGCAACTAATAGAATCTCCATTTAGTGTGAGGTAGTTTGGAAGGAATGGCCAAGAAAAGCTGTTTAGTGCCACCATTAAAGTCCTGAAAGATGTTGGGAAGGGTCATCAAGAGAAAAATGTAAAATAAAACCAACAAAACACACACACACACACACACACACACAAAATATAAGGCATTAAAATGGTCTCATTTACATTATTGCTTTTAATATCACTGTTTATCTTGTCATAGGCTAGTAACTTATAATATAAAAAGCGAATTGCGTTTATGTGATGTATCAGAAGGTTCTTTCCAGTTTTAACAGTAGAACTGTAATACAAATTGAGATGGCATAGGCGGCAAGGACCATGTATTATTGCAAGGGATTTCATTCTTCAAAATTACTGTTGCAAGTATCTAACTTTGTATGATAGTGAAGTACACATGCACACACTCCCCATGGTTAACTAGTATTTAAGTAAATTGTTTAGCTTATAAATTCAGTTTAGTGAAAAAAGAATATTAGATTAACAGATTAATGTACAAAGTTGAAATTTTATTTCTATGATCTTTTTTTTTTTTTTTTTTGAAATGGAGTTTCACTCTTGTTGCCTATGTTGGAGTGCAGTGGCGTGACCTCCACCTCCCAGATTCAAGTAATTCTTCTGCCTGAGCCTCCCGAGTAGCTGGGATTACAGGCGTGTGCCACCATGCCTGGCTAATTTTGTATTTTTAGTAGAGACTGGGTTTCACTATGTTGGTCAGGCTGGTCTTGAACTCCTGACCTCAGGTGATCTGCCCTCCTCGGCCTCCCATAGTGCTGGGATTACAGGCTTGACCCACTGCACCCAGCCTCTAAAATCTTCTTTAAATTTTCAAGACAGAGTCTCTCTGCCACCCAAGCTGGAGTGCAGTGGCACGATCATGGCTTGTTGCACCTTCAACCTCCTCAGCTCAAGTGATCTTCTCACCTCAGCCCCTTGAATGGTTGTGATTGTAGGCGTGTGCCACCGTGCCCAGGTAATTTTTTTATTTTTTGTATAGTCACGTCTTCCTATGTTGCTCAGGCTGTTTCTTGGCAAAAGCATATTGCCAGAACATATCTCTTTTTTTTTTTTTTTTTGAGATGGTGTTTTGCTCTATTGCCCAGACTTGATTGCAGTGGCGCAATCTCGGCTCACTACAATTTCCACCTCCCAGGTTCAAGCGATTCTCCTGCCTCAGCCTCCCAAGTAGCTGGGATTACAGGCGCCTGCCACCACTCCCCGCTAGTTTTTTGTGTTTTTAGTAGAGATGAGGTTTCATCATGTTGGCCAGGCTGGTCTCAAACTCCTGAGTTCAGGTGATCCCCCCTGCCTCAGCCTCCCAAAGTGCTGGGATTGTAGGCGTGAGCCACCGCGCCTGGCCAGCATATCTCTTTGTTAAGAGAAATAACTTGTAATTTTTTTCTTTCCTTTTTTAAAGAGACAGGGTCTTGTTGTGTCTCCCAGACTGGAGTGCAGTGGTGTGATCATAGCTCAATGCAGCCTTGAACTTCTGGGCTCAAGCAATCCTCCTGCCTCAGCCTCCCAAGTAGCTAGGATTACAGGTGTGCACCACCATGACAATTAGTATTCTTGCTTTATTTTTTCTTTTTATTTGGTAAGAAGTTTATAACTTTGAAAAATATGAGTAGAAATGTAAGGGTCTATGGAAAAGGTAAACTATTGTTTTTTAATAAGTGTAAATATATTTTTAAGAAGATTGTAAGGCCAGACCCATCTGGTAAGGGCTTAGAAGCTGATTTTTAAAAATAGATAGCCAGAGCTTATATCTTACTAATGTTTGCTAATGCTACTAATGCTACTAATTAGCGTTGGTTTGCTAATGTTATAATAATCTGATGACCTTGAATAGCATTTTTTAAAAACCTGTTTTTTTTTTTTTTGCTTCGTATGTTCACGTTCATTATTTCTTACTGGTCAAGGTTTTTTTTCTTGAAAGTCTCTCTCTGTCACCTAGGCTGGAGTGCAATGGTGTGATCACAGCTTACTGCAGCCTCCACTCCCCAGGCTCAAGTGAACCATCTGCCTCAGCCTCCTTACTAGCTAGGAGCCACAGGCGTGTGCTACCACGCCTGGCTGAGTTTTTGATATTTTGTAGAGATGAGGTTTTGTCATGTTGTCCCGGCTGGTCTTGAACTCCTGGGCTCAAGCAATCCTCCCACCTTGGCCTCCCAGCGTGTTGGGATTACAGGCATGAGCCACGGTGCCCAGCCCAGGAATTTTGTATATTTTGACAGTTTAGCTTTTAAAAATTTAAACTGGAATTGGTTTAATACTTGTCTAGATGTGATCTAAGTTCTGAATATCCCAGGACATTGTGGGTGCTCAGTTAATGTTTGTGGAATTGTAACTATATTTTATATTATTTCTATTGTGATAATAGGCATCTGATGGGTTTAATTAAAGCTATTTTCGTTATGGATAATAGAACCCATTTCAGTTGATGAAAAGCAGAAAAGAGAATCTATTATAAGGGTACAGAGCATCTCATGGTACCCAAAGAGGGGAAGTCCAGTTTGGCTTGAGGAGGCAGTTGGAAAGCTAACAGGAACTGAGGCTAGCCTTTCTCTCAGTCACTCAGAAAACCCACAGTTTCTTATGTGCACTTCTTTCCTCTCTGCATCTGTTTTATTTCTTACTTCGTTTCAGCAGACTGATTTTCTCTACTTCTCCCTGTGCATGCCAGAAAATGGCTACCATAGGCTACATCACATCCTTTCTCTACCAGCTAATTGGTTAACCTGGCTTTAACTTCCTAGGAGAGAAAAATGGATTGGCCCAGTTTGGATCAGGTGGTTACCGTCTAATGAATTACTTGTTGGCAAAGCATATTGCCAGAACATATCTCTTTGTTAAGAGAAATAACTTGTAATTGATACTTGTCATGTTAGCGACTTAGTCTTTGTAAAGCTGTGTGGGCTTCTTTATTGTAAAAATTTGGTCATCTGTAAGATAATTTGTCCTTATTTTACTTGTTAAAATATGATTTGTTGGGTCCCTCATGTATGCATAGTCATTGAACAGGTAGAGCAGTCTACACACACACACACACACACACACACACATACACACACACACACACACAAATTAGGCCTGGTGTTGGATTTTCCTTACCATTGTGCCTGTTTTTGGTATGCATTTGCTTTAGAACATGATAATCATAATTCAAAGATAAGTCTGCAGCAGACTTAACATTTATATATAAAGTGTTTTTAAGGCAGAAGGTATTATTTACTCTCTTTTTAGAAATGGAGAAACTGAGAATCAGGGAGTAAAAAATCAGTCAACTAATAGATTACAGATCACAGCCATAGCTGAGCTGAGATATTCTTTACACAAATTATGGCCTTATTCTTCTATATCCTTTTACCTCTATATGAGTATATATCAAACTGGACTTCTCCTAAATTCTCTTTGGTCTAGTTTGCAAGTTCTCTGCATAGAATAAAAAATTAAATTTTTAAAACTGATTATTTGTATCAAGTAATACAAATGACTAAATTCAAAAGGTATATACTTTATTATTGTTTTATCTTGAGTTTCTGCCATTTCATTTCATATAGAGAGCTAAAAAGATTTAATGTAAACATTTTCTGGGTCATTTGTACATCTGGATAGCAAAGAACTATTAGGTTGGTGCAGAAGTAATTGTGGTTTTGCAATTACTTTTATTTTTATTTATTTATTTATTTTTTGAGATAGAGTCTCACTGTGTCACCCAGGCTAGAGTGCAGTGGTATAATTTCAGCTCACTGCAACCTCCACCTCCCCAGCTCAAGTGATTCTCCCTGCCTCAGCCTCCCACGTAGCTGGGACTACAGGCACGCACCACCACACCCAGCTAATTTTTTGTTGTTGTTGTATTTTAGTAGACATGGGGTTTCACCATGTTGCCCAGAGTGGTCTTGAACTCCTGAGCTCAGGCAATCCACCTGCCTTGGCTTCCCACAGTGGTGGGATTACAGGAGTAAGCCTCTGCGCCTGGCCTGCAATTACTTTTAATGGCAAAGACCGCGGTTTTGCACCAACCTAGTATAATTTCAGTTTCTGCAATTACTTTTTATGTTTTACAGCCAGAGTTCATAGTGAGTAGTATTACTTCACTTGTTGCAGGTTTAATTATAAAACAACAGAGATGGAATTCACAGTAAGTGAAATGTTCCTACCTCATGAGGCAACACTGATCTCTCCAGCAAAGGTTTTGTATTAATTTACATAGGGAAAAGTGGTGGGAGAATTGATTCATTACACTGTGCTCAACATTAAAAGCATGTTAGTCCAAAGTAGTGTGTGCCATGTTTGTGTTTTGAGTGTGTAGCTGTAGCAGAATATCATCCATCTATTGAATTAATGTTCTTACTTGAATTTCATTGATTTTGTTGGTTTGTGGAATTTAGTTTGCAGATTTGGTTTTATACTTATACAGTTCTGTAAGAATAAATCTTAGCTACTATATGATTACGTTTTATCAGGTATAAGGTATACATTTTCTACATTTTAACATTTCTGAAATCAGGATGCATTTAGCAGTCAATTGATGGTATATCATAGTTTAATTGGCAGATTTTTTCTTTCTTAGTGGCTAAGTGTGGTTTACAATTAATGACTTAAATTAGAAGAAATATGGTAGCTTTATGTTAGCATGAATTTCAGTAACATAAAAATAAACCATCATCTCTGTAAGGGAGAGAGAATTTACTTTTTTTAAGTTTAAGAACAGCTATGTAGGCTGAGTGCGGTGGCTCATGCCTGTAATCTTAACGCTTTGGGAGGCCAAGGTGGGTGGATCATCTGAGGTCAGGAGTTCGAGACCAGCCTGGCCAACATGGTGAACCCTGTCTCTACTAAAAATACACACACACGAAGCCAGGTGGGGTGGCGCACGCCTGTAGTCCCAGCTCCTTGGAAGGCTGAGGCAGGAGAATCACTTGAACCCGGGAGGCAGAGGTTGCAGTGAGAAGGTTGCGCCACTGCACTCCAGCCTGTAAATATAACTGCCAGGAACTTGAGATTTCAGAAAACATTTCTCTAGAGTATCTGGAAAATCACCTGGCCTACCCAAACAAAATTGCCGTTTGTGGATATTTGCTACCAATGCCCTTGTCATTCCTCTCTGTAGTCCTGTACTCATAAGCTTAGCTGCTTAGCTGCTCATACCTTATTCTTGAACTGCTTCCGTCACTAATTTCTGCATGATCTGATTCTTAAGTACAAAATCTTCTTTAAGAAGAATGGTAATAATAACACATTTAACACAGACTTTTTTTATATTGAGGGCTTATTACATGTGATTTTATGTGTAACAGGTCACATTGGTATTGTGTGTATTTAATATGTAATTTATATTTAATTATATGTAATGAATGTATAATATAAAAGTAAACATATGTTTATTTTCTTGCTATGATAAACTACACTTTACAAATGTGAAGCTATGCTCAGATAAGTTAAATAACTTTTCCCAAGGATGATGTAGCTAGTAAGTTATGAACCTAGAGTTTGATCTCAGATACTGAGTCCATAGCTCATGCTTTTTCGCCTCAAAGATGCTTCTCAATATGAGGTATTTTTGAAATACAAATAATCAAGTTAAGAGGAATCTCATTTAGCAGAGCTTAACTAATGTTTAATCTTTTTGTATTAACAATTATCTCATGAATTTCTTCTATGTGTAGGTACTATTCTAGGACCAGGACATTCAAAGGTGAATAAGACACTATTTCTACCTTAAGTAGCTCAGTCTAGAGGACTGATAGGAATCATTAAAATATGGTATAAAATGATCACTTTTACAAAATGTTGGTATATTAGGGAAAAGAAAAGTCAGTATATAGTGTTACAGCAATGAGTATTTAGCATCATTTACCAAAGGGCTTACTACAGTAGTGTTCTGAATCTAGAATTTTGTGACTTAGTATTTAATACGTATTGTGTGGGTCAGTTTCTTTTGGTCACTAGACAAGTAATTGATAGGTTTTCAGGTGATTAAAGATTGATGTTTCTTGTTGATGGCTTCTTTCAAAATCATATTCTTGAGGATATAAAACACGATTAAAAACTTGATGGGGATTATTATTATTAATTAATTAATTTATTTATTTATTTTGAGACGTAGTCTCGCTCTGTTGCCCAGGCTGGAGTGCAGTGGCGTGATCTCGGGTCACTGCAATCTCTGCCTCGCGGGTTTAAGTGATTCTCATGACTCAACCCCCGAGTAGCTGGCATTACAGGTGCCTGCCACCACGGCCAGCTACTTTTATTTTTATTAGAGACAGGGTTTCACTGTGTTGGCCAGGCTGGTCTCAAACTGCTCACCTCACGTGATCTGCCCACCTTAGCCTCCCAAAGTGCTGGGATTACAGGTGTGAGTCACCATGCCCGGCCAGATTATTATTATTATTTATTTTATTTTATTTTTTGAGACTGAGTTTCACTTTTGTTGCCCAGGCTGGAGTGCGGTGGTGCAAACTCAGCTCACTGCAATCTCCGCCTCCCAAGTCCAAGTGATTCTCCTGCCTCAGCCTCCCGAGTAGCTGGGATTACAGGTGCCTACCACCATGCCTGGCTAAGTTGTGTATTTTTAGTAGAGACTGGCTTTCACCATGTTGGCCAGTCTGGACTCAAATTCCTGACCTCAGGTGATCCGCCCATCTTCGCCTCCCAAAGTGTTGTGATTATAGGCATGAGCCATGGCATCCGACCTATTATTTTTTTAGCTTGGTCCTCCAGGCTGGAGTGCAATGATGGAGTCACTGCAGCCACAACCTCCTGGACTCAAGCAGTTCTCCCACCTCAGCCTCCTTAGTAGCTAGGACCATAAGTGTTCACCACCACATCTGGCTTATTTTTCAAAATTATTTGTAGAGATGAAGTCTCGCTATGTTGCCCAGGCTCATCTCAAACTCCTGGGCTCAAGTGATCCTCCTGCCTTGGTCTCGCAAAGTGCTGAGATTACAGGCCTGACCCAGTAGGAATTTTAAGGATTTAAAAAAAAAAATCAAACTCCTATAAATGTTCTCCAGATGCTATCTTTAGTGACTTGTTATATTAAAAAATGTTGTACTTACTGCCTTCTAATCCATGCCAGTAGTTGTTACCAACATGCCCAGATACATTAAGCCACAACAATGCCAGTTTCTATTTCTCTTTGTATTCTGAATTTTGAACTGCCTGAATCCTCCACTAGTCTCCTCTAATTTCCATATCATGAAAGTTTATGTTCTGAGAGTGCTGTTACTCCAAAGAAGATTCATTTGCGTTTGAATATGATTGTGCTCTCACTAGCAAGATGACAACCTCTTCTCAAGGCAAAGTAGGTTGGCTGTGTTACATGAGAAAGCTCCTTTCCTTTTTTAATACTTAGAACAGTGCCTTAAATATAGTAGGCTTTTAATAATGTCTCTCCCAATTTCTCTCTCACCTGTTTGCTGAGGCAGAAAATTCTAGTTAGAATATTTCTTTGGAGTTACTTAAATTTCCAGGAGCATGCAGATACTCTTCTGTTAATATTTGTGACTATTCGGATATCCCTCTTGCTACTAGATGTGGATCTAAAATTTGCTTATAAGTAACTTGTGGTTTTGTCTCCTCAAGTAACTTAAATTTTAAGAAGATACACAGTAGGACCATGTAGAAAACCAAAAACAAACTTTAAAAAATTAGAAGAAGGATATTAAGAAATATAGATAGCATCCAGAGATTTTCGTGTTTTGGGAAGTGGTTGAGATTTTGTTTTGTTTTGTTTTCTTTTTTTGAGATGGAGTCTCTCTCTGCCTCCCAGGCTGGAGCGCAGTGGCGTGATCTCGGCTCACTGCAAGCACCCCCTCCTGGGTTCACGCCATTCTCCTGCCTCAGCCTCCTGAGTGGCTGGGACTGCAGGCACCTGCCATGAGGCCCGACTAATATTTTTGTATGTTTAGTAGGGACAGGGTTTCCCTGTGTTAGCCAAGATGGTCTCGATCTCCTGACCTTGTGATCCGCCCACCTCGGCCTCCCAAAATATTGGAATTACAGGTGTAAGGCACTGCACCCAGCCACGGTTGAGTTTTAAAATATGCAGTAAGTCTTACAATCCAGCAAAACAAACAAACAAAACAAAAACGAGTAATTCGGAAAGATGGGTAAAGAATATAAATAGATAATTAATAGAAAAATATGCAAATGCGCAATAAATATATATTACTTTACAAAATAATTTATTTTCAAATAATTCCAAATGTGCTGTATAAATAGTTCATGTAATCTCCTTCACCAGACTGACCAGTTGTTAACATTCAAAGTCGTTCGCTCTATATCTAATTTGTCTTTTTCTCTCTGTGTGTGTATACAGAGAGAGATACACAGATTTGTATATGTATGTATATATCTATATATATACACACACTCTTATAATATGTGTTGTATACATATATGTATACGTATGTACTCATTATCATCTTCAGAGTTTTTAAGAGCAAGCTTAAAACACGATGTTCTGTCACCCATTGTACTCCAGTGTGTAATTCCTAATAAACAGAACAGAATAACTTCAACTTTTTGGTCTGTCTATCTTTTTCTCATTTCCAGTTACTCTTGGCAGATATACCACAGAAAGGTTGCTCTTTAGATACTACAGTGCATAACGTCACACAATTACACCAGTAAAAATAATTCAGTAGTATTCAAAGATGATGCGAATGTTCTGTTCATCAAACCACCTGTCCAGCTTAGCATCTTTTGATAGCTCTCTGAATCAGCTACCTTTATGATGGTTGCCAGACGTTGATTCTCTATCAGTTCTGTTACAGTTGTTAACAGTTTAGTATAAGGAAAAACTTTATCTTTTCTACATTTTAAAACATTCATTAATTCATTCATTCTTGTCAATATGGATTCATGGATTTCATTTTTACTGAATGAATTGTAATTTGTTACCAACTTTTTAAAGTGAGATATAATTAATTTACTGTGGAATACACAGATCTTAAGTTGATATATCCCTAAGGAGATAATAGAACAAATAATATTTATTTTAATGCTCAAACTTTCCCCCATTTGGCCAGTAAGAGGAAAACCCCTTCAAGATGCTTTCTGTGTCCCTTTGAAATGTCCCTATCATTAGTCGCACCATTTCTTTACTTTCTGACACAAGATGTTTCAGATTCTTCTTGTGCTTTTCTCTGTCCAACCTTGAAATCAACCATTTTTCTAAGGAATCAACCATTTCCTAATACCTTTTAATGGAGAGAGTTATTTAGAAATCAAGACGTGGGCCAAGGCGGGGGTGAATCACGAGGTCAAGAGTTCGAGACCAGCCTGACCAACATGTCGAAACCCCGTCTCTACTAATTAGCTGGGCGTGGTGGAGAGTGCCTGTAATACCAGCTACTTGGGAGGCTGAGGCAGGAGAGTCGCTTAAACCTGGGAGGCAGAGGTTGCAGTGAGCCGCGATCACTCCCTTCCTTCTATTTTAACTTCTTTGGAGTGAAAAACACGGCCCCCACTATATTCAGTGTATTTACTTATTTGATTAGTCTGTTTATTTATTTGGTCCGGGTAATGGATCTTCCAGCCTTGCTGCTCATCTCCTCTCTTCCTATTCAGCTCTCACCCATGTCCTCAGCCACAGGACTGTACCTCCGTGTGGTTCCCCCAGGCCTCCTCTTCACTGCCTTGTGTATTCAGCTTCTGTCCTTGTGCCTCTTCAACCTTTACCCCTTCACAACAAATCCATGTCCTTAGTGCCACATGAAAAGGGAGAGAAGAAATGGCCCCAGAGAATATTTTGAAGTTATATTGCATGGTTTTCTTTCTTTCTTTCTTTCTTTCTTTCTTTCTTTCTTTCTTTCTTTCTTTTCTTTCTTTTCTTTCTTTTCTTTCTTTTCTTTCTTTTCTTTCTTTTCTTTCTTTTCTTTCTTTTCTTTCTTTTCTTTCTTTTCTTTCTTTTCTTTCTTTTCTTCCTTTCCTTCCCTTTCCCTTTCCCTTCCCTTTCCTTTCCTTTCTTTCCTGTCTGTCTTTCTGTCTTTCTGTCTTTCTGTCTCTCTGTCTTTCTTTCTGTCTTTCTTTCTTTCTGTCTTTCTTTCTTTCTTTCTGACGGAGTCTTGCTTTGTTGCCCAGGCTGGAGTACAGTGGCGCGATCTCGGCTCACTACAAGCTCCGCCTCCCTGGTTCACACCATTCTCCTACCTCAGCCTCCCGAGTAGCTGGGACTACAGGCGCCTGCCACCATGCCCTGCTAATTTTTTGTATTTTTAGTAGAGACGGGTTTCACTGTTTTAGCCAGGGTGGTCTCGATCTCTTGACCTCATGAGCTGCCCACCTCGCCTCCCAAAGTGCTAGGATTACAGGTGTGAGCCACCACGCCCGACCATGGTTTTCTTCATTTCCTCGATGTATTCATTGTTTTTATATTCCCCACAACCAAATGGTGCATTTTAAGCTTGCTTTTTAAATGGTACACCCTTTGGTATATAAATGTTTTGTTATTTGACAGACTTGCTCTGTCAAGACTGGAGTGCCGTGTTGCAATCATGGCTCACTGCAGCCTCCACTTCCTGAGCTCTAGCAATCCTCCCACCTCAGCCTCCCTAGTGGTTGGGACCATACATGCATGCCACTATGCCTGGCTAATTTTTGTATTTCTGGTAGAGACGGGGTTTCACCCTGTTACCCAGGCTGGTCTCCAACTCCTGAGCTCAAACAATCCACACACCTTGGTCTCCCAAAGTGCTGGGATTATAGGCGAGAGCCACTGCACCCAGCCTACTGATGGTTTTTATGATCAAATTTAATACTCTTGTTTTCTGATTCTTTTGGCTACATTGGCACTGTAACCAATTTGAATCCCTTACTTTTTAAAAGAAACTACCTCAATAAAATGTCATCTAGCATGTTTTGCTTTTTAAAAAACATCTCAAATAATTGAATATTTCCTAGTCAGTGTCAGTGTTAGCCAGCCATTTGAAGATTTGATTTAACTATTGTCTTTCTAAAACTTAATTTATGTGTTTTATATGCTGCAGCCCAGAGACACATTAGAGATTACTGTTGATTCATTTGTGCACTTCTGTGCTTCCTTGGCATTTTGGCATCTTGAAGGATTTTTATCCACTAATAGCTAATTTTAAAATGGCTTATGCTTTTTAGTGTTCCCATGGAATTCAGTGGTTTTTAGGTGCCAGTAAGGACATTTCGTAGACTGGCTAGGAAAATAATTATTTAAGCAATGCTGGAAAACTATGAGGTAGCTGTTGCCTTGACAACCAGAAAACTGTTCTGTTTGTTCAAGAAAGGGATGGTAATTTAGTAGTTTAATTTCCTTTTTGGCATGGAGGTGCTACATAAAAACATCTTATTTTAGCCTCTGAGATGATCCATACTATTGATCAGAATTAGAGAAGCAGAGCAAAAAGAAAAGGCAAGAGTTGTTTGTTTTCTGGCTACGTATAGATAGACATGCATACTTACCAGGGTTGGTCTTGGTCAAAAGAATCTTAGTTAACCTGTCGACATAATCCTTTGTATGTCTCTAAATTGAACCAAAGTAAATTAGCCTCAAAATACTGGTGCAGTCTTGGTACACTAAGGGGTCGTGATACACTTTGTTGTGGAGCATCCCCACAAAGATTTAAGATTCATTCTCTTGCCGCTAGAATTCAACATGATTACTTCATGTCTGGATTGAATGAGGGAGAAAATATTTTAAAGGAACTCCTCATCCCCCACATATATACAGAATTACATTGGCATCTGCTCTATTTATATGGGAATTTTTTTATGATTTAACCCATTTGTATATAGACTTAAACTTTTTTTTTTTTTTTTTTAACAATTGCCTCCCAGGTTGTAAAGTAAAAATAATTGCCTTTATTTGGCAATGTGTGCTGGGCCCTCTTGTAAGCATTTTATGTGTACCATCTTACTCCTCATCCTTGTGACAGAACTGTTATTGTATGCTGAGGCCTTAAGCTAAGTGGCTTAGCCCAAGGTCACCTCACTACTAAGGGATAGATTTGAACCTAGGCATCTAGTTTAGGAACGTATACCCTTTTTTTTCTTTTCTTTTTTTTTTTGAGACAAGGTCTCAATGTCGCCCAGGCTGGAGTGCAGTGGCGCGATCTCTGCTCACTGCAACCTCAGCCTTTCGGGCTCAAGTGGTCCTCCCACCGTAGCCTCCCTCATAGTCAGGACTACCAGCAGGTGCCACCATGCTTGGCTAATTTTTGTATTTTTAGTAAAAACAGGGTTTTGCCATGTTGCCCCGTCTGGTTTTGGACTCCTGGGCTCAAGCAGTCCTCCCTCTTAGGCCTCCCAAAGTGCTGGGGTTACAGGTGTGAGCCACTGTGCTTGGCTTGGGAACCCGTACTCTTAATTACTGTATTATGCTGACTTTTTTTTTTTTTTGAGACGGTGTCTCACACTGTCGCCCGGGCTGGAGTGCAGTGGCACAGTCTTGGCTCACTGCAATCTCCACCTCCCAGGTTCAAGTGATTCTCCTGCTTCAGCCTTCCGAGTAGCTGGGATTGCAAGTGCCCGCCACCACACCCAGCTAATGTTTTGTATTTTTAGTAGAGAGGGAGTTTCACGATGTTGGTCAGGCTGGTCTCGAATGCCTGACCTCGTGATCCACCTGCCTCAGCCTCCCAAAGTGCTGGAATTATAGGCATGAGCCACTGTGCCCAGCCTAAAATATTTTTTATTTTTATTATTTATTTATTTATTTATTTTTGAGATGAAGTTTCCCTCTTGTCGCCCAGGCTGGAGTACAATGGCACGATCTCGGCTCACTGCAACCTCCGCCTCCTGAGATCAAGCAGTTCTCCTGCTTCAGCCTCCTGTGTAGCTGGGATTACAGGCACCCGCCACCACACCTGGCTAAATTTTTATATTTTAAGTAGAGATGGGGTTTCACCATGTTGGCCAGGCTGGTCTCGAACTCCTGACTTTCAGGTAATCCACCTGCCTTGGCCCCCCAAAGTGCTGGGATTACAGGCATGAGCCACCTTGCCCAGCCAGAATGTGGTTTTGCCCCTTGAATATTAAGAAATAAGGAAGGGAACCAAATCTGAATTTCTATGATAAAATGACTCGTTTGTCCACATTAAGTGTTTCATAATATTATAACTTCCTAGCTGACTACCTCAGACATCACAATGGAGTGCTTTCTAATATTGACTCTGTTTTTTGATGTGGCAGCTGAAGCTTAGAGAGGTTCAGTAGCCTACAAAAACTCATCTAGTTGGTGTAAGGAGTAGAGCTTGGATTAGGACCTTGCCTCTCTGCTTTGAAAGCCTGTGCTATTCATCAGTCTCCTCCATTACCTCATGTTAAACTAATGATAGAGTGATACCTTATGCCCACCTAAAATTACATACTCAAATCTGACCACCTCAGTCACAGATTTGATTTGGGTTTCTGTGTAAAGTCTCATTCATATTTTGGTTGGCATTTAAAAATAGTTCAATAGTTTCATTCTAGATGATTATATATGTCTCAAAGGTTCCCATTCTGTCCACCTTTGTAATGTCAATGCTTTGACATAGGCTTGCTAAACAATTATGTGTAAGATTCAAATTATTGGCCGGGCGCAGTGGCTCAAGCCTGTAATCCCAGCACTTTGGGAGGCCGAAACGGGCGGATCATGAGGTCAGGAGATCAAGATCATCCTGGCTAACACGGTGAAACCCCATCTCTATTAAAAAATACAAAAATCTAGCCGGGCGAGGTGGCGGGCACCTGTAGTCCCAGCTACTCAGGAGGCTGAGGCAGGAGAATGGCGTAAACCCGGGAGGCGGAGCTTGCAGTGAGCTGAGATTGGGCCACTGCACTCCAGCCTGGGTGACAGAGCGAGACTCCGTCTGAAAAAAAAAAAAGAGATTCAAATTATTGTGCTAAATGAGAATTTAGGAACAGAAAAGTAACTTACCTGAGATGATGTGTAATAAATAGAGGTGGCAGCAGTAAGATCAGAACACAGATCATTGCTTTTTCTGTGCTCTTTATAACAAATTAACACTGCTCTCATAATGTGTTTCAGTTTTAGCAGCTTTTATCAGACTTTGGTTTCCTTCCGCAAGTCTGTCTGTCTTCTTTTTTTCCGCAAGTCTGTCTTTTTTTTTTTTTGAGACGGAGTCTCACTCTGTCACCCAGACTGGAGTGCAGTGGCATGATCTCAGTTCACTGCAAGCTCCGCCTCCCAGGTTCACGCCATTCTCCTGCCTTAGCCTACTGAGTAGCTGACTACAGGTGTCTGCCACCATGCCCGGCTAATTTTTTTTTTTTTTTTTAATAGAGATGGGGTTTCACCGTGTTAGCCAGGATGGTCTCGATCTCCTGACCTCAAGATTCGCCCGCCTCGGCCTCCCAAAGTGGTGGGATTACAGGCGTGAGCCCTGCGCCCAACCCTCCCTCTGCAAGTCTTTCTAAAGGCATTTTCTTTATATGCCTTGTAATTCCTTTTCATGTGTTCTAGCATGAAGGAAAGAAAATATTACCCTTCAAAAGCATAATTTGCCCCACAATAATTTGAAGTAATTAATACCCTTCTTCTGTCAACATGGATTTTTATATTGTTGAAGATGTGCAATGGGCTTAATTTGCGGGGCGGAAATCCCCTTTCTCAAATTCAGCTTTAATAAATTTGCCCAATAAGCAAATCTACAGTTTGCTGTAGTTGAAATGTTGCTAGTGTCTGTGAATGTTAATGAAAAGAATATGCAAATGGGTTTCTGAATACTAATAGTCTGAAGATGTTACTGTTCTGTACCCTATTTTTGTTCAGAATTATCTATTAAAAATTTTAAAGTGTATCAATTCCTAAATATTTATATGTTCCTCAGTAGGTACAAATGTGCAACTTTTAGTTGATTTATTGTTCTCTTCTATGTTTCATAATTTCAGTTTTCATCAATTTTATTTTTAACTATACTGTTTGTCTCTCAAAATAAAATTTTACTGACTAGTATGGCAGAATGCATTAATAGAGGAGGTTGCAAATTGTGGAAAGTTATGAGCCTGTGGTCATGAAGACTGCCCTATCATTTGGGTTTTTATAGCAGTAATACCCAGTACCAATTGAACCACAGAGTGAATTGAAATTTCCTTAAATTTTTTTTCTCTCTTTAAAACATTTAAAAAAAATATTTAATTGACAAGCTTGAACATATTCAGTATGTGCAACATGATGAATTGATGCACGTTTTATGATTACCACAGTTACATTAACAAACACATTCATTATCACTTGGGCTGTACATAATCTTCCCATCCTTATAATAAAAGGTTTTTTTTTTTTAAATAATTGAGATAGGATCCTGCTATGTTGCTTGGGCTGATCTCGAACTCCTGGGCTCAAGCAGTCCTCCTGCTTCGGCCTCCCAAATTGCTGGGATTACAGGTGTGACCCCCAATGCGTGGCCATTTTTATGATTTTGGAGCAAAGTGCTGTGAATCTCCTTTCATATTCTTGCTAAAATAAAGCCACTAGTATGCCTGGAATGTAACCATAATTTTGGCCAGGGATAATGATATTTGAAGAGACCTAAGACAGGTAGGTAAAGTAGAAATGCATTTATTCAGTAGGTACAACAGCAATGTAAAGTTATTAAGTCGTAGTTAACAATATAAAACAATTAAAAAGTATTAGTACAGAAATGATTATCTTTCTGTGAGGGTATATTCCTATTATGGTATAAATGAACTGATGAATAGGCATTTTCCTAAGTTGATTGTAAAAATTGCGTAACTGGCATGTTTTGAGTTTCCTTTTTATGAAATACATGGACTGTGAGCCGGGCGGCCGCTGTGGAGGCCTGATGCAATTGTGGGCGCTTCTGTTACAGTGCTAGACTATCGTTCCCTTTCTTTGGGGGAGAGATGACTCTGTATGATAGCCACAACCTTTAGGGGAGAATTTATTTTAAAATCTAAATGAAATTGATTATTTAATTATTACTTGTAACAGCATTTCTCACTTTATATTCTATGGAATTTCTGTAGGATGTTAATAGATGTCAAGAGAAAAGAAAAAGTTCTTTGGACAAGTAGATTGGGAAATGTTAAAATGTTATCTTTTTCTCTATTAGAGGGTTTCTCAGATCTTTTAGTTTACATTTATGAATCTCCAAAGTTGAGGCAGAGAAGTAATTCATTCAATACACTGAATTTCCCCCAACTCCTGCCTCCTTTCCTTTTGGTGGAATGTCCTGGGATGTTAGTACTTCTTATAAAGCACTTTGGAAAAAGCTACTTACATGATTTTCCTTTGGCTGTGGAATTAATATAAGCAGAAGAACTCCTTAGAAATACAGATGTAGAAATGTACCTGATTGTAAAACGTGAGAGCAGCTATTAAAAACTAAATCACAACTGAAGAAACATAAATATTAGTTAAGGTAGAAGACTAAATATCCAGCGAACCCCTCCTATTAAAGCATTTGAGATATTTTGGTTTCAAAGTTTTGAGACTTTCCAGATTGAATTTCTTCGTATAGTTTTCACTAGTAGTTTAAATACACTTATTTTTCTCCCTTATATGCTATACTACATTATTTTTTGTTTGCTTTTTTGAGACAGGGTCTCACTCTGTGACCCAGGCTAGAGTTCAGTGGCACGATCACAGTTCACTCCAGTCTCGACCTCTTGGGCTCAAGCAGTCCTCCCACTTCAGTCTCCCAAGTAGCTAGGAGTACAGGCGCATGGTACCACAGCCAGCTAATTTTTATTTTTTTATTTTGTGGATACGAGTTCTCCCTATGTTGCTTGGGGTGGTCTCAAACTCCTAGACTCAAGTGACCCTCCAGCCTTGGCCTTCCAAAGTTCTGGGATCATAGGCAGGAGCCACCATACCAGGCACTACACTATACTACCTTAGACTTTTTTAGATAGAGATATAACAGAGGTATTCTGAATTTGGGTGACTGCTAAGATAGAGCCTAAATATTAGAAGAGTTTGTTCCCTCCCATCCCCCGCCCCCCGAATTTGAGTTTTAAAGATCTGCCTTTTGGCCAATGGTCCCTTTTCTTTAAGTGGTCATAGAATAAATAAATATTTGAATGAATTGAGTGACTAGAGGGGCATACTTGTGAGTGATCTAATTTGTATCATGGACCATATGTATTTAATGGAAATAAGATACCTTTATATTTTATATGATGTACATTTAAATAGTCTTTATGATAAACATTTTACTTGTTTTTAAATTTATAGTATTTTATAGATTGGTCTTGTTAACATACATTTCACATTTATAACTGTTATAGCTTAACAAGATTATGCTCACTATTCTGAGGTCTGATTGTGAGAAAGAATTAGAGAGTTTAAATCTAATTATATTTCTTTGCATTTTTAGGCCCTTGATGAGCCTCCCTATTTGACAGTGGGCACTGATGTGAGTGCTAAATACAGAGGAGCCTTTTGTGAAGCCAAGATCAAGACAGCAAAAAGACTTGTCAAAGTCAAGGTACAGTATTTATAGATTTTATAAATTATATGTTCAGCATTTCATATTTAAACTTTTATTTGGTGAGTGTATTTAAGAATTATTTTTCTACAAAATAAGTTTCTGTGAGTGAAGGTTGTAAAAGTACCTCAAAACAAAGCTTTTTTTTGTTATTTTAAAAGTATTATATTTGGAATGAAATTAGATTATCACAGTTGGTATTTTGAATGCCATTTCACTATAGACATCTTATTGTTTGTGTAGTGTTTTAGAGCTGGAAAAGAACTTAGAAGTCATCTAGTTTAATTGTTTCATTTTATTACAAGAAAAATGAGGCTCAGAGAGGGTTAGTGATTTCTCCAAGGCCATTATGCCAAATTCATGGCAGAATTGAAACTACCGTAGTTCATCAGTTTTAAGGCGTTTCCCCCCCTCTATTTCAGCCATAAAATTGGAATGTGACTTTTAATTGATGGTGCCCTAGATAACGGTGAAATAAGGTACATCTAGTTATTGACTCCTTATGCTCTGCCTTTTTTGAAACATCTTTCTAAAGTACTTGAGTTTTGTCTTAATGTAGAAAAAGGAATGTAATTGCTTCCATTTTAATAAATTATCAGCCTTGAAAAATGCCAGACAAGTGAACTTGTATATAGACATTTATTCATTTGTCAATAATTTATTGAGTGACAAACCTTTTGCAGGGAACTTTTAGGTGGGAAGGAGGATGGGGATATTAGGATGAAACTGACCTGATCTGTCCTCAAGGAATTTATAATCTAGATTAGCAGATACTTTTTAAACCATTGTTTTTTATTTCACCAATTACATAGGCTGTAGAGGTGTTGTACTTCTATGTAGGGTATCAGTCTCTTCTGGAGCTTTTACTGTGCCTGTATTCCTTATGTGTGGATGTGTTGGAAAAGCTACCTGGGTGATTCTAATTTGCATTCCTGGTTAGGAACCATTGTGATAAGGCCTTTAAATTCTATAAACCAGTAGAGGGCTAGTCTTGGTCCCACCCTACCTTCATTTTCCACATGTTTGGTGGTTGGTGCTTTTATACTATGCATTTCCTGTTCTGGCTTCACACACTGGTGTTCCCCGAGCACTGTTTTTTGCCAGTACTATCCTGCAGATGAAGAGAAAGCCTTTTACCAATTTTTGTACTTTTTCAGGACTACTGGTAGCACATGTATCACCTTTGTGTGAAGTAGACAAAAGCCCTCCCTCCTGGTGGAAAGCCTCCTTAGCAGCGCTTGGCTTGCAGATAACAAGTTTGTGCCAGCTGGAAAAGATACTCTTTTTGGACAGGAACTGTGTCACTCCAGGACCCATGCTTTGGCCCACAAAGCAAAGGCTGAATTTAAGCCCCAGCTTGCATCCTTAGCTGCACATTTCCTGTCTAATGAATGAACTAGGAAAATGACATGTATCGGCCCTGCCATTTCTTGCTGTAAATGAAAGAAACAAAACTCTTATTGGATTGTACCGCCTCTATTGATAGCACAGAGTACCTTGTGCTTTATAAGTAATGAATATCTAAAGCTTATTTTTAATTTTTTTGGCTGCCCTAAAAATTTGTTTCTGTGGAGGTGATGTCCATTAAAACACATACACAAGGAAAGGCCGGGCGCGGTGGCTCAAGCCTGTAATCCCAGCACTTTGGGAGGCCGAGACGGGCGGATCACGAGGTCAGGAGTTCGAGACCATCCTGGCTAACACGGTGAAACCCCGTCTCTACTAAAAAATACAAAAAACTAGCCGGGCGAGGTGGCGGGCGCCTGTAGTCCCGGCTACTCGGGAGGCTGAGGCAGGAGAATGGCGTAAAAACCCGGGAGGCGGAGCTTGCAGTGAGCTGAGATCCGGCCACTGCACTCCAGCCTGGGCGATACAGCGAGACTCCGTCTCAAACAAAAACAAAAACAAAAACAAACAAAAAAACACATACACAAGGAAAAAGAAAAATTTTTTTTTTTTTTTTTGAGACGGATTCTGGGTCTGTCGCCCAGGCTGGGGTGCAGTGGCCAGATCGCAGCTCACTGCAGGCTCCGCCTCCTGGGTTTACGCCATTCTCCTGCCTCAGCCTCCCAAGTAGCCGGGACTACAGGCACCCGCCACCTCACCCGGCTAATTTTTTGTATTTTTTAGTAGAGACGGGGTTTCACCGTGTTAGCCAGGATGGTCTCGATCTCCTGACCTCGTGATCCGCCCGTCTCGGCCTCCCAAAGTGCTGGGATTACAGGCTTGAGCTACCGCGCCCGGCCGAGAAATTGTTTTTAATTCCGTGATTTTGTCAGTAGATATTGGGATATATTTCTTAACATGTTTAATTTGTTTATGCTTCAAAGTTAATATATTTTTAACAAATTTGTTGATACGTTTTTACTACCTGTTTTCATTTATTGAACATTTACTATGTGCTAAGCTCTAGCTAAAGGTGAAACTCTAGTGTTAAGACCTAGTCCCCATCTGTAAGTAGCTTGTAGTTTAAGTGAAGGGCACAGGTACCTAAACATGTGATTTAAATAAAGTGTGATAATGCTTTTGTATGACACAGAAATGCCTGGGATGCTGTGGGTATAAGGCATCTCCTTTCATAGCTGGTTTGTGAGTGAGCCTGCCTGTTACCTAAAATAATTATCACATAAACCTGATAAAGACCTTGTTAATGATTCAATCCCTATAAAAAACTCTTAACCTTATAGGGAAAACAACTGTTTTCTATACTGAGTAGTGGAAGCTATCTTGTTTTTCACCAGCTAATTAAATATTTAAATTTGGACTCATTATTTTAACTTAATCTTTTCACATCTGGCTTCCCATTCTCTGATTTCTGTAATGATGTAGAGTACAGTAAAATTCTGGAACTAGACTTTAAATATAGCTCCACCATGTCTAGTTCGGTGATCTTGGACCAGGTACTTACACTTTCTGGTTTTTTTTGTTGTTGTTGTTGTTATTTGTTTTGTTTTTGAGACGGAGTCTCACTCTGTCCCCTAGGCTGGAGTGCAGTGATGCAGTCTCGGCTCACTGCAACCTCCACCTTCCTGGTTCAAGCGATTCTCCTGCGTCAGCCTCCGGAGTAGCTGGGATTAACAGGCGTGTGCCACCATGCCTGGCTAATTTTTGTATTTTTAGTAGAGATGGGGATTCACCATGTTAGCCAGGCTGGTCCCATCTCCTGATCTCAGGTGATCCACCTGCCTTGGCCTCCCAAAGTGCTGGGATTACAGGGATGAGCCACCACACCTGGCCTGTTTCTCAGTTTTCTTATCAACAGAATGGGAACAATCATACCTACCTAATAGGGTTGTCGTGAAGATGAAATGTTTGGTACTAGAGACTGATGCTCAGATCTCAGTAAGTGTTTGCTGCGTAGGCCTTCACAAAATGATATAATACCTAATAGCCTAAAATCCCCACATCTTTCTTTCTCATTTCTTAGGAAAAGCAATTTTACAACTAAATTAATAACTGATAGTTTTGAAATAAAGAATGATATGTGGGAGCGGCCGTGGTGGCTCATACCTGTAATCCCAGCACTCTGGTAGGTCGAGGCAGGCGGATCACTTGAGTTTAGGAGTTTGAGACCAGCCTGGCCAACGTGGTGAAACCCTGTCTCTATTAAAAATACAAAAATTAGTCGGCCTGGTGGTAGGTGCCTGTAATCCTAGCTACTTGAAAGGTTGAGGCAGGAGAATCACTTGAACCCTGAGGTGGAGGTTGCAGTGAGCCAAGATTGCGCTATGGCTTTCCAACCTGAGCGACAGAGTGAGATTGTGTATCAAAAAAAGAAAAAAGGTAAAAAAAAAAAAAAAAAACAGAAAAAGAATGACATGTGAAACGTCTAATAATTTAGATGTGCTATCATTGATTACTTTTATTTTTGAAAACTGAGATATGGTCTGGACAGTTGTTTGTAAATAATTTTTTGTTTTAGTTAATCTATTTAGGAATTGGGATGTTGTATAAACTAGGCAGCTATTATTTTATATTTCTTTTAATACAAATGAATAATTGGTGCATTGATGAGCTTGTGTTGCTTGGTTTATTTTTGGTGGCTAATTAAAGTTATAATCTCTAGGTGACATTTAGACATGATTCTTCAACAGTGGAAGTTCAGGATGACCACATAAAGGGCCCACTAAAGGTAATTCATGTATTTATTGTTAATTCTAATGATTGATTGGGAAAAAATAATTATACTTGGTAATTTTCTTTTAATTCATTGGCCATTTCGTTATTGATTTGATAAACTCAGTATGTAATTTTCTCTAAAAAGACTAATAGAAAAAATAGACTTAATCTCAGCGACTAAGGAGGCTGAGGCGGGAGGATGGCTTGAGGCCAGGAGTTCAAGGATGCAATAAGTTATGATTGTGCACACTGCACTTGGGGATAGCATGAGATGCTGCCTCTTACAAAAAGAATTTAATATTAAATAATACTTGATATGGTAGTAAAATCAAACAGTTTATTCAGAAATAAAATGAGCATCAAAGAAGCATTGACTACTTTTATTTAGTTAATCCACGATATTTCCTTTACTAAAATGATGGATTTTCCAAAATTAATAGATGATGAACTAGGGATTAGTGATGTCAGTTCGATGATGATCTGAAAAGTGAGAAAGTTAGAAAACCAAAAATCAGAGCTCTTACTTCTTTGGAGCCACTACTGGCAAATGAAATCTTTTAAGGGTCATCAGCCTTCATACTAACAGCTGGAGAGTTTTATTTCTTTGCATTCATTTTTGCTCATTGGTAAGTGAAATAAATGCTGTTTTACTTTTTGCCAGTGAGCAAACTAAAAGAGAATGTGTGGGTAAACCACTGTGTGCTCTTTGGCTGGTTCAGGGCCAAAAGGAAACCCCAGAGCAATTTTTAGATTTAAACCTCCTGCCTGAGGTTCCTTGAAAGAAGGGTGGAAATACGGGGTAAGGACAGTCAGTTTCACAGATGGTGGTACTCACAGTGTAATCTATCGACCCTGGGGGTTCCCAGGACTCTTTTAGGGGGTTGTAAAGGTAAAACTTTATAATAGTACTTAGGAATTATTTATCTTTGTGACTACGTTAACATTTTCACTGATGGTACAAAAATATTGGTGGGTAAAACTGCTGGCACTGTTTTTTTTTTTTTTTTTGAGGCCGAGTCTCACTCTGTCACCTAGGCTGGAGTGCGGTGGCACGATCTCGGCTCCCTGCAACCTCCACCTCCCAGGTTCAAGCAATTCTCCTGACTCAGCCTCCTGGGTAGTTGGAAGTACAGGCACCTGCCACCACGCCTGCCCAATTTTTGTATTTTTGGTAAAGACGGGGTTTCACCATGTTGGCCAGGCTGGTCTTTAACTCCTGACCTCAAGTGATCCACCCGCCTCAGCCCCCCAAAGTGCTGGGATTACAGGCGTGAGCCACTACGCTCATGCCAACTGCTGGCACTTTTAAATGAAGTCAGTAATCATTTTATTCTTCACCATCATGCACTCAATTGAAAGAAAAACCCAGGTTTTGGTTTGTTCATTTACCTTTTAAAAGTTTTTCTAACATGTTAAAAATACTTTAGGTAGGAGCTATTGTGGAAGTGAAGAATCTTGATGGTGCATATCAGGAAGCTGTTATCAATAAACTAACAGACGCGAGTTGGTACACTGTAGGTAAGAAAATAAATTTTCTTTTAAAAATGTATTTTTAGTTACACAGAGAAAACTTAATACAAATAAAATGGAATTTCCTGGATTCACTTCTTAATACCCTAGATATTATTACCGTTACTGGATTTTATCTTTCCACATCTTTTAAAAATTTATTTCCAAAGTATATGTATGTATATATAACAAAAATTGAAATTATTTAATGTATATATTATGCAATTGGAATTCTGGCTTTTTTTTTTACTTCAAACTATATCTTAGAGAAATTTCTTTTTTTCCCCATCTTACCTATTTTTAAGTTTATAGTTCAGTAATGTTAAGGATATTCATGTTGTTTTATAACAGAAATTTCTTTTAACTATGTATATATAGATGGCTCCCAGCAGGAAACAAAGTAGTAGTATATTTTATAATAGTTGATATGCTAGTTTATTTTTTCTTACTGATGAGGTTGCCAGTTTTCTTACTATTATAATAAATGCTGGATTGAATGTTTTTTTTACCTAATTAGGTACTTAATTAGGATACCTATTGTATCCTAATACTTCTTTAGTGTACATACTAAGAAATAGAGGTTGAAGAAAAATATACTCTAAAAACTTCATTAGTTAATGAAAACCGCCTTCCTAAACGATACTGTCTGTTTTCTCAGTCCTTGTCAGATTTTATGTCATTTTAAAAAAATTTTTGCTAATTTGGACATAAAGTAATATCTCAGTCTTGTTTCAATATGCTCTTCCCATGATTGCTAGTGAGATGGAACATCTTTTCATGTTTATTGAAAGGAACATAATTTCATTTGTGTTTTCTCTGTTTCATCAGTGTTATAAATCTATTTTCTAATATATTCTAATTTTTTAACTTTTATTTATTTTTATTTTTGTTCTACAAATAGATTTTTATTTCACCTAGAGTAGTATGTATTTTTTCCAGTGTTCTAAAATAATGATTAAAAACTACTTGTCCTAGATTGATAGCCATTTATTCCAGTATTACTTATTAAAGGTAACAATTCCTACCATTCAATGACCTCAGAGATGACAGTAAACACCTAGTAATATGTTTGGTGATTTCAGAGTTTGATAGAACTTTCAGATAGAATAGGTGAGTTTTGTTTTTACTTTTTTGGTGTGAGAATAAAACCTGGTGAAAACAGAGGGAAAATTATTTGATTTTGAGGCATAAGGAAATATTTGACTTTATGCAAGTGAGAAGACGGTGAGCAATTCTGTGTAGTAAGTATAGATGGTGATTGGTTGTAATAGTCTACTAAATGTGACACTTATGTTGTGTATTTTAGTTACATCATTTAAAGATGTACTGAAAATTATTTATCCAGTCTCACATGATGTAAGTTGTTACGTAACATACAAGAATCTAATTTTAGTTCAACCAGTGAGGAAAGGGCATTGCCTTTCTTTTAATCATTAATCATTTCTCAATAAATGTGAGATCCTGTTGAGCATCAGAAAAAGAAAAGAAGATAATCTAATTTTAGTAAGGTAGGCAGAAACTGTAATTTCTAAAATCGAGATCTGGTAACATTATTTAAAACAGAGTTACTGTCTTCCCATGATTTCTAAGTAATGTAGCATATCCTCAAATGATTTATGTATATCACAAATTTATGCATATAATACAAAAATAGTTATACATTCCATATCTGTTAACTTATGGTGGTTTTGCTGGGGTGTTTTAAGTACTTTATTTTTATTAAAATTTTTCCGCTATGTTATTGAGATATAATTGACAAAATCATGTAAATGTATATGTAACATGATGATCTGATATGCAAATATATTGTGAAATAATTACTGCAACCAAGTTGCTTAACACTTCCATCACCTTTTCGTAGACATTTTAGTATTTTAAGTCAGTAGTTTTCAACTGGGATGAATTTACCCCCCAGGGAACATTTGGCAATGCCTGGAGACATTTTAGTTTGTCACAGCTGGGAAGGGGGTGCTACTGGCATCTAGTGGGTAGAGGCCAGGAGTGCTGCTCAATATCCTGCAGTGCACAGGACAAGCCTACCACAACAGAGAATTTTCTGGTGCAGTATGCACTAGTGACAGTGCTAAGCGCGAGAAACCCTACTTTAAATAATGAAAATACAGTTATTTTTTTGAAGGGGCAGTCTGACTGCGTAAATTTGTAATCTTTCTTAGGTAAATCTGTCAATATCTGTCAGTAGGAAAACCTGGCTTTTCTTTACCATTTTGAGAAGAGTTAATTAGCATTTAAGTGGTTTCCTCTTGAAATACCAACTTCTTATTTTTATTTGGTATGTCCTGTTTTAGACAAGATGTTTTCATTTCATATATGTTGTTTCTGTTTCACTAGAAATTGGATAAGTTACTTTAATAACTATATTTGAAGTTACTAGAAAACATAAAATGTGAATTGAATTCCAAATATAGTCTTAAATAGTATATCTATTTGCACTCAGAAAATTATAATACATATCATCTCTTTGATCTTTGAAAAAATCCTTCAGTGGCTTCCATTTTTACTCCCTCTCATAGTTTTCGATGATGGAGATGAGAAGACACTGAGACGATCTTCACTGTGCCTGAAAGGAGAGAGGCATTTTGCTGAAAGTGAAGTAAGTCATCATTTAACAAATGAACATGTCTTAATATTTTTTATTGGGAGGAATAAATTTTTGTTTTCTCAACTCAGTCAATGTACTTCCTAATCAGGAAAGTTCATTAATACACAGTACTATTATGATGTAATCTGTGAAACCTGTGTAAGGTCCTGTGTTTGAGCACCAAGTTCTGTCTTCTTTTTTGTCTATGTAAAGTGTTTTAGTATTTGTCCACAGGTAAAATACAGTGGGCTTTAATTATTATCTTTAGGCAGTTTTTAAATAGATTTAAAATTTGTAAATAACTAGAAAGCAGATTTCTGATTTGTAATCCACTTGATCCTTGTCATAAAGGACGTATTGATACAACAGTCTTTAACTACCGCTGCTGCTATTAACTGTTACTATTATACCCTCTCCTCTTGCCTGACTGCCCTTCCTAAAATTGTCCCTTCCATTCCCTATCATCCTTTTAGATTGATTTAGCTCTTATTCCCTAACATGGAAATATGAGTACATATTTATTGTCTGCTTTCCTCACTAGAATGTGTCACAGGGGCAGGGACTTTGTATATCTTCTTTAGGGCTTTGTTCCTAGTTGCTGTAACAGTGCCTGATACCGAGTATGAACTTCATAAGTGTTAGTTGGATGAATAGATGAGGTGCTTATAATTGCCAGGGACTTTGCTAAGTGCTTTACATACATTATTGCATTTGCAACATTATGAGGTAGTTACTATTATTATCCCCAGCTTTCAGATTAAGAAATGGATAGCTAGAGCTGTTTTTCTAACCAGCACTTTCTAGCACCAAAGCCATATCCTTAAATTGAAAGATGTTAGTAAGAAGGGAGGGTTCACGAAGTTTTGTAACTAACTTGCTTGCAATTCAGAATTTAAAAGATAGATGTTACTCTGAATGGTGTCATGTTATCTAATCCAGTCTACAGATATTCATTGATGCACAGTGTGGCCAGGCTATTTCTTTTTTCTAGTCAGTATTTGGAATAGTGTTTCTTTGGGGATATTTTAATATTACTTATTAACCTATTAGACTTTAGGTTTTTGTTTTGAAAAATTTTTGCTTCTCTTAATGATTGAATTCCCACTTAAATTTAGAATTTGAGACGGGTTCTCTGTATTATAATTCCAGCCTATCCCTTTAGTCTCATATTCAACCACTTCCCTGTACTTCTGCCTTATTAGACTGCTTGGTATCTTCAGACTACGGTCCATACTTTATTGACTCCTTTCCTCTTGTTGGAATCTCACTTATGTTGAAGGCCATTATAAATGCTTCCTCCTCCATGATGTCTTTTGTGAACTCTCTACCCAAATTGGATCTCTTTATCTTTTGGTCCTTTTGCACTTCTCTTGCTTATTCTTGTTTTAGAGTCTTTTTTTTTTTTTTTTTTTTTTTAAACTTTTCTCATTTTCACTGTAAGATTTTAAGGTGTTTTAGGGGAATATCCTTTTTTTCCTCACTTGATAGGCCCCCCTTTTCCTACCAATTTCTACACAAAAGCCTTCAATAAATATGTGTGGAATAAACTGAAGGTTGACATATAGTAAATACAGACAGCTTTGGGACAAGTATAGTGATAAAGTACAGAATTCTCCCTGAGTTTGTGGAATTACTTTAATTTCATTTCTGTACAGTCAGTGAGTATGAGGACTTGAAGATATGGTTTTTCTCCTGTTAAGTGAAGGTCTGCATTTTATTTTTTTAGTCTAGAGAAACAGCCAAAATACTACTTTTTTTAACCAGGATAATTTTGAGTTGGAATGGTTCATAAGATAGTTGTAGGTTAAATGCTGAAGGTAATATGAACAAGTGGCTGTGTATCCTTCATCTCTTCAAGGAGATTCAGTTTTAGTGTGTCTGTGCAGGTGTGTACTTTTAATTTTTGTTTTGCTAGAAGGAAATTAGAATACTGGTGTGTGAATCTTTAACTCCCCTCTGATGTGCCAGGAGCTGTGTAGTGCTAGGTACCGGGACAAAGGGTAAGCCAAGCTGTGTAAACATGGAACTTATTGTTGGATACTTACCGTCTGTTGGAGGAGAAAAAGCATTAATCAAACAATCAAACATATTTTAAAATTTAAGTGTAGTAAGCCCTATGAAGATGTGGTCCAGAGTGTACCCCAATAGGGGAATTTAATCTACCATCTGTATGTTCTTTTCTCTTTATTTGCTATTTTTCATACTGTTTTAAAAGTTTTAATGTTTTTGAAAGACCATTCAGAGTATTAGCAGTAGTAGTCATAACATTGTCCTTTAAGAGGAAAGCCACTTCATACTGGCAGTATTTTGTCACTAATCCCATTTAATAAACTACTGAAATTAATCCCATTTCATAAACACTGAAATTCAAGATTCGTGGAAAGAGATCACAATTGCATTTGTTAAATAATTTTATTTTATTTTGTTTTGTTTTGTTTTATTTTATTTTATTTTTTGAGACGGTGTCTCACTCTGTTGCCCAGGCTGGAGTGCAGTGGCGCCATCTCAGCTCACTGCAAGCTCCGCCTCCCAGGTTCACGCCATTCTCCTGCCTCAGCCTCCCAAGTAGCTGGGACTACAGGCACCTGCCCCCACGCCTGGCTAATTTTTTTGTATTTTTAGATTTAGTAGAGATAGGGTTTCACCGTTTTAGCCAGGATGGTTTCGATCTCCTGACCTCGTGATCCACCCGCCCCGGCCTCCCAAAGTGCTGGGATTATAGGCTTGAGCCACTGCGCCCAACCTCAGTGAGTTTAAATTCCAACACTGAAGCCACTGGTTTTAGCCATAACCAGCTTAGTGAGTGTGTTACCTGCTGCTTAACATCTGTAGGACAGTTTAGGTATTTCTAAAGACCATTCATACTTTGAGTTTTATACAAAAGTGGATTCATCATCTGGTTTTTTTTTTTTGTTTTTTGTTTTTTTGGAGACAGTCTTGTTCTGTCGCCCAGACTGGAGTATAGTGGCTGACATGATCTTGGCTTACTGTAGCCTCTGCCTCCCAGGTTCAAGCAATTCTCATGCCTCAGCCTCTTGAGCATCTGGGACTACAAGCGTGCACAAGCACGCCCACCTAATTTTTGTATTTTTAGTAGAGATGGGGTTTCGCCATGTCGGCCGGGCTGGTCTTGAACTCCTAGCCTCAAGTGATCCTCCTACCTTGGCCTCCCAAAGTGCTAGGATTACAGGCATGAGCCACCACGCCTGGCCAATTATCTGGTATTCTTTCTTTGTATTTACTACGTGCAATTGAAAACTCTAGAGAAGTTTAGGTAAAATCCCAGTTCCATATTTTCTGCAGCCCATTTTGGGTAATAGGGCCATAGACTCTTTCCCTCTAGGCCTGCGTAGTTTTCTATGTGCCTTTAATACAGCTTTCAGGAGCCTCTGGTTTTTACTCTTTAGGTATGAGATGGGACAAATTCTACCCTCCCCCCAGGTCTTTTCAGTCCCTTGAGATAAACATGCCCCTGCTTTCCTGGACATTGAGGCAGGGACAGAGATACTGCTTCTTATGTTTCTTCTTGTTATGTACTAGGGGAGAGACTGTGGTCTCTTGTTTGAAAATTACTATGTGTGATTCTTAAACAACTCTTTAGAAATTTTCTTTCCTGTAGCAAGTGAAATGACTAACAGATACTTAAAATAGAAATCACTGTGTGTAATATAAATCTCTCTCTCTCTCTCTTTTCTGCTTTCAAGAGAGCAACCTTAATTTTTTGTGGGGACAGCATACATTTAATCCATCTGTTTGCCTGGCAGAAAGTGAATCCAGATTAATTTGTTTTCCCTGTTTACCATATATAATCATTTAGTAATACTCTATAGTGATACAGTATTACCAAAATAGTATTTCAGATTACGTAGAAATTTTCACCATAGGAGTTAATGACAGGCAACATCTAGATTTTCTGGGCTGGGTGGGTGGCTTGTGCCTGTAATCCCAGATGTTTGGGAGGCAGAGTTGGGCAGATGGCTTGAGCCCAGGAGTTTGAGACCAGCGTGGACAACATGGCAAAAGCCCATCTCTACAAAAAAATACAAAAATTAGCTGGGTGTGGTAGTGCACACCTGTGGTCCCAGCTACTTGGGAGGCTGAGGTGGGAGGATCGCTTGAGCCCAGGAGGTTGAGGCTGCATTGAGCAGTGATCATGCCACTGCATTCCAATCTGAATGATAAAGTGACAGAATAAAAAGAGTTTCTGCTTGGTATATATTGAGTTTAGGACAACTTTTGCCTCCAAATAAATTTTTTTTGTTTTTTTTTGAGATGGAATTTTGCTCTTGTTTCCCAGGCTGGAGTGCAATGGTGCAATCTTGGCTCACCACAACCTCTGCCTCCCAGGTTCAAGCGATTCTCCTGCCTCAGCCTCCCGAGTAGCTGGGATTACAGGCGCCTGCCACCACGCCAGGCTAATTTTGTATTTTTAGTAGAGACGGAGTCTCCATGTTGGTCAGGCTGGTCTCCAATTCCCCATCTCAGGTGATCTGCCTGCCTCGGCCTCCCAGAGTTCTGGGATTATAGGTGTGAGCCACCACGCCCAGCCCAAATAATATTTTTTAAATGCTTGATTTAAGGTTCATAAGGAGAGGATTAGGTTCTGTACAAACTAAATTTAAAAGATTAGATTTTTTGCCTCATGAGGATTATGAAAGTTACGATTTTTGTCAGTCTTTTGAAGGAATCAATCTTTGGTTAATCCTTTATGGCTAGTACCTTTTTTCTTGATCATATTGTTTGTTGTTAGATACATACATCTATGTACCTTAAACACATTTACATATATTCTAATGAATTATGTAAAAAAGATTGTTAATATGGTTCATCTTTTCACATTTTAGTTCATTGTAGCTATAACAAAATTGTCTAAATTTTTTTTTTTTTTTTTTTTTTTTTTTTGAGACGGAGTCTCGCTTCGTTTCCCAGGCTGGAGTGCAGTGGCGCAATCTCGGCTCACTGCAAGCTCCGCCTCCCGGGTTCACGCCATTCTACTGCCTCAGCCTCCCGAGTAGCTGGGACTACAGGCGCCCACCACTGCGCCCGGCTAATTTTTTCTATTTTTAGTAGAGACAGGGTTTCACCATGGTCTCGATCTCCTGACCTTGTGATCCGCCCGCCTCGGCCTCCCAAAGTGCTGGGATTACAGGCGTGAGCCACCGCGCCCGGCCCTAAATTGTTAAAAAGTTAAATATTTCTTTTTTTTTTTTTCTTGAGACAGAGTCTCGCTCTGTTGCCCAGGCTGGAGTGCAGTGGCGTGATCTTGGCTCACTGCAGCCGACGCCTCCCAGGCTCATGCCATTCTCCTGCCTCAGCCTCCCGAGCAGCTGGGACTACAGGTGCCCGCCACCACACCTGGCTAATTTTTTTGTATTTTTAGTAGAGATGGCGTTTCACCATGTTTGCCAGGATGGTCTCGATTTCCTGACCTCGTGATCTGCCTGCCTTGGCCTCCCAAAGTGTTGGGATTACAGGCGTGAGCCACTGCGCCCAGCCTAAATATTTCTTTTTACATATTACATTAGTTAGTTTAGATGCCTGCTCTTTAATTCTAAGTTGATGGGTCCTCTTTGTTATACCACCCTGGTTTGTAACTTTAAGAAGTCTCTTTGTCTTAAATAGTTCCTCACTTTTTTTTCATCTGGGCAGTTTTCTTGGGAATCTCTAGTTGCTCTGATGTTTGTGAAATCATTTATAACAGGAAAGATTCTTCTTAGGATGAGGAAAGGAATAGAAACTGTGGAAAATCTTAAGAAAATTTAGGAAAGGAAAAAATTCAAATGTAGAAATAAAATGTAATTAAAAATTAAGTAAAATTAATGTTACATTTTATTAAAAAAGGTTTATTGCAGAAAATGTTTGCAGAGTAGTAATATAAGTTACTCGGAGGCTTTTTGTTCATGCAATCGATGCTTTATCTTCATAATTAATTTTGTTTATTTTACTTAATAATTTTATTTTATGGATTATGATTCCCTATGTACAAATTAATATTGGAGCTGCAGGTGGCCCTAACCTTACAAGTAGGTTTCTTAATTCTCACATCTGTCTTTCCAGTGAGCTGTGTTTGTTTTGTATTTTAATCATTCTTAGATACCTATCAACCTTCACATAGGTAATGAATCATCTAGAGAGAGCAGTCAAATTTCTTTTCACTTTTTTTTTTTCCAGTAATGAGCTCATTCATCTTTATTCTAATATCTTTGAAACTAGAATTTTCTATCTTTAGGAAAGCTGTGTTTTAGCTTCCCTGGGGGGAGAGTTTAATTTCAAAATCTGAGCATATTCTTAAATTGATTTGATTTAAAGCAAAGAAGGCACTTGCAAAGTGGTAATTTTTTGATGGGTTTATGTTCTTACCCACAGACATTAGACCAGCTCCCACTCACCAACCCTGAGCATTTTGGCACTCCAGTCATAGGAAAGAAAACAAATAGAGGAAGAAGATCTAATCATATGTAAGTCCATTTTCATAACTGTTAGTTGAACCTGAATTCATTTCTCCTTCTAGTATTGTTTATAGTTATTTTAAAATTGTAATTTGCAAAATGCTAACCAGATCTAATAGTAATTTCAGATCTAATAGTAATTTCAGACTCCTCAGCATGGGTGATTGAGGTTCTCCATGCTTAGGCGACCTTACTTAACAGCTGTATCTGCCTTCAGTTTCTCCCTGCATGTTATCTTGATGCTGTAGTCAAAATGAAACCAGTCAATAATTCCTGAATACATTGCTTGTTTTCTAATATCATGCTTTTATTCATGCTATTATTTTTGGTCTCCATGCCTCCCTTCCCCATAACTGTCTCGTCCATGCCTTAATTCTCAACAAAAATGCTTAAACCTTTATATGAACCATTTTGTGTCTCCCCACACTTTCCTTGAAACCAGACATGTTTCTCTCCCCTCTAAACCCAATTCTCTGGCGTAGTATGAACTGTGGAGCCAGTTGGTCTGGGTTTGAGTCCTGGCTCTGCCACTTACTTGCTGTGTGATCTTGGGATGTTTACTTAATCTTTTCATACCTCAATTCTTATCTGTAAAATTGGGATTATAATATTACCTATCTCTTAGTGTTGTTGTGAAAATTAAGTGAATTCATATCCTTAAAGTGTTTATAGAGTAAATGTTATGTAAGTACTAGATAATCAACATCATATATTGACATGAAAAATTTCATGGTGTAATACCAGTATGTAACATAATTTCATTTATATATGAAAATGTGTTTACATGTAAATATAAAAATTCTGCTTCCTGGTGTTTATGTCTGACAAGTAGGACTGGTTCTTGTTGCATTATTCGAACTTAAAAAAATTTCTATATTGTTATATATAATATAGGAAAAATAGTCTCTTGTCAATAAGTTTTTTTAATTTTGAAAAGATTGCATCTAGTATTTAGACATTGTTTTACGATTTTACATACATCATCCTAAAGTGGAAACATAAGTTTAAAAATGAATTTATTGTGCAGTATTACGTAATATTGACCTGCAGATATGACCAAAAATTATGATCTGTTAAAAAGTCAGTCAGTTTTTATTTCCTCTTCTATCGTTCCCCAACTGTTAGATGTTTCTTAGTTGAGGTGTCCGTTTTGTGAATATGAGAATAAAGCATGCATTTGTTACTGAATAAGTTGATCTTTGCTTTCTAAAGACTCCAGCAAACATTCTAAGTTAGTGATTTTCCTGTTGAGAATCTCTATGTGTAATGAGAGATTTGCTGTGGAGATTGTGTTATACATGTGCAAAGTATGAATGCAGACCAAAGGTTGAGAATTACTTGTGTAGGAATGAAGACCTGCTCCGTCTGTAATCTTGTTTTGCTTGCTCTTCCTTCCCCCTCTCTACCATGGTTGGTCATTCCCACTGCCAAGGAACCTGACAATGTTATTCTTGCTTGGCATTTTAAGCCTTGGTGTGTAAGCATTACAGGCAAGTACTGCAGTTCGAAATGCCCATCTCCTTAATTACATTTGCTTAAAGTTCTTTCTCCCCTTTCTTCAGAGTGATTTTCTGAAACAAAGTCTTAAACCTGAATCTTAAGGGCATTCATCTGACCTTCATTTCTTCTTCCATTATTCCATTGAAAAAAGTCTTTGCTGTGGTCTCAGATTGCCATTTAAAATGTATTTTTGTACAAAAATATATAAAGTTATCTCTTCTTAGGATTCCCAGGACTTCGTTGTTGGAGTGATGTATCACCAAATTTGTTTTCTTTTAGCAGCTGTTATTCCATGTCTCAATTAATCTACCCCTAGTTATTCCAAAATTGATTACTTTTAACATCTTCCATTAAATTGAGTTTCAGTATATTCTACCTTTAATCCTAGTAAGTTCAAGTATTTTCTTTTATTAATGATTATCATCCTCTAGCTTAATTTTTTTAAAGCAAGTTATTGATTCTTTTAATCAATGTGTTACTGGATTGAATTTTCTCCTTATAATTTACCCATTGTTTGCAGCGGTTGTCTTTAAGTCATCCAGAAGAATAGAATACCTGGAGTTATGGAAATATTGGTTTGTCCCTCTCCTCTTGAAGTTGTTTTCCAATAATCTGGCAGACGTTTATGTGCAACTGCTACAATAGGAAAGCAGTCTATTTGCTATTATTTTTCCCCCTTCGGAAAAAAGACAAAACATAAGGTTTACAATGAATCTTGTTAATAAGGTATTATATGAGTATAGATTTTACCCAGTAACAGTGCTAAGATTTACCCAATACCTGGTTTATACTTGCTATTTAAATACAGGCCTGCAGATCTGAACACATGTTTAAATTAGTTTAATATTCACATATCATAAAATTTATTCTTTTGTTATATGTTTTAATCTGTAGATTCGTATCCAATAATTCACCCTTTTAAAGTGTACAGTTTAGTGGTTTTTAGTATATTCGTAAAATTGTGTAACTATCATCACTATCTAATTCCAGACGATCTTTTTATTTTGCCACTTTATTTTGAGAATTTGATTCATTTCCTCCTTGATAACAATTGAGAAAAAAATTAAAACCCATTTATAGTTAAGCGTACATAGGTTGTGTGTGTTTTAATGTCTAAGAAGGTATATACATTGTCAGTTTTCTGGATACTAATAGGACATTTCAGTTTACAGAGTTTGAAACAGTAAACTGATTTGCCTAAAATAAAAAAGAATCAGAATTGCATGTCAAAGGTTAAGCCTCTTGTTTTTGCTCAATTTGTATCATTATTTGGTATTCCTTGGCCTATGTCTTGTCTAAAGTTCGTCTTTCCTGATTTACAACTAATTAGAGTTAATAGTGAGTGTGATCAGTTTTAAGTGATTGGCTTTTAGAATATTATGGTAAAAATTTCTGTGTAATTAACTTATTTCTAGTGATAGCATCAGATTTTATTTCATAGAGACAGTGCATTATTTTGTTGTGGCTCTACAAATACCTTGTCACCAAAGAAATAGCAATGTCAGAAATGAATAAAAATCAAGCAGACTCTGTGCTTGCTCTGTCTTTGCTCCTGTAAAATATTTTGGATGCTCATTAATTTTAGTTCACTAGTTTATTGAGTACCTGTCTGTGTAAACAGTTTTCTGGCTAAGCTCCTCTAAAAGGAAAAGTTAAAGAGCTTCATGTATAATAGTATGGTTTACACTGATTGTATACGTTTTGTGATTTTAGAAAAAAATCAGAAATACCATAGTAAAAAAAAATAAATAAATATTTTTACTTTATTTTATGAACAAGTGTTTATTGAGTATCTATACTGTGCCAAGCATTGTTCAGGTACTTGAGATATGTCAATAAACAAAAAAATTACTTAAAAAATCTTCAACTTAGAGCTTACATTCTCTCAGGGGAGGAGATAGTGAATTAAACATTGGGTTCACATACTTGTGGAGGAATAAACATAAATAAGTAAATTATATAGTATAATAAAAGTGAATGCTGTGGTAATAAGAAGAGCAAGATGAAAAGAGGTAGATGGGCAGGGGTTGTAAATTTGAATAAGGTGGAACAAAGTCTTGAGTAGGTGAGGGGGAAGTGGCATCTAGTCTAAAAGAGGGGATGATTTTAGATAGGAACTTTGCGATTTTATGTGTAAGGTGGATAGATGTTTCAGCTAGCTGAACAAAAGTGTTTTGTTTTTCTTTTTGATATACTGTGAAATCTGAAGTCTTAACACTTGTTAAGTCTTAAGAAAAGTTACAATTTGTAAAAATGATGCAGATAACTTTGTTAGTCAAATAAAGCCCCCTTTTCCCAATGTTGTACAGATTTTGATATATGTTATCTCTGACATTGTAGCTTTCTAGCTGCTAACTTATAATAGAGTGTTCATAAACCCCTAGCTGAATGAGTCTTCTGTGGCTACTTTGAAAAAGCAATAATTACGATTTTAAGCTTGGTTGTATTCTGTAGTCATTAGAAAGTTAAAAAAGTCACTACTCTTAAGCTCTTCTAAATCAAGTAGAAATCAGATTTGTGAGGACTGTCATTACTGTCCTAAGCTGTATGTCTATGTGTAGGGTCTTATGCTCCACTAGTATAAAGGTAGTTGAGTTTTCCTATTGTTACCTACTTTCTAAGGAGAGATTGACCTTCTTTAAGTGCCATTGAAGTACAATACATCTTTTTTTTTTTTTTTTTTTGAGACGGAGTCTCACTCTGTCACCCAGGCTGGAGTGCAGTGGCGCGATATCGGCTCACCGCAACCTCCCCCTCCCGGGTTCAGGCAATTCTCCTGCCTCAGCCTTCGATCCGGAGTGGCTGGGATTACAGGCGCCCGACACAACGCCTGGCTAATTGTTGTATTTTTAGTAGAGACAAGGTTTCACCATTTTGGCCAGACTGGTCTCAAACTCATGACTCAGGTGATCCACCCGCCTCGGCCTCCCAGAATGCTGGGAGTACAATACTCCCAGCCAAAGTACAATACTTATATTCAATAGCAAGCTTTGAAGATTTGCTTTGTTTCTGCCAGGGAACAATTTTTGTTATTTGATCATTGAAATCAAGGGGGTGGTATTCCCCATGTCACTTTAAAAAGCTATTATAGTTTTTACTTTTTTGGCCAGGTGGGGTAACTCACGCCTGTATTTCCAGCACTTTGGGAGGTGAGGTGGGTGGATCACGAGGTTAGGAGATGGAGACTATCCTGGCCGACATGGTGAAACCCCTTCTTTACTAAAAATACAAAAATTAGCTGGGCGTGGTGGCGGTCTCCTGTAGTCCCAGCTACTCAGGAGGCTGAGGCAGGAGAATCGCTTGAACCCAGGAGGCAGAGGTTGCAGTGAGCTGAGATGGCACCACTGCACTCCAGCCTGGTGACAGAGCTAGACTCCATCTCAAAAAAGAAAAAAATAGTTTTCACTTTGTTTACATTTATATTGGAATATATAAATATAAAGACATGACAGTTACTTTCATACTTTTGGAAAGGCATCAAAGACAAATTGAGAGTATACTAGATAGTGTACCAAATAGGTAAATCATGTCTAAAGTTTTTTTAATAGTTTGTCAGTTTTTCTTTTTTGGTCAGTGAAATTGATTATTGCAAACTATCTGAAAAACACCTTTATCTTTGTAGGTGTTCAATAATAGCCATTCTAAAAAGGGCATATGTTATTGTCCATCAAACATTTCCTAGTCTTTACTCATTCTGGGCATTTTCTTTGGTGCTGATTCTTTATTAGAATCAGATTCAAATTGGAATAGCTTTTTGTTTTGTTTTTCTTTTTACTACACTTTCCTCAGACGTCAAATTGATGGTTTCAGATACTTTTTCTTCTGGCAGTTGTCTTTCTAATTTACTAGTCCAATATTTAATGTTACTGAAAGGATTTTCTGTTTTTCTTTTAATTTTGAAAGTGCTTAACATCATACAAAAGAAGCTTATCCATTTGTTGTTATGGATAGCAGTGGTGATCTCTTTTCAGATTGCCTCCTCTTCCCACCCCAACCTCAGTTAATAAAGGTCTGCTCTCCTACCTTTTAAAATTAACTCTGTACTGGAGATGTAGAATTACTATCTCCAGAATTCCTTTAATTTGAGATTGGGATTGTGTATATTTTAGTATAGTACTGGGATGTTTAATATGGGGCTTCCACCTTTTTGAGGATTTGGGAACCAGTTATTTGTCCTGATCTTCCTCTTCAGTTTTTCACAGTAGCACTAAATAAACCAGAAATATTTTTAGGAAAATGATGTGCTTTCCTCTCATGATAAACTCTTGCTGTTACTTTTTTAGAAATTTAGAAAATGATTTAAGATTTAAATTAGCCATTTTGCAGGTCTTAGGAAATGTAGTTAAGAGTTTGGGAATACCTATATTCATCATTGGCATGCTTATTTGTGAGGATAAATGGAAATATTTTATTTTTTTCTCTCCTTAGACCAGAGGAAGAGTCTTCATCATCCTCCAGTGATGAAGATGAGGATGATAGGAAACAGATTGATGAGCTACTAGGCAAAGTTGTATGTGTAGATTACATTAGTTTGGATAAAAAGAAAGCACTGTGGTTTCCTGCATTGGTGAGTAGCTTCACTATAAAAGAGTTTAATTTCAAACTGTATAAGTTTATGAAGAAAACAATTTTCTTACTAATGTTTTTCATAGGTACAAAACGAGGAAATGTTTTTCAGAAGCGTTATTTCGTTCACACTAAGCTTACTTTTAATGTTGTCTTTGAATACAAAGAACTCTTGAAGTCATTCAGGAAAGGCAAAATCTTGATAATCTTAGAGGTTTAGCCATGTGGAAGTTTAATTCTCTCTCTCTCTCTCTCTCTTTGTAGAAAATTCATGATGCTAACTTTTAAAGCTCCTAAGTCCATGTAGGCCTAGATTGCAAAAGAACAACAGAATCTTTATTGGTTGACAAGGATAACTAGACATTTTCTTCATACTTAATGAGTCAGGGTGTTTCCATCCTTGATCTTAATCTTGCCTTTTGGGTACTCCCTATATAATCATGACTGCAGTTATATGTTACTCCACTCTTCAATTTTCTCTACAGTAGATTTTTAATTCTACCTACTTTTTAACGTTTTTCTCTCCAAAAGATTGCAACTCCTTAGATTCCATGTTGAATATTTTGCTTTTTTCCCTTGTTTTCTCACATTGCCTTGTTGTGATTCTGAGGAGGTACTCAGGATTTATTATCAGGAGTATCCTCGTGATTGTCCCAAGTTCCTGTATTTCAAACTGTTGAGACAGATGACAGAAAGCCTTTTGAGTTTTTTATCTCTCTGTTTTTCATAACCACTAGCTTCTTTAGCAAGTTGAAAGGGCCATGTATAGACCATTTTCTTTGACTTTTACGAAGGGAACATATACTAACATCTTTCACAGACATAACTAGGCTGCTTTTCAAATAATCTTTTGGTAGACAAAATAATTTGTAGCTCTTAAAGTAAATAGAGGTTCAATTAATAATTAGCTCTATATCATACTTTAATGAAGATTTAATTCTGTGGCAATAAGAATGCATTTTTTTCTGGATAGGATATAATTGGATAAGTCACTTAAGCTTTTAAATTTCAAGTAGGAGACTGAAGTTAATAATCAATATGTCTTAAGAATTATCTTGGCTGGGGTGCGGTGGCTGACACCTGTAATCCTAGCACTTTGGGAGGCCATGGTGGGCAGGTCCCCTGAGGTCAGGGTTTGAGACTAGCCTGGCCAACAGGGAAAACCCTGTCTCTACTAAAAATACAAAAAAATTAGCTGGGTGTGGTGGCACATGCCTGTAATCCCAGCTACTCAGGAGGCTGAGGCAGGAGAATCGCTTGAACCCAGGAGGTGGAGGTTGCAGTGAGCCAGGATCACGCCACTGCACTCCAGTGTGGGCAACAGAGCAAGACTCCTTCTCAAAAAAAAAAAAGAAAAGAAACAAAGAATTATCTTGAACTCTTTAAAATTTTGATATGTCTGAATTGTCCTATGATGATTTTATCTGAAGACTATTGAATCATTTGTATTAAACCGTGAGATCCACTTTTTTTTTTTTCATGGAGACAGAGGCTTACTCCGTTACCCAGGTTAGAGTGCAGTGGTGCGATCCTGGCTCACTGCGGCCTTGACCTCCTGGGCTCAAGCAGTTCTCCCACCTCAGCCTCCTGAGTAGCTCACACTACAGGTGGAGACCACCACACCTGGCTAATTTTTAAATACTTTGTAAATACGAGGTTCCCCTATGCTGCCTAGGCTAGTCTTGAACTCCTGAATTCAAGTGACCCTCCCACCTTGGCCTCTCAGAGTGCTAGAATTACAGATGGTGGCTACTGAGGCCAGCCCGCATCTTTTACAAATGTGTCCTCCCCCAACTTCATATTTAATAAGCTATAAACTTAAGATCCACTGATAAACAAAAGACACTTTGAAAGTACTGTTCTCCTCTTGTCTGACAACTAGTTTGTTCTCAAATATCGAGAGACAGAATGGGTGAAAAATTATTCTCTGTCTCTGAGTATGTTCTTACTTTCATACTACAAATAATTAGCCAAATTATCCTCTAATGCTTTTTTCCCTTCTGTTAATGACATTTAATAAAATTTTTGTGTTCTCAAGACTAACAGATATTTGTTAAGTATGCATTTATCATATACCAAGTTCTATTCAAAATATTTTACGAGGATAGACTCATTTAGTGGTGTAGAGGTTTTTTGTTCTTGTGATCAATAAACTTTTCTTTTTTTTTTTCTTTTGAGATGGAGTTTCTTTCTTGTTGCCCAGGCTAGAGTGCAATGGCGCAATCTCGGCTCACTGCAACCTCCGCCTTCCAGGTTCAAGTGGTTCTCCTGCCTCAGCCTTCCCGAGTAGCTGGTATTACAAGCCACCACGCCTGGCTAATTTTGTATTTTTAGTAGAGACGGGTTTCTCCGGGTTGGTCAGGCTTGTCTCCAACTCCTGACCTCAGGTGATCTGCCCGCCTCAGCTTCCCAAAGTGTTGGGATTACAGGCATGAGCCACAGCGCCCGGTGATGATTAATAAACTTTTCTTAACAATTTGTGGTTGAGAATCTGCTAACTCTTTATTCTCATTCTCTCATTTTCCTGCTCATTGACTAACAATTGCAGAAACTTAGAAATGGGATTAAAACACTATTCTTTGTTTATATGTATTTGTATGAAAACTTATGTCCATAGTATATATAAACTCTTTTGTATATTTGTGGTTTTTATGCTAAACTAGGTAACCATGTTCTCAGATGAAAAAGAAACAGAACTATCTTTGTTTGTACTGTTTTCTACTTGTGATGTCCATTTACCCTTTTTAGTGAGCGTGTTTTATGTCTTTATCTCCACTGCTTAGTTCAGTGTTCGGCACAAATTAAGTATCCAGTAAATGTCAGCTCTTGTAGTGATAATGAAAAATGAGGACAATTATTTGTTTTAATAAATATAAATATTTTATAATACCTTTGTACCTTCGTGTGTATCCATCCAACATTCAGTGGATACCTGTATGTACAGGGAGTGTGCTAGCACTTATTATGAAATAGGTATTATTATTTATCCCCATTTGGAGATAAGGAAACTGAGTATTAGCAGAGTTAAGTAAGTTGCCACACTTTGGGTTAATTATTAAGCTGAAAAAAAGCGTCTGTGTATGCGATTATTTATTTCTTCCTAAAGCCCTAGGATTCTTTGTGAGAATTTCTTTTGAAAGTATGTTTTAAGGCCAGCTGCGGTGGCTCACACCTGCAGTCCCAGCACTTTGGGAGACCGAGGCAGGCAGATCACCTGAGGTCAGGAGTTCAAGACCAGCCTGGCCAACATAGTGAAACCCCTTCTCTACTAAAAATACAAAAATTTGCAGGGCATGGTGGCACGTGCTTGTAGTCCCAGCTACTTTGGAGGCTGAGGCAGGAGAATCGCTTGAACCTGGGAGGCAGAGGCTGCAGTGATCTGAGATCACGCTACTGCATTCCAGCCTGGGTGACAGAGCAAGTTTTATATTTTATAAAACTATTTTGTGGGCCAGGTGCGGCGGCTCACGCCTGTAATCCCAGCACTTTGGGAGGCTGAGGCAGGCTGATCACTTGATGTCAGAAGTTCGAGACCAGCCTGGCAAACATGGTGAAACCCCGTCTTTACTAAAGTACAAAAATTAGCCGAGCATGGTGGCGGGCGCCAGTAATCCCAGCTACTTGGGAGACTGAGGCAGGAGAATTGTTTGAACATAGGAGGTGGAGGTTGCAGTGAGCTGAGACCATGCCATAGCACTCGGGCCTAAGTGACAGCAAGACCCCATCTCAAACACACACACACACACACACACACACACACACACACGCACACACACACACAACTGTTTTCTAAGTCTTTTTCTCAATAGGAACATTAAATTTTTAAATGTTAGTATTTTGTGTTATTACTTTAAGCTTCTCACACCATAATCACTAAATAATTTCTTTGATGAAAATAAAAATATCTAAGTATTTTTAGTATTGAAAGGTTAATAATCTGTTTAGTCAACCATTTCATTTTTGTTTTTAAATTCTTAGAATTATTGATGTATGTTATCCCCTCCCAAAATTGAGATCCATTGGACAGTGATGGATAATTTTTGGTAACTAGACTGAAAAATTATGTTCTAAATTGACCAATCTTGATATAATCACAAAATAATATTTGTGTTTCTAATTTTTAAATTATTTTTATAAATCGAGTAAATTCAAAGTGTTTTAATAACATCCTAAGAAAATAGTTAACTGGGTTTGGTGGCCTGTGCCTATGGTCCCAGCTACTTGGGAGACTGAGGTGGGAGGATCGATTGAACCCTGGGAGGTTGAGTTTGCATTGAGTCATGATCATGCCACTGCACAGAGTGAGACCTTGTCTCAAAAAAAAAAAAAAAAAAAAAAAACAAGAAAAAGGAAACAACTGCACAGTCCCAGGAACATTTTATAAATAACTACCATGCACTGAGTATTTACCCTGACTAGGACTGTGCTGAGCTTATTAATACAAGTAGTATTGTTTAATTCTAATTGAGACTTATTCTCCAGTCTCAATTTTTTATTTTATTATCCAATTTCATTTTAAGAGGGGGAAATCTTAGATTCCATGACTGATGCAGTTCTGCTTTTCAGTTTTTTTCACCAAGTTCTCCACTTCTAATCACCCTTTCAAGCTGTAATTCGGGATTCAGAATGTATTGCTATATTTTCTTTAGGGTGATCTCATCCCCTTTTAAAGCTTCACTTGCAGAGATAACAAAGAGATAATCAAAGTGACCAAGAAAATAACATTACATGGGTGAATGGGATAAAATGCATGTTGTCATTCCTGTGGTAGAACTGGACAGTGAGCCCAGTTACTCATACACCAGTGTCATCACTGGCCAAAGCTATCACATGTGCAGTTTTCAAAATCCTTAGCTCATCAGAGAAAAGTAATGAGTGGATTTGGCTCACAAGCCCCAAGTTTTAGACCCCGATATTTAGTCTGTGGACTCTCAAATTAATATCCTTGAGTCCAGTCCTCTACGCTCTGCTCCAGACCTGATTTTTCTGTTCACTGTCTTCATTTGGATGTCTTTTAGCCACCTAAAACTTAATAGTCCCAAAACTCCTCTTCTTATCCCTTCCCTCTTGCACAAACTTGGCCCTTTTTTTGTTGTTTTTCTTTCACAGTGAATAACCCTATCATCTACCTATTTGCACAAGGCAGAAAACTAAGCATCCTCTTCTTGTTCATCTTTCTACTTCCCTTATTATCTTGGATATTTCTCATCCCTTTAATTTCCCATTGCCACCACTTTACATCCAAGCCACTACCTCTCACTCAGATGATCACAATAGCTTAGTCTCTTTGCACAGTTGGCTTTGCGTGGTCCATTTTCTTCATAGCAGCCAAAGTAGATTTTTAAAAGGAAAATCTATTATGACATTGTCTGGTTTCAGATTCTTTCAACAAAGATGTTAGATGTTATCCTAAGAATTAATATGGCCTACAAGGCTCTGGAAATTCTGGACCATTGTTTTTCTCTTAGCCATGATGTATCCCTTCAGTTAAGGATCTAGCTCTGTCTTTTTTCTATTTCTGACTAGAACTTCGTCCACAGCTTCATCCTAGTCATAGCTGTACTTCTGCTTTCCATGCTGTGTCTATGCCAAAAAAAAAATCTAGATTATCCAGGCAGCTGGAGGGATGTAGGATACCAATTTAAAATTACTTGTGTGTGCTCCCATATGTGTGTACCTGTTTACCCTCAAACTAAAATTAGTTTTTCAACTTCAAGCTTACACTTTTTAAAAGGATTTAAATAGTAGGTACTTACATAACTATGAGTTCTTTTAGTTATAATAGCTTCACCCTTTTTCTTAAAAGGTGGTTTGTCCTGATTGTAGTGATGAGATTGCTGTAAAAAAGGACAATATTCTTGTTCGATCTTTCAAAGATGGAAAATTGTAAGTATAATTTACTTGGTTTGAAAAACCAGTTTATAAATATATGCTGTTATTTTAAATTAGGATGTTAAATGATTGATTAGTTACCTTAGGCTTTTATTTTTCATCATATAGAATGTTTCAGAGTGACTGTTTTTCATATTATCTTAATGTGTTGTTGTCTTATAGTATGTTTTTCCTTGCTCATTTTGGTAATCTTTTCCAAACTAGACACTTAGTACTGTCTAATTTGTCAACGTTTGTCCACATAATTGCTGGTTATTTGAGGCAAATTTGCGATATCTAGCATATTTATTACTTTATTGATTTTTTTGTTTTGTTTTGTTTTTTTGAGACGGAGTCTCACTCTGACACCTAGGCTGGAGTGCAGTGGTGCAGTTTCCACTCACTGCAACCTCCGCCTCCTGGGTTCAAGCTATTCTCCTGCCTCGGCCTCCTGAGTAACTGGGACTACAGGCGCATGCCACCACACCTGGCTAATTTTTATATTTTTAGTAGAGATGGGATTTCACTGTGTTGTCCAGGCTGGTCTCGAACTCCTGACCTCGTGATCTGCCCACCTCAGCCTCCCAAAGTGCTGGGATTATAGGCGTGAGCCATCGTGCCCGGCCTATAGATGATCTATTGACATTATTTCCTTAGGGTTTATTCTTGATGGTCTAATTAGGAATTTCTGATTCTTCTACTAGTTATGTCTAATGGTTGTAGTGATACCTGTTAGATAATATTCAGCATTTTCAGTAGTCTGAGGATTAAAATGGGTTACTTGTATATGGATGGTAAGGGTTAAATAAATGATTTATTTTTCTTTAAGAATTATATGACTAGAGAAGCCAGATATTTTATACAGAATTATATTGGGTGTAAATACCTTGAAAAGTTCGTTATGTTTTAAGATTTGGTGTTTGAATTTTCAAGTTCAGGAAAGGTATTTTTATCTTTAATTAATTAATTTTATTTATTTATTTTTTTTTTGGTGAGGGTCTCACTCTTTCACCCAGGCTGGATTGCAGTGACATGATCACGGCTCACTGCAGCCATGACCCTTTGGGCTCAGGTGATCCTTCACCTCAACTTCTCTTGAGTAGCTGGGACTACACCTGGCTATTTTTGTATTTTTTTGTAGTGATAGGGTTTCACCATGTTGGCTAGGCTGGTCTCAAACTCCTCAGCTCAAGCGATCCACATGTCCTGGCCTCCCAAAGTGCTGAGGTTACAGCCGTGAGCCTCTGCACCCAGTCTGAAAAGTTAGCTTCAAAAACAGTATGTAGGCTGGGCACGGTGGCTCATGCCTGTAATCCCAGCACTTTGGGAGGCCTGAGCAGGCAGATCATGAGGTCAGGAGTTCCAGACCAGCCTGGCCAACATGGCGAAACTCTGTCTCTACTAAAAATACAAAATTAGCCAGGCATGGTGGTGGGCACCTGTAATCCCAGCTACTCAGGAGTCTGAGGCAGGAAAATCGCTTGAACCTGGGAGATGGAGGGTGCAGTGAGCAGAAATAATGCCACTGCGCTCTAGCCTGGGCGACAAGAACAAGACTCCATCTCAAAACAACAACAACAAAAAACAATATGTAGAACCCACTTTAACAAAATTGAGATAATTGGAGGAATTTGAGCACTGAAATTGAATACTGACTTGATATTAAATTATTGGGGGTTAGGGAAAATGGGAAAACGTTAGTAAAAGGACACAAACTTTTATTTGTAAGATGATTAAAACGTACAGGATCTGATGTACAGTATGGCAACTGCAACTGTAGTATTCTGGCAACCTCCCAAGTAGCTAGAACTACAGGTGTGTGCCACCATGCTTGGCAAATTTTTGTAGGTTTTTTTTTGCCATATTGCCTAGGCTGTTCTTGAACTCCTGAGCTCAAGTGATCTGCCCACTTTGGCCCCCCAAAGTGTTGGGATTACAGTTGTGAGCCACTGTGTCCAACCTTTATTTATTTATTTTATTTTATTTACTTTTTTTGATAACGAAGTTTCACTCTTGTTGCCCAGGCTGGAGTGCAATGGCGCAATCTCAGCTCACTGCAACCTCTGCCTCATTCAGGCGATTCTTGTACCTCAACTTCTCGAGTAGGTGGGACTACAGGCATGCACCACCATGCCCAGCTAATTTTGTATTTTTGTATTTTGAACTCCTGACCCCATGTGATCCACCCGCCTCGGTTTCCCAAAGTGCTGGGTTTACAGGTGTGAACCACTGCACCCAGCTCAACCTTTTTTTTAAGAGATGGGATCTTGCTCTGTTGCCTACTCTAGAGTGCAGTGGCACAATCCTAGCTTACTGTAACCCTGCACTGGGTTTCCAGCTCAGCTCCCTGCCTCAGCCTCCCGAGTAGCTGGGACTACAGGCACATGCCACCACTCCTGGCTAATTCTTTTCTTACTTTTTTAGTTTGTCTGTGGAGACTGGGTCTTACTATGTTACCCATCCTGGTCTTGAACTTTGGCATGAAGCAGTCCTCCCACCTTGACCTCCCAAAGTGTTGGGATTACAGGCATGAATCACCATGCCTGGCCCCAAATATTTTATCATTATATTGCCATAAATCATTTTTGGCCGGGCATGGTGGCTCATGCCTATCATTCCAGCACTTTGGGAGGCCAAGGTGGGTGGATCAGTTGAGGTCAGGAGTTCAAGACCAACCTGTCCAACATGGTGAAACCCTGTCTTTACTAAAAATACAAAAATTAGCCGGGTGGTAGTGGCATGTGCCTGTAATCCCAGCTACTCGGGAGGCTGAGGCAGGAGAATCCGCTTGAGCCTGGGAGGTGGAAGTAGAGGTTATGGTGAGCCAAGATTGTGCCACTGCACTCTAGTCTGGATGACAGAGTGAGACCCTGTCTCAAAAAAAAACCAAAAAAAACAAAAAACATCAAAATAATTTTCAGTGTTGCATTTAGGCAGGGGACTCTGGTATTTGGGAACACATTGGTGTTTATAAAGTATCTCTTATGGTAGGATCCTTCTGTAGATGATTACATATTTTAACATCCTGTCTTTTATGTTATTTTTGACTTGCTACTCTGTGTGCAATCACTTTTATTGTAAATGTCAACATTCTTATATTTTCAGTATCTTTCTGTGATATGTAATCATCTGGATTCTTAATTAATCTCAGTCATATTTTGGGTTTTTTTCTTCTTTTGTAATTAAAAATAATATATAGTACTTCAGTTCCAAGAAAAGATGTCCATGAAATTACTAGTGACACTGCACCAAAGCCTGATGCTGTATTAAAACAAGGTAAGGATAATCTTGGAATAAATTACAAGTACTGTAAAAACTGCTAAAGTGTTTTTGAAGATTAAATTTTTTTTTGCTCTTTAAAATTTTTTTTAAAATTACGTTCTTATGGTTATATTTGGTTCCTTGTGACCTTTATTTTTATAAACCCATGTGTCTTCTGTGTTATAAGTTTCCTTTTTTTTTTTTTTTCTGGAGACAGAGTCTTGCTTTGTCGCCCAGGCTGGAGTGTGGCGCAATCTCGGCTCACTGCAACCTCTGCCTCCCGGGTTCAAGCAATTCTGTTGCCTCCTGAGTAACTGGGACTAAGGCATATGCCATCATGCTCGGCTAATTTTTTGTTATTTTAATAGAGATGGGGTTTCACCGTGTTGCCCAGGCTGGTTTCGAACTCCTGAGCTCAGGCAGTCCACCCGCCTTGGCCTCCCAAAGTGTTAGAATTACAGGCATGAGCCACTATACCCAGCCATAAGTTTCCTTTTTTTTTTAAGCTTATAGTCAGGCATAATAATCTAGAATAATGGGAGAGAACTATGTAGTCAGCTATTCCTATAATCTGGTTTTTGCCTGGTAAATAAAATACTGGTTTCTGGGAATGGTAGAAGAAAGGAATCAAAGTAACGTTTTTTTTTGTTTTTGTTTTTGTTTTTTTTTTTGAGACAGAGTCTTGTTCTGTCGCCCAGGCTGCAGTGCAGTGGTACAATCTCAGCTTGGTGCAACCTCTACCTCCCGGGTTCAAGCAATTGTCCTGCTTCAGTCTCCCAAGTAGCTGGGACTATAGGCGCCCACCACTATACCCACCTAATTTTTGTGTGTTTAGTAGAGACAGAGTTTCACCAGGCTTGAACTCCTGAGCTCAGGCAGTCCACCCGCCTTTGGGATTACAGGCATGAGCCATCACGCCTGGCTGAGGAATCAAAGTAATTTTGGTTTGGTATTTCTCACTAATGAATGTACATCCTTAACCACAAGACTCCAGTAGTTTTATTTGAGGAATATTTGGTAATTGCATCTGTCACTTGGTTTTTGGCACTGTAAATAGTTGTCTTCTCTTTTCCTTTATTCCTTGAATTCAGTAATATGCTATGTAGATTGGTTAAAATCATCAAAATTTTTTGGTATATAATTTATTCCCATATATTATAAAATGAGAATAATCATGTCTAGCTAATTTTAGTTGAAGGTAATTCTTACCATAGTTTTTTTAATTGAAGTTTAACTGAAAATGTGAAAATCATGTGTGGTCAATTTTCAGGTATTGTATATTTATTTTAATGGCTCTGTGTCTGGTATTAATACTGTTTGATAATTGTATATTGCATAAGATATTACATGATTTCCTGTATTAAAGGTTTTTACTAGTGAAGCTTAATCTTTGTTTAAAAGAATAAAACTGCTCTTCTTTAATTTATTTGAACTTAAGTAATCTTCCAATGGTGGCAGTTTTGCCATCTATAAAATGACTACCTAATGCATAGGATGGATAGGATTAAATATATTGCTACATTTAAAAGCACTTAACACAGTTTCTGGTACATAGCAAACAATAAATGGTGGTATTGGCACAGTAGTTTTTGTTTCTTTATTGTGTTTAATACTTTTTGAGAAAACAGTTGTCTTAATTTCTTCAGTTCACATAGCTTATGGTCTGTTTCCAGCCTTTGAACAGGCACTTGAATTTCACAAAAGTAGAACTATTCCTGCTAACTGGAAGACTGAATTGAAAGAAGATAGCTCTAGCAGTGAAGCAGAGGAAGAAGAGGAGGAGGAAGATGATGAAAAAGAAAAGGAGGATAATAGCAGTGAAGAAGAGGTAAGGGAAAACAGCTGATACCTTTTAAAATTATAAATAACAGTTGGGTTTCCCTTGTGGGTTAGGATTTGGTATTAAGTCATTAATCAGATAAGTATTTTTAGTATGAGAAATATTTCATAATCTTGTATTTGTGATACTCATAATCAGGTAGTTTACTTGGTTACTTTAGATGTATGACCTTGTGAAATTAAAAATATTAAGTCTGATTATCCTAATAACCTCAAAAAGATGTCTTAGTCTTCCCATGCTTTTGGTTTATGAGATGATTAAGAAAGTATCTACCAGGGCAGGTGCGGTGGCTCACACCTGTAATCCCAGCACTTTGGGAGGCCAAGGCAGGTGGATCACGAGGTCAGGAGATCGAGACCATCCTGGCTAACATGGTGAAACCCCGTCTCTACAAAAAATACAAAAAATTAGACGGGCATGGTGGCGAGCGCCTGTAGTCCCAGCTACTTGGAAGGCTGAGGCAGGAGAATGGCATAAACTCGGGAGGCAGAGCTTGCAGTGAGCCAAGATTGCGCCACTGCACTCCAGCCTGGGTGACAGAGTGAGACTCCGTCTCAAAAAAAAAAAAAAAGTATCCACCTAGGCCAGGCACAGTGCCTCACAACCATAATCCCAGCACTTTGGGAGGCCAAAGCAGGCGGCTCGCTTGAACTCAGGAGTTCGAGACCAGACTGGGCAACATGGTAAAACCCCATCTCAACAAAAGTAAAAATAAAAATAAAAATAATTAGCAGGGCATGTCAGCGCACTCCTGTAGCCCCAGCTACTGAGGAGGCTGTGTTGGGAGGATGGTCTGAGCCCTGGAGGTGGAGGTTGCAATGAGCCGTGAATTGACCATTGCCCTACATCCTGGGTGACAGAGCGAGAACCTGTCTTATTTTAAAAAAAAAAAAAAAAAAACCTACTTACCTAATACTTTAAAATGCTTTTTATTACCATGTATACAACTGTCACCTCATGAAATGTTTACATCTCCATATTTTATTGATTTACCCAAAAAACTATAAAATACATCTTTCATTTAATATTTAAAAGAAAAATCAGGCAGGGTGCTGTGGCTCATGGTGGGATGAGTAATCCTAGCACTTTGTGAGGCCGAGATGGGCAGATCACGAGATCAGGAGTTCAAGGCCAGCTTGGCAACATGGTGAAACCTCGTGTCTACTAAAAATACAAAATAATTAGCCAGGTGTGGTGGTGGACACCTGTAATCCCAGCTAGTTGGGAGGCTGAGGCAGTAGAACTGCTTGAACCCGGGAGGTGGAGGTTGCAGGGAGCCGAGATCGCGCCATTGCACTCCTGCCCAGGTGACAGTGTGAGACCCTGTCTCAAAAAAAAAAAAGAAGAAAAAGCAGAAAAGTAAAGATCAATATCTCTTTGATTCAGAGAATCTTGAATCATTTTATCTAAGACAAATGGGTAGATAGTTCTAATGAGATCATAAATAAGACATCTGGTTGTATGTGGATCAAAGAGCTCAAATTTTGGATTTTATTGTAACCTGGTGCTTTAGGTCTGGCAGTGACAAGGTACTCTTTAATGGTTTGCTGAACAGCTTCATAAAAGTTAATGAGTGGTGCAGATAGTGAAGGCTACTATATTTGACCATGAAATGAAATGTATTTAATGTGTTTAGTAAATTTATTTGTCAGTATGTAGTATTTTAGGTAAGTTATGAAATTCTGCCTTTTGGCCAGGCGCGGTGGCTCAAGCCTGTAATCCCAGCACTTTGGGAGGCCGAGACGGGCGGATCACAAGGTCAGGAGATCGAGACCATCCTGGCTAACCTGGTGAAACCCCGTCTCTACTGAAAAATACCAAAAAAAAAAACTAGCTGGGCGAGGTGGCGGGCGCCTGTAGTCCCAGCTATTTGGGAGACTGAGGCAGGAGAATGGCGTAAACCCGAAAGGTGGAGCTTGCAGTGAGCTGAGCTCCGGCCACTGCGCTCCAGTTTGGGCGACAGAGCGAGACTTCGTCTCAAAAAAAAAAAAAAAAAAAAAAAAAAAAAAGAAATTCTGCCTTTTAACTGTAGTAAACTGTTAATGAAATGAGATTGTTTTGGAGGTTATATTTTAGGGTATAGTGATCTGTAATGACAGTGTGTAATGTAGAAATTTCCCTGCTTCAGTCTTCTCCCTGACTGCTTTCTATTTAAATTGCTAAAATGAGCAATCATTCCCTTGCTGCTAAAAACCTCCTGAGTAGCTTTTTGTCTCTGTAAAAGTTAAGCTTTCATATAGAATCTCCTTTATAGCCTAATCCCTGCCTCAATTTTTTCTCATCATTTCCCTTTCTATGCCCTTTCACTTGAACTTTATGCTATAGCAATGTCAAATTACATATATTGCTGCTCCTCACTTTTGCATACACTAGTACCTCTGTAGGCACCACCTTTTCCTTCCCCTCCTTCCTTAGTCAGCATGGCATATTCCTGTTCAGTTTTCAGAACCCTACTTAGGTGCCATCTCTGTAAAGAGAAACCTGTGAACCATCACCTCTGTCACCTCAGGAAAACATCACTTCATTTGCTAGTCTAAACTACTACTGCTCCTGGCTGGGCACGATGGCTCACGCCTGTAATCCCAGCACTTTGGGAAGCTGACTTGAGCAGATCACCTGAAGTCAGGAGTTTGAGACCAGTCTGGCCAACATGGTGAAACCCCATCTCCACTAAAAATACAAAAATGAGCTGGGTGTGGCCGGGTGTGGTGGCTCACGCCTGTAATCCCAGCACTTTGGTAGACCAAGGTGGGCAGATCACCTGAGGTCAGGAGATCGAGACCATCCTGGCTAACACGGTGAAACCCTGTCTTTTACTAAAAATACAAAAAAATTAGCTGGACATGGTGGTGGATGCCTGTACTCCCAGCTACTCAGGGGACTGAGGCAGGAGAATGGTGTGAACCCGGGAGGTGGAGCTTGCAGTGAGTGGCGATCACGCCACTGCACTCCAACCTGGGTGACAGAGCAAGACTCCGTCTAAAAAATAAAACATAAAAAATTAGCTGGGCGTGGTGGCGGGTACCTGTTATCCCAGCTACTCGGGAAGCTGAGGCAGCAGAATTGCTTGAACCCAGGAAGCGGAGGTTGCAGTGAGCCAAGATCACACCACTGCACTCCAGCCTGGGCGACAGAGCAAGACTTTGTCTCAGAAACCAACCAACCAACCAAACAACCCTACTACTGTTCCTTATACATATTTTTGTTTTATATTTGTTGTCTATTTTTTCTCCCCCACAAATTTGTAAGTTCCTTAAAGTTAGGAATGCTGTCTTATTCGTATTCATACTTAGAGTGTCTGTCATAGTGTGTAAAATATAACAAATGATAGCTACCAAACCTTTTGGTGCTTAGTGTTTTCACAAGTGTTTTTGTAAAAGCAAATCTGCAGTATAGTGTAAACATTTTCTTGAGTTAAAAGCTTACCTTAAACGTTTTTGGAATAGAAATAAATTGGGCTGTTTATTAAAGTTAAATATTATACCATGGGAACATTTAAGATAACATCTAGAAAATAGGTGTCTTTAGATTTGAATTTGCTCTCCTTACCAAAACCTGAATGTATGGAGTGTGTTTAAATTGAGAAATACAGATTCATCATTAGCAAATTAATGGTTGTCATTTATTTTTCTCTGCCCAGTTAGAAAACCTAATAGTTTATCAACATGGGCTTTAAAAAAAAAATACCTTTCTTTCTTGTACTGGCTTTTAAAGTAAAAAGACAATCTCGCTAAAGCAGTGGCATTAGGCACATGATTTTCGAAATTTAAAAATGCTATATTTTGATTTGTTTAGATTACCAGTTGAATATCCTAACTTTTACTATTACAAATATGTGTATTTAAGCCAGAGTAACTGTAAAGCCTAGCTGTATGTTTGGAATCATTTTCTCTGCAGTTACTCCTAATCATGTTCTGTAATGGCAGGCTCCATAGCTTATTTTTCTTTTATTTGATTTAGCATAGTGCCTACACTTACAGGTGCTCAAGTGTTTGTTGAATGGATGAAAGTCATTGAATTGATGAGTTCCTCAATCTTACCTACTACCCTGCTCCTTGCAGGTTGCTTCAGGACCAGCTTCCTGCTGCCACAGCCCTTGGCCACAGCAGCAAGAAGCTAGTCCCTCCCTTGTAATTGATAAATCAGGGAACTATTTTATTACTTGAAGATTTCCCTAAGTCTGAATCTTCAGGTATTGTAGATCAAGTTTGTTCCCCACTTTACTGATTATGTAAGCTTGAAGTATATACGGTGGGGCTGCATAAAATGAAGGATACTTGCACTTACAGCTAATGGGACCCATACTTTTATAGTTCCTTGAGGAGCAATAATAGAGTTAGTTTTGGTGTTTAACCCTGACCCAGTTTTGCATAAGTTGAGAGTAGGTATTCTTGAACCTGTGACCCTGATTTGAAAAATAGATCTCTGATATGGTTAAAAACACACACGAACAATCTTGCTAGTCCCTTTTCTCATATGGGAGTTTTTACTGTGGGGATTCTAACTATTGAGATACTTTTAAAGACATATTCCTCTATAAAACATAAAATGTCTAGACTTATCTGGTTTTTAACAGCTTAGTGTTAAAAGAATAATTTTGATTAGGTAAAAAGCCTTTGAAGTATTTTAACGAACTCTAGTCTTTGCTGTTGGTAAGAAGTCTGCTTGTTTTATTAAAATGCTTAATTGAAGAAAATAATATTCTTCTGTGATTAAAATTAGGAAGAAATAGAACCATTTCCAGAAGAAAGGGAGAACTTTCTTCAGCAGTTGTACAAATTTATGGAGGACAGAGGTGAGTATTTTTTATTTATCCTTAACGTGATAAGTTTTGGACATATAATTAGTATCCTAAAAATAAGAATACAATTTTGTTTACTGAACTTTATGTCATCAGTAATTATGGCTGTCTTTTTGGCTCTGATATCACCAACACCTAGCATAGCACCTGTCACGTAACAAGTAGAATGAGGCATTTGATAGCTTTTTGACAGATATTGTGGCTGTGGACACATAAATGCGCTTATTACCCTATCCTGCCAATCCTCTTACCTATCCATGGGACCCTAAAGAACAGTAGCAAAATGGGAATTAGGCCAGAAATAGAGAAGAAAGTGTGACAGTCTCAGAGTGAGCCTTGGCTCAGCTTATTTAATCTGCCAAAAGCTGCTAAGGCCATGCAAGGATTGAAGGAAGAAGAATAACTTAGGGTAATGAACTAATCCTTCCGTAACCTTAACACTGTTGTTCTCGAGTTTATCTTCTTGGTCAGAGTCTACTTTCTTATTTTCTGGGAAGATGCTTGTAAGGGAGTAAGGAGAGACTTTCTAGCTGGAAGGGAAGGGCAAAATGAATGATTAGTGTTTAGAAACACAATTCTCTGGGAATTGAATGTTTTTTAAATCCCTGATTGTAATTCTGATGAGTAGAAACTGGCTGTTTGTCATCTTTTGTTTTCATAAATGATAATGCCTAACACAATATAAGTATCTTTTCATTTTTCAATATAAAATGTCTTTGATTCTTGTATTATTTCTTTACATGAATGGAGGGTTGGCCTAAGAAGTATGCTGTTTCATAGGCTCTTGTATAAGATAAATGAAAAGGCAAAGAAAATGAATGAAATCTACTACTAGAGAAGAGTGAAAAAATATGATTAAGCCAGTCATATATTTTGTAGAAATGGCCATATGAGGCATTGTACCCCTACCCTGTTATCTTCTCTACCACTTTCTCATGGTTTGTTCGATTTAGCATCCTTGCCTTGCATTTTCTTGTGTTAGAATGAAACAAACAAACAAACAAACATGTAGCTTTACTATAGAATCATTATTTAGAGTAGTAGTAAGTTGGTAGAATACAAAGAAAATGCCATAAAAGCAACTCTCATTGGGAAGCAGTTGTCTAGTATTTATTTACTTGCTCAGCAGAGGGAAGAAAGTATGAGAGAATGAAAATAAAAGATTTCAAAAATCTGGTTATGTGAAAAAATTTAAAGTGGCCATGGGCTTGTTTATGTGTAGATATCATGTCTTTGATTAACAAGATAATTTCTCATATATATATATATATAAAATAATATAAATACTCAGTGGTATTATTTGAATCTTTGGAATTTTAAATTAAAAATGTAGTATGGATCTAATATAGTTTGTGTTTTCTGTAACAGGTACACCTATTAACAAACGACCTGTACTTGGATATCGAAATTTGAATCTTTTTAAGTTATTCAGACTTGTACACAAACTTGGAGGATTTGATAATGTGAGTACTGTGGTCAAACTGAAAAAACATCTTTTTCATGTAACATGTTTTCTCAGGTATCTGCTATCTCTGAAATTGTTTTTCTAAACAACAAAAAAAAAAGTTTTTCAGTAAAATCCTAAGAAGAAAATAAAGTGGAAAGTACAGCTAGCCTTCTCAGACAAAATTTAAATTTTAAAGATTTTTTAGGTCAGGCATGGTGGCTCATGCCTGCAACCCCAACACTTTGGGAGGCCGAGGCGGGTAGATCCCTTTAGGCCAGGAGTTTGAGAACAGCCTGGCCAACATAGCAAAACCCCATCTCTACAAAAAATACAAAAATCAGCCAGTCGTGGTGATGCACACTTGTAATCCCAGCTATATGGCAGGCTAAGGCACGAGAATCACTTGAACACAGGAGGCAGAGATTGCAGTGAGCCAAGATTGCACCGCTGCACTCACTGTAGCCTGGGTGACAGAATGAGACTGTCTCAAAAAAAAAAACAAAAACATTTTTTACATGTGAGCTTTCTGATAACTGTTAAATTGGTCAAACTTTCATAAACCTCCTTTTTTAAATCTGAATCACAGCACAGTCATATTGGTGGAAATCCTTCCTGTGTCTCTTTTTCACTAGACAGTGTGCTCCTTAAGAGCAAGGATCTGTCTTAATATTGTTTATATTCTTAATCCCTTTAATAATATAAAGGGATTAAGGCAGGAAATGTTTGTTGAACTGATCTGAAGAAATTATTTTAAGGTTGACATGATGTACAATACTTACCCAGGCTGGGCGCGGTGGCTCACGCCTGTAATCCCAGCACTTTGGGAGGCCGAGGCGGGCGGATCACGAGGTCAGGAGATTGAGACCATCCTGGCTAACATGGTGAAACCCCGTCTCTACTGAAAATACAAAAAATTAGCCAGGCGTGGTGGTGGGTGCCTGCAGTCCCAGCTACTCGTGAAGCTGAGGCAGGAGAATGGTGTGAACCTGGGAGGCAGAGCTTGCAGTGAGCCGAGATCGCGCCACTGCATTCCAGCCTGGGCAATGGAGCGAGACTCCATCTCAAAAAAAAAGAAAAAAAAAAAAAGTATCCAATTGTGAATATTCTGTGGAATAAAATACTTTACAAATTTCTGTAAAACTGCTTTCATTTATTAGCCTGTATATTTTATGGGAAATAATAAATCCTTTGAAAATGTTTGTCTCTGTTTCTTTGTTAAAAATTTTGATTAAAGAGCCTGAATATTTTTCCATTTCCCATAACTGGGTTTATTTAAAAGTCAAATGGGACCAGTTATGGTGACTCATGCCTGTAATCTCAGCACTTTGGGAGGCTAAGGCTGGAGCCCAGGAGTTTGAGACCCGCGTGGGCAACATGAAAAACATTTTAAAATTAGCCAGATGTGGTGGTGTGCGCCTAGTCCCAGCTACTTGGGTTGCTGAAGCAGGAAGATCCCTTGAGCCCAGAAGTTCAGGGCTGCAGTGAGCTGTGTTTGTGCCAATGTTGCTGCACTTTAGCCTAGGCAGTAGAATGAGATCCTGTCTCCAAAAAGAAAAAAACAGAATGTCAAATGGCCTAATATTTCAACATTTATAATTTTCTGATATTTGTTAGAGTACTAAAACCTTTATTTTTAAACCAAATTTAGAATTTATCAAGTTTCTAAAAATTCTTTTGAGACTAGAACCAATAAATATAAAAATATACTGTATCTATCAAAATGTTATTACATTAACACCTTTTAAGAGTTTTTGTTTCACTTTGTCCATTAGATTGAAAGTGGAGCTGTTTGGAAACAAGTCTACCAAGATCTTGGAATCCCTGTCTTAAATTCAGCTGCAGGATACAATGTTAAATGTGCTTATAAAAAGTAAGTTAGTATAATTGATATGATTATCTTCAGTATTTTTACCTAGAAAGCAGGATGAAATTTACCTTTTAACGAGGCTAATTGTTTCTTTAAAGAAATCAGAAAATTTTACTAGTCATTCTGTGATAGCGTTTTCTGAAGTGTATTTTGTGAATACTAAATCTATGAGAAATTCTATAAAGAAAGTTTTTGTCGCTAAGTACTTTTGTCAAGTACTTCATAGAGGTTAAAAAGCTAATATTCTAGTCAAGTAAATCCACATTTGAATGCTAGTTCTGCCAGTTGTTAGCTGTTTATGCCCTTGGGCCAGTTATTTGTTCACCTAAGCCTCAGTTTCCTCGTTTGTAAAATGGAATGCTTGACCAGGCACGGTGGCTCACACCTGTAATTCCAGTACTTTGGGAAGCTGAGGCGGGCAGATCACTTGAGGTCAGGAGTTCAAGACCAGCCTGGCCAGCATGACAAAACCTTGTCTCCACTAATACCCTGGCATAGTGGTTCACGCCTGTAGTCCCAGATACTCAGGAGGCTGAGGCAGGAGAATTGCTTGAACCCAGGAGGTGGAGGTTACAGTGAGCTGAGATCGTGACACTGCACTTCAGCCTGAGCAACAGAGTGAGACTCTGTCTCCAAAAAAAAAAAAAAAAAAAAAAGGTTGCTGCTGCATGCCCCAGGATTACTGTAGTGACTAAATGAGATTTACTAGGGGGTCCAGCCTCACACATAAGAAATGTGCAACAAACAGATGCTGTTATTAATACTATTAATAGCTGTTATTGTTATGACTCTGAGCACGGTTTTTTAAATTTTTGACAAAATTTTTTGTTTGCATTGAAAAGATTAGAAACAACTAGAATAAATTAGAATGTTAACATGGCCCAATATCTGAGAGTTTAGACAAAAGAAATGAATACACATTAAAAGTAACTCTATAGTTATATTTTGAAATGTTTCACCAAATGTAATTTCTCTTCATGTTTCCAGATACTTATATGGTTTTGAGGAGTACTGTAGATCAGCCAACATTGAATTTCAGATGGCATTGCCAGAGAAAGTTGTTAACAAGCAATGTAAGGAGTGTGAAAATGTAAAAGAAGTAAAAGTTAAGGAGGAAAATGAAACAGAGATCAAAGAAATAAAGATGGAGGAGGAGAGGAATGTAATACCAAAAGAAGAAAAGCCTATTGAGGATGAAATTGAAAGAAAAGAAAATATTAAGCCCTCTTTGGTAAATCAGATATTGTTAATTGTCCTTTGTTTTCTTTGGTATATTTTTCATATCCTCTGTAAAGTTCCAAAATCAATATATTATATAATATTACTCTTTATTAATTTTCTTCATTAAGTGCTACTTTTGTATAATTTTTACAATAACTTCAAAATAGCTGTTAGCTATTTTTGTCTAGTGCTTTAAAATAGCAGGAGTTTCTTAAAAGTAATTTATAACTTTTAATATTAGAATTGGTTGATACCTCCTGTTGCTAAGAGATAAACCATGGATGTAGGTTGAAAATTTTTACTTTTTTTACTTTTGTTGGTTTCTTTCCTTTGATCTTTTTCTAGGGAAGTAAAAAGAATTTATTAGAACCTATACCTACACATTCTGATCAGGAAAAAGAAGTTAACATTAAAAAACCAGAAGAAAATGAAAATCTGGACGACAAAGATGATGACACAACTAGGGTAGATGAATCCCTCAACATAAAGGTAGAAGCTGAGGAAGAAAAAGCAAAATCTGGGTAAGAAAATTGTTTTTGGTTACGATGCATTTCAGCTTGATGGATTTGTATCATTTTCTGTTTGTATGTGTATATGTATGAATCTAAATTAATTGACAAAATATTAATTTATTAAATAGCTTTCACTTCTTTCAGAGACCCTACCGATAGAAATTTGTAGAGAAAGATCATACTTTTGATCCATTCTTCTTGCTCTCATCATGGAAATTGATAAAATTTTTAGCTAGAGCAAAGTACTTTTTAGGTCTGCTGAATTACTTGATAATATAAACTTCGGGCTATGTCCATGTTTTATAGATTGTATGTTGGCTGTAGATTCTGAGAGTTGTATTTTTTCTTAAGCAAAAACAAGAGTGGAAAAATACTAAGGGTTTAAAAGGCCAAAAATTGTATGTTCTATCTTATGTGGTAGTAGCATTTGTTTGTTTTAGTCACTTTGGAATGATGAATTATTTGACAATGTAATTTATGCACTACTAGTGGACCCCTGGATTTTATAGATAATCTTTGGCATTGAATCTTTTTTCTGAGGCTTAAAAAATATAAACATCTCTGTTAGTGTCTCATTTAAATAAGTACAATGAATTTTTTTTAAAAAATCATTTAGCAGGCCAGCTGCGGTGATTCATGCCTGTAATCCCAGCACTTTGGGAGGCCAAGGCGGGCAGATCACTTGATGTCAGGATTTCAAGACCAGCCTGGCCAACATGGTGAAACCCTGTCTTTTCTAAAAATACTAAAAAGTCAGGAGTGGTGGCATGTGCCCATAATCCCAGCTACTCGGGAGGGTGAGGCAGGAGAATCTCTTGAACCCAGGAGACAGAGGTTGCAGTGAGTTGAGATCGTACCACTGCACTCCAGCCTGGGGGACGGAGCGAGACTCTTTCTCAAAAAAAAAAACAAAACAAAAAACCCGTTTAGCATACTGACATTTGGCCACAGTATGCAGACGGATAGGGAAGGGGAAAATGAAAAATGGGGCTTATATGAATATAGTAAAAAGTGTTTATTATACTTTGTTGTATTTTTGTGTATAAAAATATATATTTGAAGTATGCCTTACTGCTGTTGGAGACTATTTCAGGTATTAAGAAATTTGGTACAAATTTCAACTTTTTGCCTAAAATCTTTTGATTGATCAGAGTTCTGAAATTTCGGTGGCACCATACAGACAAACATGGAAGAAAAAAATCCTAAATATTTGTTGATTATACTTTGTTATATTTCTGTGTGTAGAAGTGTATGTTTAAAGGAGATCATTTTGATAAGAATCTTAATAAAGATTCAGCTTTTTACCAAAAAATCGGATTTTTAAATCTACAGATGTTTCTGGAACATCTGCTGTTTGCAAGGCACTGGGATAAATCTGTATTTTTTCTTTGTTACTTAATTTTTTAAGTTGGTGCTTCTACTTATTTTATAGAATAAACTGTTTTGTAGGTTTTTAGTAACCCCTTTAACTCTATAATTATATGGATTTTTATGTACTACAGATATTTATTAGTATATGCATACCTCAAACTAAAATTTTCCTAATGTGACTGCCCAAGTTTGGTAGATATTTTTTAGAAGCATTGCATTTGGGACTGTTTATACAGTACTCCCTGCTTTTCCACAGTTTCAGTTACCTGTGGTCAACTGTGGTCTGAAAACAGGTGAGTACAGTGCAATAAAGTATTTTGAGAGAGTGAGACAAGACCATATTCACATAACTGTTATTATAGCGTATTATAATTGCTTTATGTTATATCTCATGCTGTGCCTAATTAATAAATTAAACTTTATCAGAGGTATGTATGTATAGGAAAAAACATAGTATATATAAGGTTTGATACTATCCACGGTTTCAGGCATCCACTGGGGATCTTGGAATGTATCCCCTGCAGATAAGAGGGGCTTACTATAATTGATTTTTGAGTTTTATTAGATAGTTGCAGGGGAAATTTTTACAGTGATAATTAATATATAGGTATTTTTCTGGCATATAAACTTTCTCTAAGTAATAGGCTATTACCAAGAATGTTCAGTATCCTTCTTCCATTGTCCAGATATGGGAGATTGAAGAAGTTGATATATGTAAAATGTCTAGTTCAGTGCCTTGACCATAGCAGTTACTTAATACACTATCTTTTTTAAAAATTTTGTTTCATTGTGAAGAGTGTAACATCAAGTTGGGAAGATTTGATGTTTCTTTTTGAATTCAGATGAAAATCCTTGCTAATAACATTTCGTTTCCCAAGATATTCTTCTCTAAAATATGACTAGCTTAAATGCATATGTGTGTGAGTGCATGTATGTAATGTATGCATCAACTTAATTTTTTTAACCTGTATGTTGGTTGCATTTTATACTTTCAGAGGCTCTCTTTCTTGGCATTCTGTGTTCCATCTGGTTTAGCACATTAGTCTTGAATTTGCCACTAAAGTCTTAGGAGAATAGTTTTCTTTGGTTGATTGCCAGTAATTATGTTGTTTTTTTCTTTATACTTCAGTGTATTATTAAAGTGAATTTCATTTAGTTTGTGTCTGAGGGTGATACTAAATGTATATTTTTAATTTTTGATTGTTTGATTTCATTAATACAAGAGTGTTGGGTTTCTGTTTTAGACTGAATGCAAATTTGCCTGGGCTACCACTTAAAGTATGATTGTGCTTGCTGTTGGCATTTAGAATTGTTTGTACTCATCAACTCAGTGTATTCTATGATGTAACATACAGCTTAGAGTTTGTCGTCATTTCAAAAAATTTAGAATTTTGATCCTATATCTCATTTTTATATGATGATTCTGAGGTGCATGATAAATCTCTTTTATTGTGGCCACAATAAAATATGCTTCTTTTCCCCAGTATGCAAAAATAGAGTCTTATGACTTAGGCAAGTATTCTTTCAAAAAAAAAGATTTAGTTTGCTATAAAAATAAAATTCCTCATAATGATTTATCATTGATAATGCCATTTCTGTTAAGTTTTTAGATATTTTAGCCTTAATAAAATTACTTTTTCATAATAGAAATATTAAAGTATTTTCAATAGCATTGCTAATATTTTAATCTCAGGCTGGATGCAGTGGCTTATGCCTGTAATCCCAGCACTTTGGGAGGCCCAGGCAGGCATATCACCTGAGGTCAGGAGTTCAAGACCAGACTGGCCAACACGGTGAAACCCCATCTCTACTAAAAATACAAAAAATCAGCTGAGCATGGTAGCATGTAGTCCCAGCTACTTGGAAAGCTGAAGCAGGAGAATTGGTTGAACCTGGGAGGCAGAGGTTGCAGTGAGCTGAGATCATGCCACTGTTCTCTAGCCTGGGCAACAGAGCAAGAGACTGTCTCAAAAAAATATATATATATATATGTGTGTGTGTGTGTGTATGTATATATGTACATATATATACGTATATATGTACATATATGTATAGTATATATGTATATCTCAGATTATAGCTGGTTTCATGAAGGTTTTAGTTTTTTAAATACGTATTTAACTGTAACTGAGTCTTTAAAATAGGAATAAATCTTGAGAATTTTTGAGGAATTTGTGTCATGGTTCAGACAGAATTGATACATTTGATACTTTTGTGAACGTGGACTTACTTCCACAGGTCTATTAAACATCCCCCCAATGCTCCTGCCCCACTATACAAAAGGAAAAGGAGAATAAAAAAGCATTATAGTACTGCTTATATCACTATTTATATATTATTTTTGTTGCCTATGTAATTACATAATTAGGAATGATAAAGTATATTATCCCTAAAAAGGTTGCATATAGGAATATAAAACTGAAATTTTCGGTGGAGGAAGTTTTTTTAAAATATACATATTATATTCATCAGGCAGGCACAGTGGCTCACACCTGTAATCCCAGCACTTTGGAAGGCCGAGGTGTGAAGATTGCTTGAGCCCAGGAGTTCAAGACCAGCCTAAACGACATAGGGACACCCCTGTCTCTACAAAAATAAAAAATTATCTGGGTGTGGTGGTATGTGCCTATAGTCCAAGCTACTTGGGATGCTGAGGTGGGAGGATCATTTGAGCACAGGAAGTCAAGACCACAGTGAGCCATGATCAGGCCACTGCACTCCAACCTGGGTGACACAGCGAGACTGTGTCTCCAAGGGGGAAGAATATATATATGTATGTGTGTGTATATATATGTATAGAAAAAATATATGTGTGTGTGTGGTGTAATATATGTATATATATAATCATTAGTCTTAATATAGAATATAGCGTTTATTTTAATATATCTATGTATTTTACATATTATCATTAATTTTTAAAGCTTAAATACTAAACTATCTGGTTGTTCTGCCTTACGATGTTTAGTCATTTGTCAACCCTAAAGTGATGGAGTCTTTAAGTACAGACATACAGGGCAGCAAATAAAACCAGACTAAATGTAGCCTTGGATTTCATATTGAAATTTAAAAAAAAATAAATCTAGTGTTTAGAAAGATTTATAATTGAAGATTTTCTCCACCTTATTGAATACAGATTGGTGGTCAGTACAGAAAGGATATGAATGCTCAGTTTTAGAAAGTACATGGTACTAAGAAGATAAAAATGGATGTAAGGCCAGGTGTGGTGGCTCACGGCTATAATCCCAGCACTTTGGGAGGCCGAGGTGGGCGGATCACCTGAGGTCAGGAGTTTGAGACCAGCCTGACCAACATGGTGAAACCCTGTCTGTACTAAATACACAAAAAATTAGCTGAGCGTGGTAATGGGTGCCTGTAATCCCAGCTACTTGGGAGGCTGAGGCAGGAGAATCGCTTGAACCCGGGAGGCGGAGGTTGCAGTGAGCTGAGATCGCGCCATTGCGCTCTAGCCTGGGCGACAGGAGTGAGACTCCATCAAAAAAAAAAAAAAAAAAAAAAGAATGTGATACTCTTTCTAGAATAGTTTGACTTTTAGTTTCATGTACTTGTAATTGGCCTTTCATCTGTCTATTTCTTTGGAACATCAAAGTTGAGAAGATTTGTAGATGATGTTAATAAATCTGTGGTAATGAGAGTAGAAGTTGTGTTGAAGTTTAAAGGAAAGAACAAACCTGATAAGATATTGGTAGTACATTTTTAGAATATTTCTGTTTAAATTAAAACAGTATTTCAGTTATTATAGCATTTGAAAATTCGGATGGAGAATGTTTTAAAGTTATTAAGACTGCCATCTGCTAGTGAAAATTATTGTTTCAAACATCCTGAGACCTCCAGCTTGGGTGACAGAGCAACACTCTGCCTCTAAAAAAAATGAACATCTTGAGGCTGGAAATATTTGAATGAAAAAAATAACTTTTAGTTGTAAAATGGCAATGAAGTATAATGATTTTTTTTGTCAATTGAGATGTAAAACACTTTTATTAATAAAACATGAAAACATTGTTAGAGTTGACCATACTTGCTTCTTGCTGTTCGGCACAAATTCTGTTCTTCTGACTTTTGGAAATTTTCTTTTACTGCACTTATTTTTGAATCTTCATTTTCTCTGAATGTGTCTTTCTGTAACCTTGGTTGTCTTACAGTTTTAGTTTTTAATAGTAAAATGAAACTCTGAGAATTTCATACACGTGGAACCTGCTTTTCCTGGAACAATCACAGCCACAACTTTTATCAATATATGTGGTTTGGAACTGAAAAACTTATGAAGTGTCTTTTATTAACTCTGCAATTTTTTAAACCTTTCAAGAGATGAAACGAATAAAGAAGAAGAAGAAGATGATGAAGAAGCAGAAGAGGAGGAGGAGGAGGAGGAAGAAGAAGAAGAGGATGAAGAAGATGATGACAACAATGAGGAAGAGGAGTTTGAATGCTATCCACCAGGCATGAAAGTCCAAGTGCGGTATGGACGAGGGAAAAATCAAAAAATGTATGAAGCTAGTATTAAAGATTCTGATGTCGAAGGTGGAGAGGTCCTTTACTTGGTGCATTACTGCGGATGGAATGTGAGGTAACTTGAGTTTTAGCTAGTGATTATTACCTAAAAACAATTATAAAATACTTTTCTATTTAAAAACTTAAGTGACGGATTACAGATTTATTAGTATTCTAATTGAGGTCATAGTACCTTATAAAAAATACGTAAGTTTTTAGCATATAAATACCTCACTTAGTGACTTACAATTAATGTTTTCAGTACTTGGAAGATATCCCTAGTGTCTAGAAAACTGAGGTCTACACACTTGATTTTTATGTACTACATGTAGATTAGTAGATAAAACATTGATGAAATGATCAGAACTTCTGGACATCTGCAAACCAATTATCAGGCTGCTTGCTGTCTTGCATTTTAAACTACATTGCCACAGTAACCTCTTTTTTGTATTCTTAAGTCATTTCTTTCCTTCTGTAGTCAGGGATTTAAAATCCTAGGAAACATTAGCTATTTAAAGAAAGCCTTATCTCCTTATTAACAGCTATTGCATTACAACCTTATTCAGAAGTCTCAGAAATTTATTAGTATCTTTGAAAAAATATGGTTGAACATGTAAGCAGGCCTGCTTCACTAAAATAGAATGCACTTTTTGACTGCTCCTACCCTAGGGAACTGATAGGCAAGACTGAAATTTGATTTTAAGTCGTGTTCAGTGACTTAAACATTTTTCTTAGATAAATTTTCTTTGACTTTCCAAAGAAATTTTGTATTTTTATTTTATCCAAAATTGGCAAGCCAGTTTTGGGATCTGTTCGTTCAGTTTTCTTTTAAGAATAATTTAATTTATTTTAGAATATCTGATACTATATTTGAAATGTAGCCTGTAAGACAGTTAAATACCTGGAAAGATTAACCATAGAAGTTTTAAGTTGTGGTTTCGTGGTGTACCTAGTGTCTTTAAGGAGGAATACAGTTCTCATGCTTTATACTTAAATTATATTCTGTGATTTGGGAAGTTATTAGGAAGGCATCATCTCAAATTCTGTGTTTGAGTGTTGCAAATTAAATTTTGATTCTCTTTAATCACTTCCCACAATGCCTTTTCCCTAAAGAAAATCACTTCTGAGAGTTTTGAGGCTGTCCTTACTAACTTTTCATTCTACTTTCACATACATATAAATGTACTCAGAAAATATATAGTATTCTTACATGCATGTGTTTTTAATAAATTATACTATACGAAATTCTGTTTCTTAAATTTTTTGTTGTCCTGTTGTATAAGAGGAAGCTCATGATCTAATCTGATTACCTTTCTTATTTTGAGAAAAGTACCAGTCTGATCCATTCTGATGCTTGGAAGAAAATAGCAAATAGCAAGTTAAGTCATGAGGAAATGTTCAGAAGTTTTGTTTTGGGCTCATTCTTTATTATTTCTAATCAGGATACAGTTTTAGATTTTAAGAATATGTGTCGTCAGAGCTTAGATGTGATAGTTATCCAGAAACATAAGTTTTTCCAGATACCACTTTTAATACACTGCACAATTTATCCTTTCACCTCTTGGTCCTTTTTTTGTGTGTTTTGTTTTTGGTTTTGGTTTTTGAGTCTAGCTCTGTTGCCCAGGCTGGAGTGTAGTGGCATGATCTCTGCTCACTGCAACTTCCACCTCCCGGGCTCAAGCAATTCTTGTGCTGCAGCCTCCTGAGTAGCTAGGATTGTAGGTGCCTGCCATTGTGCTTGGCTAATTTTTGTATTTTTAGTAGAGACAGGGTTTTGCCATGTTGTCCAGGCTTTTCTTGAACTCCTGACCTCAGGTGATCCACCTCGGCCTCCCAAAGTGCTGGGATTATAGGTGTCAGCTGTTGATTCTTATGCTGCCTTTCTAGTACATGATTTTCCTCACCTGAAGGCCTGGCTATTAATATATTCCAAAGAACGTACTTGAGATCTCAGATACAGCTACCAAAAGAATATTTTGTCCAGTTTTTGACTTCAAGTCATTTTGATCTTACTAAATTATCTTACTGAATATAAATGTGGAAGGAGTTCTACTTCTGCCTAGGACATAAATGTAAATGTAGAATATGTTAGTTTAAAATTAGGAAGAAAAAAGCTGGGTGTGGTGTTGCATGCCTGTAGTCCCAGCTACTGAGGTGGGAGGATCGCTTGAACCCAGGAATTTGAGGCTGCAGTGAACTATGATCATGCCACTGTACTCCAGCCTGAGTGCCAGAATGAGACCCCATCTCTTGAGAAAAAATTTAGAAAGAAATACTTGGATTAGCAAAAACGAATAATTACAACGTAATGCCCACGAAATAGAGTCACAACACCTTTTACCTCTCTTTTTAGTTTTTCTAATTATTTTGCTAGTTTACGTGTAGAGGCAGTTTTTCCTCATGGCCTTTATGAAGGATTTGAAATTCTGTGAGAAATGGATAGAATTTAGGTGTTCTCCAACTTTCACTATATATAATCAAGGCTTCCTTCCCTCCCTCCCTCCCTCCCTCCCTCCCTCCCTCCTTCCTTCCCTCCCTCCCTCCCTCCCTCCCTCCTTCCTTCCCTCCCTCCCTCCCTCCCTCCCTCCCTCCTTCCTTCCCTCCCTTCCCTCCCTTCCTCCTTCCTTCCTCCCTCCCTCCCTCCCTTCTTTCTTTCCTTCCTTCCTTCCTTCCTTCCCTCCTTCCACTGAGTTTCACTCTTAATGCCCAGGCTGGAGTGCAATGGCTGGATTTTGGCTCACCGCAGCCTCTGCCTCCTGGGTTCAAGCGATTCTCCTGCCTCAGCCTCCTGAGTAGCTGAGATTACAGGCATGCGCCACCACGCGCAGCTAATTTTTGTATTTTTAGTAGAGATGGAGTTTCTCCATGTTGGTCAAGCTGGTCTCAAACTCCTGACCTCAGGTGATCCGCCTGCCTCGGCCTCCCAAAGTGCTGCCACTACAGGCCTGAGCCACCGTGCCCAGCCAAGGCTTATTTTCTATTAATTGGATCATTAAACAAAAAAGGCTTAGTAGATAGAAGAATTGAGTCATTCATGAAACTGTTTTACAATTAAGATACAACTTTGTTTTGTTAAGAAAAGATAGACTAAAAGAAAGAGAATTCCAGAAGTATTTTGATTTTAGAAGGTAGAAAGAATCTCTAGTAATTTAGTTTTTAAATAGATAGCAAGAAGGGAAAGTTAGGAAAGAATTTAAATTGAGGCATTCAAGTTTTTAATAATATAGGAAGGAAAATGGGACCTAGTTCAACAAGACATGCTTGTGTTACTGTGAAGGTTGCCGTCTATTTCTGACAACTCAAGTGCTTGTATGCTATGAACTTTCAAAAGAAGAAAACTTAACATCTTGATGAAGACCTGTAGGATGGATCACTATACACTCCAACATCATGGAGAAAGCAAATGTACCTCAGTATATTAAGCAGTTAATCTTCTTAGAGTTAACGTAACAGTATTTTACCTCTCTCAGCAATAATCAGTCTGTCTCATTGATAAGTATGCAATAATTTTTATTTTTGCTGCTCCTCCAGTTCTGAGGCTAATCTAATAAGGACTGCAACAAATCCTCATCAGCTCTATGACAATTTTTCTTTTATTTTTAGGGTCTTCAGCTTGATCTCTAAATTTATACTTAACAGATGTGAAATTAGAAATGAAGATTTATGCATGGAGGTTCATGAAAATAGTTTTATCTTCAGTGGCAGTCATTTATGACAAGCAATTTGGGAGATTTGTGTGGACCTATTTCCATGGTCTTTTTAATCTGAAACATGTATTTCAGAATCTGAAATACATGTTTCAGATTAAAAAAAGAGAGAGAGGACCTCATTCTGTCACCCAGGCTGGAGTGCAGTGGTGCGACCATGGCTCTCCAGCCTCGACTTCTTGGGCTCAAGTGATCTCCCACCTCAGCCTCTGGAATAGTTGGGACTATAGGTGTGCATCACCACACCTGGCTAATTTTTTATCTTTTGTAGAGATGGGGCTCACTGTGTTGCCCAAGCTGGTTTCAAACTCCTGGGCTCAAGCAGTTCTCCTGCCTTGGCCTCCAGGAGTGCTGGGATTATAGACATGAACCAATGCTCCTGGCCGTGAACCATGTTTTTCCAGCAAAGAGATTTTCTCAAATGTAAGAGTATCTGTCTCTTTGTTTAAAAATACTGTTTTTAGGCCAGGCGCGGTGGCTCACACCTGTAATCCCAGCAGTTTGAGAGGCCAAGACAGGCAGATCACCTGAGGTCAGGAGTTTGAAACCAGCCTGGCCAACATGGCAAAACCTCATCTCTACTAAAAATACAAAAATTAGCCGGACATGGTGGCAGGTGCCTGTAATCCCATCTACTTGGGAGACTGAGGCGTGAGACTCACTTGAACCAGGGACACAGAGGTTGCAGTGAGCCGAAATCACGCCATTGCACTCCAGCCTGGGTGACAGAGCAAGACTCCGTCTTAAAAAAAAAAAAAAAAAAATTCCTTTTTCTTGTTAATTTTTCATTTTTCTTTGTTTTCTAAAATGCTGTTTTTTGTTGTTGTTGTTGTTGTTGTTGTTGTTTTGAGATGGAGTTTTGCTCTTGTTGTCCAGGTTGGATTGCAGCAGCGTGATCTCATCTCATTGCCATCTCCGCCTCCCAGGTTAAAGAGATTGCCCTGTCTCAGCCTCTCAAGTAGCTGGGATTATTGGCACATGGCACCATGCCCAGCAAATTTTTGTAGTTTTAGTAGAGATGGGGTTTCACCATGTTGACCAGACTGATCTCGAACGCCTGATCTCAGGTGATTCACCAACCTCTGCCTCTCTAAGTGGTGGGATTATAGGCGTGAGCCACTGCGCCCGACCTGTATAGATCTTTAATATAATTTTCATGTATGTCCCTATTTCACAGCTGAAAATGTTGATTTTTGTTATACAAAGGTTAACATTTGGGCAAGTTTGTTTTCTACTATTGTGATGACAAAAAGTCGTATTTTAACATATTCACACCACATTGACTGGAAAGGACTTGAACTCTTTAACCACAAATAGTATAATACTTCTTACAAAATTTTTCTGATGCAGTGATAGTATCTAAAATTATTGTTTAGCACTCTATTATTTACTATGTCACCAAGCACTAGGAATGTTTGGAGTAGGCTCATAAATTATTTTTTTAAACTCTTCTAAAAATAACAATTTAGAAAAATGAGAAAATACTTAAAGGTAGAAAGATAAAATTATTGCTGGCTGGGCGTGGTGTCTCCCACCTGTAATCCCAGCACTTTGGGAAGCCGAGGTGGGCGGATCACCTGAGATCGGGAGTTCGAGACCAGCCTGACCAACATGGAGAAACCCCGTCTCTGCTAAAAAAAATACAAAATTAGCCAGGCATGGAGGCACATGCCTATAATCCCAGCTACTTGGGAGTCTGAGGCAGGAGAATCGCTTGAACCTGGGAGGCAGAGGTTGCGGAGCTGAGATTGTGCCGTTGCACTCCAGCCTGGGCACCAGGAACGAAACTCCATCTCAAAAACAAAAAAAAAGAAAAGAAAAAAGAAAGATAAAATAATTAATATTATAGTGTGTTCTCTTTTAGTCTTTTAAAAATGTCCCCATACATTTAAAAAAATTTTAATCCTGCTTAAGTAGTTTTTAATAGTAGGCTCTCTGTTACGTTTAACTTTTCTTAGTTATGTTAATATTTTATAGAGAATCTTAACGTAATTATCTAATTGATCCTTTTCATTCTCAAGTTTCTAAGTCGTGTCATAAATATGGGATTGATTTTTTGAAAGTAAGGGTACACATTGAAATTGACATGCCGTAAACTGGTTGAGTGTGTTGGATTTCCTTGTTTAGTAACAAACAACTGAGTGAAACTATCTAGACTAATTGGTGTGGTATTTAAAATACATGAATATTTTGTAATAGCATATCAATGTTGATTGAATTTTCTCTGCTCATTTCCAACTTGGCTTTCTGTAATCAAAGAGTTGCACATTTAGTTAGAGAATAATTTTTTCTGTGTTGCGGATCACCAGCTGTGTTAATGGGAACACAAAAGTAAAAGAGACACTGTAAAACTTCAGTTGTAAAACTCTTAAATAAGCCACAATGGTTCTAGTTCATGTTAACAGTTATAGAGAACTGAAAATAAACTAAATTATGCTAAATATATTATTTGAAATAAAAAATGTGTTACATTTTAAAAATATTTTCTCCAAAAAAATTAAATCCTCCTTAGGAGGGAATGAGTTAGGGGTTGAAAAAACCTGGTAAAAGGCTTTCACAAATAAGTAGGTTCAATCCTACTTTTTGCCATTGTTCAGTTGCTTTTTTCACACTTTATTCCTTTATTTTCCAAACATAAGTTGAATATCCACTATGTGCCAAATACTGTGCTTGTCACCAAAGATACTAAGAAGTGGTCCTTATTAGAGAATTCAGTCCCAGGCATGACAGTTAACCCCAGCAAGATTGACAGTCTGTTGATCCTACCACCCTTTACGTCTCCACCCCCACTTAATGCACTCAATCTTCCCTTGATATTGCTTACATTCACTAGCATTTATTATTATAATCACTTCTTTTGACTCCAGCTCTTATTTTTCTCTCCTTTTGCTTTATAGTACTCATCTGACAAAACCACAAGAACCTTGATTAAATCTAACCCTCCTGCTCCTTGCCTGCACCTGTGCAGCTGATCCTGGTTGGAGTAAAGCAAGCAACCACAATGACTGTTCTTATTTTAAATTCGTAACTGTGAACCTCAAGTGTGTCCTTAATTCTTTATGTCCTTCTTCCATTCACTCTCCTAGTTTCTTAGAAAACTTTCATACTGCTGCTTATGTCTTCACATCCCCAACATCTCTTCCCTATCCTCATTTTCAGCTGGTGACCTTGCTTTGTACCTGCTGAGAGAAACAAGAAAAACATTTCTACACACTTCATTAGATCTGCCTATCTAACTGCATTTGCTGCCACATTCTCTGTGTTTTCATCTTTAGCTATAGATACACAATCATGCTACTTTCTGAAGCCAGTCTTCATAACCATCCCTTCTTGCCTGATCGAAGACATGGCCCATTTTCTTGTTCTGTTCTAAGTCATTCCCACTACTTACAGATTTGTGGTTATTTGTTCTATCTCAAGGAAAATCTTTTCTGGAGCCTGACTTCTACTGTGACATTTCTTGGCTCCATTTTCATTCAGCAGAACTGTTTGAAAGTTACCTACACTTGTTATTCAGTTTCTCTCCTTTTTCTGTGTAAACCCACTCTCATCAACCTTTTGTTCACTGTATCTCCACAACTGTTCTTACCAGGAACACTAGTGACCCTTTGTAGATAAATTCCTCCTGCTTTTCTTGCCCTCTTACGTGCCTTATCAGTGGCATAACAGTCAGTTGATCACTCTGTCCATGATATGCTTTGCTTGGGCTCCAGCTGCTCCAGCTACCACCATTTTTCTTGTTTATTTTCCTTTTCTTTCTCTCTTTCTTTCTTTCTCAAAATTGAGAAACCACTCCTCAATTATCTTTTGTCTCTTCCTCATCTTTGTGTGTTTTCTCCCTTCTAATTGTTCCCCTGTTTCTTTCTGATACCCATTTAACATTTTGTTGTTGTTGTTTCTGTTCCTATTTTTCCAATACTCACTTGAGTCACAATTCTGATACTGAATTTTTCTGAATTATTTTTCTGAGCCAGAGGAATTTGATCTCCTGGAATATAACTTTCACCTAGGACTCTGGGTAAATTATTTCCCTTCAACTCTCCTCCCCCTCCTTTTCTTTTTTCTTCATCATTCAAGCTTTCTACATCAGGACTACATTATGTATTATTACAAAACTGAACTTAATTTTAAAATATGAAAAAAATTTGTTTCATGTCTATTCTCCTAATATCACTTACCACATCTAGAAAAGTATTCATTTGGCCTATGGTAAGTACTAAATAAATGTTGATCTAAATTGGACCTCCCAAGTAGAGCAGATGTTAAAATTCAAATAAAAGCCACTGGGTCACTGGTTTTTTTAAAGCGATACCTATAATAGGGGATTGGGATAGATATGGCTTGACCCTCTCACTGGAGCTGCTTCTCACTTCATTTATATATAACTTTGTGTTTCACTTTCTGAGGAACTGTCAGACTTTCCCACAGAGACTACACCGTTTTACATTCTCACCAGCAATGTGTTAGGGTTCCAGTTTCTCTGCAGCCTTGCCAACACTTGTTATTCTCTATTTAAAAAAATGTGGAGGTTATAGCCATTCTAGAGAGTGTGAAGTAGTATCTCACTGTGCTTTGATTTGCGTTTGCCTAATGACTAGAGTTGAACATTTTTCTTGTACTTACTAGCCATTTGTATATCTTCTTTAGAGGAACGTCCCTTCAAGTTTTTGCCATTTTTGAATTGATCAGTTGTTTTGTTGTCGTTGAATTGTAATTCTTCATATATTCTAGATGTTATTCCCTTACCAGATACGTGATTTGCAAATGTTTCTTTTGTTGCCTCTGCTTTTGATGTTATTTCCAAAGAAACATTGCCAAATCCAGTGTTCTGAAGATCTTCCTGTATGTTTTCTTCTAAGAACTTCATAGTTTTAGCTGTAATGTTTACATCTTTGATCTAATTTGAGTTCATATTTGTATATGATATATGTGACCTCTTTGGGTTACATAAAGAGTCTATCTCTTAGCAAACAAAATGGAGTCGAGACTGAGAGACTGGAATGAATTTGATTGGAAATAATAATTTTCTGTGACTTTTTAGCTATTCTTAGTCTCCTTTTGTCCTTAAAAAATTTTTGATGGCACTTTTCAACTTAATTGCTTTGTTCTTTCCTGCTCTAAAATATTTTGTGTCCTTCATTTTTTTTCTTTTCTCTTTTACTTCCATGTAATCTGATCCCTGCTATACTTCAGTTGTGTATGCCATTGGATTTAGGAATATTGAAATAGAGTACAGAGTTGTTCTACTCATCTTCTTTGAAATAATTGTCCTGGTAATGTCAGAAAGCAAGGTACCCTAGGAAATTGTCTGCCTTGTTTCTATAGTACAGAAGTCAGAGGCCTATAAAATGACCATTTGACAGTGGTTTCCATTATCTGTAAATTTGTATTAAAAGAGAGTGACTTTTGAGTTAACCATAGTTTTTGAGTACAAATGAACATAAACATTTCCTTCATGAAAAAAAGATTATAGTTCAGTTATGTGTTGTACTCAAATGGGCTTTAATTTTTCTTTGTGTATTCACCTTAAGAGTGTTTACTAAACTTAGACCTGTTTCATTGAGTAGTTTTGTAGATTGGCAGGTACATTGATATTTTTGTCTAAGTATGCACAAATAACTAATTCCATACATTTATCAAATACTAACAGAGTATACTTTTGGGGAATTAAAAAAAACTTAGCATCTGCATTATAATATGCAATTAATGCCACAGTTAACCATTTGCAGTTGTCTTTGTAAGCTTTGGTAAAATGCTGTATTCGTGTTCTTATTATTACGTATTACCTCTGCCTAAAGACCTATACTTCAGTTTCATTTTATAGAGTTATATTGCTTGGGAAAACTTATTGATATAATTACTATACCATTCCGTTGAGCTGTTTATGTCAACTCTTAAATATGACTATGCTATAATTTTAATTCATGGTTCTCTCATTCTGCTGTTATATTCTTAAGTATGAGGAATACCATTCCTGTCTCTCTGATGTAGATTTAAGTGTTATATGAAGTAGAAATATGAAATGTTTATATCATACTTAGGAATTTTATTTTGTTTTTATTTTCGTTTAGTTTAGTTTAGTTTAGTTTAGTTTGAGGCAGAGTCTCGTTCCGTTGCTCAGGCTAGAGTGCAGTGGCACGATCTTGGCCCACTGCAACCTCCGCCTTTTGGGTTCAAGCAATTCTCCTGCCTCAGCCTCCCGAGTAGCTGGGATTACAGGTGTGTGCCACCATGCCCGGCTAATTTTTGTATTTTTAGGAGAGATGAGGTTTCACCATGCTGGTCAGGCTGGTCTTGAAATCCTGACCTCATAATCCGCCTGCCTCGGCCTCCCAAAATGTTAGGATTACAGGTGTGAGCCACTGTACACGGCAGGAATTTTATTTTTGAATAATATACTCCTTTTTTATTTTATTTTATTATAGGTACGTTATTAAAAGTATTAGTTGTGATCAGTTATTTTCATAAGTCTTGTTTTAGATATTCAGATTAAAATACATATAAATTGAGATTATATAAAATTCATACAGTAGATAAATATTGGTTAAATTGCTTATGAAATTTATAATTAATAACGATTAACACCGCTTTTTATCTTGGTGTTTTTTTCTATTATTTTGTCATACTTTTATTTAATTCAGGAGGGGAAATCCCTTTCCTTACTAAAACAGCACAAATTTCCACTTTAGATGTGAGGTTCTTAAAAACTATATAAGTTGGCCGGGCGTGGTGGCTTATGCCTGTAATCCCAGCACTTCGGGAGGCTGAGGCTGGCAGATCATGAAGTTGGGAGATCGAGACCATCCTGGCTAACACGATGAAACCCTGTCTCTACTAAAAGTACAAAAAATTAGCCGGGCATGGTGGCAGTTGCCTGTAGTCCCAACTACTCAGGAGGCTGAGGCAGGAGAATGGCGTGAACCCGGGAGGCAGAGCTTGCAGTGAGCCGAGATCACGCGACTGCACTCCAGCCTGGGTTACAGAGCGAGACTCTGTCTCAATTAAAAAAAAAAAAAAAAAAAAAAAAAACTAATAAGTTAATTATATGACATACATTAACTTTTTTGATTATAGAGAGGCAAGATATAAAATACATATTGTGCAACAATTATTAAATGAATCTATTCATTATAGAAAACAAAATATGATTTTAACATTTACTTCATGATTGGTTATTAGATTTTTATCTTATAATCTATACATATTTCAAAGAGTGAGGTTTTAAGTATTACATTAATTTGATTTTACTTGTTATTTTTAAAATACTTTTATTCTGCATGCTGTATATTTTTAAATTTCTAAGACTGTGCTTTTTAGGTGTATATTAACTATATGCTGATAATATTTCTTTTAAAATTGGGTTTAAGAAGAACCAAAAGCTGAACTGATGTGGGCATATTAACCATTTTGGTAGTATATCTGATCGATTAACGTTCTTTTCTGTTTTTATTATTACGGAGTGATTTCTTACATAATTTGCCAGTGCATCCATAGAAAAGCCATAAAGTTTTCTTTTTAGAAATCCTATTTTTCTGTGGTGAGAGCAAGTATGCTATGGTCTCTGAATGGTATCTTTTAGCTTTGTATGAATATTTTTAAACATTTGAAAAATCAAATATTTGTATGGTGGGTTTCTTTCAGAAAGTTTCAGGTTTGTATACAAAATTTGTCATTACTGTTTAGTGTTGTCTTCTTTTGTTGAATTGTAAGCTCCTCACAGACAAGAGCTGTTTGTTGATTCATTGCTGAGTACCCAGTGCCTAGTGCAGACTCTGTTATTACATAATAGGTACCTAAGAGGTGTTTGTCAGATGAATACGTCCACATGCGTACTTACAATCTTGGAGTCTCATATAATTTTTCATTCTACGGCCAGGCATGGTGGCTCATGCCTGTAATCCCAGCACTTTAAGATGCCGAGGGGGGCAGATCACCTAAGGTCAGGAGTTCAAGACCAGCCTGGCCAACATGGCAAAACCCAGTGTCTACTAAAAATACAAAAATCAGCCGGATGTGGTAGCACACACCTGTAATCCCAGCTGCTCGGGAAGCTGAGGCAGGAGAATCACTTGAACCTGAGAGGCGGAGGTTGCAGTGAGCTGAGATCGCACCATTGCACTCCAGCCAGGGTGACAGAGCAAGACTCCATCTCAAAAAAAAAATAATAATAAAAATTTCATTCTACTTCATTTTATGTAGGTCAGGGAACATATTAGATCTTCAGAAGTTAAATGAGTTTATCATGCATATGTTCTTTTGTGTTTGTTTGTTAGTTGAATGTTAAGTGATCTCAATAGAAATATTCTCAGACAAGTCATATATATACCTTGGAAATATTTTCCTTAGTACTTTAGATAAATATTCAATGAGATACTTGTTTAGATTCCATCTGTAGAATTAATTATATTGACTGTATTGATAACTGAATTGAAAAAGTATAGGCTAATCACTGTCTTAATTTTCTAACTCAATATTTTTTTTAATATTTGTTTTAATACTTTTTGTTTCAGTATTTCTTTTTAAATGGAAGCTTTTTAGTAATGCTCTTTCCCTTGTGCCCTGCAAAATTAATTTATTTCCTGTTGCGAAAAGGCCAATTATGATCTTGTAATCGTAATTCCTAAAGGTTAAGACCAGTTAAAGCCAGGATAGATAAACTATCCTGGACTGTATATATATGTTTATATTATATATATATAAAAAATACAACCCAGTCTACCTCAGTTTTCTCATTTTCAGAAAACTGCATTGCTTGAATCTAAAATTGCAAGACAATGTATTTTATTTTATTTTACGTATGTTTTTGGGACAGAGTCTCGCTCTGTTGCCCAGGCTATAGTGCGGTAGTGCCATCTTGGCTCACTGCAACCTCTGCCTTCTGGGTTCAAGTGATTCTCCTGCCGCAGCCTCCCTAGGAGCTGGGATTACAGGCATGCGCCACCATGCCCAGCTGATTTTTGTATTTTTAGTAGAGGTGGGGTTTCGCCGTGTTGGCCAGGCTGGTCTGGAAGCATTTTCAAACCAAAAGGTTTGTATTTAACTTACTTACTAAGATTATTGTATTCTGTCAGACACGGTGGCTCACAACTATAATCCCAGCACTTTGGGAGGCCAAGGTGGGCGAATCACTAGAGCCCAGGAGTTTGAGACCAGCCTGAGAAACATAGTGACACCCTTTTTCTACAAAATACAAAAAAATTACCCAGGTGTGGTGGTGCATGCCTGGAGTCCCAACTATTCAGGAGTCTGAAGTGGGACAATTGATACTGGTAGGTCAAGGCTGCAGTGAGCCAGAATGGCTCTACTGCACTCCAGCCTGGGCAATGGAGACGCCATATGAAGAAGAAGAAAAAAAAGATTCTCGTATTCCTTAAGAAGGTACTTTCAGGGATGAATAGATATCTTACTTGACATGGTACCACAAGGAGAAATTGAGAAATATTTTATGGCCTTCTATATCTTAGCTGCAGTTTCACTCTTTGCCTCTTCCTTTACGGTTATTTATTTTATTTTATTTGAGATAGAGCCTTGCTGTGTCGCCCAGGCTGGAGTGCAGTGGTGTGATCTTGGCTCACTGCCACCTCTGCCTCCCAGGTTCAAGTGATTCTGCTGCCTCAGCCTCCCAAGTAGCTGGGACTACAGGTGCCTGTCACCATATCTGGCTAATTTTTTTTTGTATTTTTCTTAGAGACGGGGTTTCACTATGTTGGCCAGGCTGGTCTTGAACTCCTGATCTTGTGATCTGCCCTCCTCGGCCTCCCAAAGTGCTAGGATTACAGGCATGAGCCACTGGGTCTGGCCTATTTTAATTTTTTATGAAATTCAGGATATGTGAACTTGAGCTAAAATTTCCTATTTTCTATCTGCATTGACTATTACCTATTATGTCTAAGGTAAATTTGGTGTTGTCTCTTTTTAATATATACTACATATACTGTGTTTTTAAAAGTCTAAATTTATAAAGAAGAAAGGATTAACTGTAAACTTTTTGTTGTAGTTCTGAAGTAAGCTTTCTTCTTTCAAGCCTGTACTTCCTTGGTAAGGAATGAGAAATCTTACACACTAATATTACTTTCGTAAATTAATTGGCACCAGTAATTATGCCAGTTTAGTTCTTTCTTAAATAATTGTAACGTCTGTAGGAAATGTGGTGTTTTCATGTAGAGTTTTTCCCCACATGAATTTTTTTTTATTTTTTGAGATGAGTCTTATTCTGCCACCCAGACTAGAGTGCCATAGCGCACGTGATCTCAGCTCACTGCAACATCCGCCTCTCGGGTTTGAGCTATTCTCCTGCCTCAGCGTCCCAAGTAGCTGGGACTACAGGCGCCCGCTACCACGGCTGGCTGATTTTTGTATTTTTAGTAGAGATACGGTTTCACCATGTTGGCCAGGCTGGTCTCGAACTCCTGGCCTCATGATCTGCCCACCTTGGCCTCTCAAAGTGCTGGGATTACAGGCATGAGCCACTGCACCCGGCCTAATTTTTATCTTTTTGTTAGAGACGGAGTTTCACCACGTTGGCCAGGCTGGTCTCGAACTCCTGGCCTCAGGTGATCTGCATGTCTGGGCCTCCCATAGTTCTGGAATTACAGGTGTGAGCCACCACGCCCGGCATCCCCACATGAATTTGTGTGTGTGTGTTCGTGTATGTTTTTTCCCTATTCTTTGAAAACATCCTGTGGAGAAAATGGAAGGAACACTTAGGTAATTAATGGGCAATTACACACAGAAGGAACATTTCTTATTTTTAAAAACAATGATCCGTTATAGTTATTTAATCTTTTGACCATCTTTGTATTTCTTGTAACATCTGTCAGACAACTAAAATACTATTTAAAATCTCATTAGGTTTTGAAATCTTGTCTGCCAATATGTTTGTGTCAGTAGTCTTAGCTTGTATTTGGTAAGGACATTTGTAATTTGAAAAAGCTTCCTCAACCAAAATTCTCACGTTATTTTCACCTTTTCTTCCTCTTTATGTCACTGGTTTCTCGCTCTTCATGAAGCTTAGTCTGAATAGGGCCTGGAATGCCCCCTACCTTTATTTTCGTGTTAGAATCTTTTAACGGACAGTCCATTTCCTTCTCTTCTCTAATTCTCCACAGGAGTGCTTTTTGGCAAGCACTCTAATTCATTTTCATTGTTGGAATTTCTTAACTTGTGAAATAAAGTCCCTGATAAATTTTTAAGATACACTCTAGTTCTAAAAGTTATTAGTTTTGATGACAGTAACAATACTGTGTAACTGTATTTTATACAAAGAGCATAACTGGCCAGGTAAAAAAAAAATGCAAAAGCTTAGTGTCTAAACAAGGGAATACCTGAATAAAAAATAAAAGCACTGAGAAAGTAGAATAGAAAGAAGTCAAATAACAGAAGAGTCATAATATTAGCTAATACTTATATATCTGTAAGTTAGATCTATATTGTTTGCTGTACAATCTACATTGTTTGCTGTTAGATTACATTATTACTCTATAGTAAGTTTTCAAGGAATTTCTTAAAACTATACAGAATATTCCATGAGAATTTTTTTGTTTTGTTTCTTGAGATGGAGTCTTGCTCTCTCACCCAGGCTGGAGTGCAATGGCGCGATCTCAGCTCACTGCAACCCCCACCTCCCGGGTTCAAGCAATTATCCAGCCTCAGCCTCCTGAGTAGCTAGGATTACAGGGGAGTGCGCCATCATGCCTGGCTAATTTTTGTGTTTTTGTAGAGACGGGGTTTCACCATGTTGGCCAGGCTGCTCTAGAACTCCTGACCTCAGGTAATCTGCCCACCTCAGCCTTCCAAAGTGTTGGGATTACAGGCATGAGCCACTGTGCCCAGCCCCATGAGAATTTTAAAACAAAATTTTTCCAGAATAGTAAGGCCATACTCTTTATTAGAACTATGTATGTAGTTTATTTCATCTAATTTAATAATTTATTTTTTTGTGTGTGTCCTGCCTGCTCCAATACAGGTTTGACACCTAAAGTCACTACTCAACATTTTTCTGACATCCAGTCTTCTTGTACCATCCTTTTTTTTTATAATTGAGTAGAAGAGAACATGATTACTATGTAGGATTTATGGAGCTTAGGCAATGGGCCCCAGCCTGTGCCATTCCAAGCATCCATTATTTTATTATTTATGTGTATGTTCTTGTCACCTTGTTCTTAAGAGAATTTAAACAACATACATTATCTCTGAGTAATAAAGGAATCTTCCTTTTTCACAGTGTAATGCCTTACCCATGAGGCAGTAACTGTTTTTCCTTGTTTGATGTGTTGGATGAGGCAGGTAAAATATACAAATGTACAATATCATGTATGTATTCTTAAATTGAAAACTACTATTTTATCCTACTTCAAAATATAATTGATAACAAAATCCAGCTTGAATTGAGTCAGTTTTTTTATTGATAGTAAAAAGTGTCTGGTATAAAACTAGCTACAGAACAGATAGCCTTTGGTTAAGAAAGGTAAAACATGATTAGAACTTTGTTTTTTTTTTTTTTTTTTTTGAGATGGAGTCTCGCTCTGTCGCCCAGGCTGGAGTGCAGTGGCCGGATCTCAGCTCACTACAAGCTCCGCCTCCCGGGTTTACGCCATTCTCCTGCCTCAGCCTCCCAAGTAGCTGGGACTGCAGGCGCCCGCCACCTCGCCCGGCTAGTTTTTTGTATTTTTTAGTAGAGATGGGGTTTCACTGTGTTAACCAGGATGGTCTCGATCTCTTGACCTCGTGATCCGCCCGTCTCGGCCTCCCAAAGTGCTGGGATTACAGGCTTGAGCCACTGCGCCCGGCCGATTATAACTTTGTTTAGCCCACATTAATGTTATGTGCAGCCATCATGAGCTGACTTCAGTTTCTCTCACAAAAAATTAGAAAGTTTGTTTTATTTTCTTTTAAAAACAAAGTTGCTATCTGGACTTCTTTCCATAGCTATTCTAATAGAGCAACTTCTAGGAGTTCATATTGAAATTTGCAGAGGATGGAGGTGTTTTCGTTTCCCACCATGCCCCCAATTTTGGAAGGAAGTAAATTGCTTTCCTAAGCATTATACAATTCTTGGTATTAACAGGAAAGGTAGAAGTACTGCTGCAAATATATAGATGGATGCTACAGTGCCAGGTGTAAGTACCAAAAGGAGTGTGTTTAGTAGAACACCACTTGCTTTAAAGCTTTTCAACGTACTTATCATATATTTGTACTTACACCTGTACTTACCATATATTTCTATCAAAAAAACTCATATATGGTACATAGCATTATTTTTTATTTTATTTTTAAATTGTAATCTTATTTTATACAGAAGTAAACTAAGCCTTGGACTGAGAATGAGTTTTGATCAGGACCACATAACTAGTAAGCAGAGATTATGTTAAGTCTGTCCTAAAGCTCATTCCATTCCCTCTTATTCTTATTACGGCCCTCAGCATCTTCCAGCATATAAACAGAACCCCTTGCATGGGGATGAATCCTCAGCTTTTCTGGCTACAAGTCAGTAGTTTGTACCAGCGGAATAACCGCCCAGGAGTTTGCTACAGATACTTTCCAGGCCTATGCTAGAGTAAGAATATAATTTATTAGTCAGTTTACTTCTTGATTTGGGGACTTTGTTACTTCCTTTTAATACCTCTAACAATGAGGACATTTTAATTTAAAAGCTCGTTTTCAGGTGTCCATGTTCTAGAGTTAAAAATACCAGTGAGTTTTCTGTTTTCTGTGAGTAATGTGCGTAACTTTGAACGCAAGAAGAGAATGTCAATTCATTTTTAATGTTTACTTCTTCTAGCTGTCATACTTCTTGAATGAATGAAGGATGAAGAAACTGTCATTCTTTTTTTTTTTTTTTTTTGCTTTAAACAAATAGTTTTATTGCAGTTAATAGTAACTTGCACCCTATGAAATTGTGAAGACTATCAGCATTGAATCAAGAGGCCATCACAACTGTTGACTCAGCTGTCTGTACATGTAGGAAGCATTTCAGAATACTGAAAAACTTTACCGAGTAATGTTTTTCTAGTATTTTATGAGCAAGCATTTTTTTTTCTAGTTGATTTTGCATTATCTATATGTTACAATACGGTGCTTTTTTTTTTTTTTTTTTTTTTTGAGATGGAGTCTCGCTCTGTTGCTCAGGCTGGAGTACAGTGGCGCAATCTCTGCTCACTGCAAGTTCCACCTCCTGGGTTCACGCGATTCTCCTGCCTCAGCCTCCCGATTAGCTGGACTGCAGGTGCCCACCACCACGCCTGGCTAATTTTTTGTATTTTTAGTAGAGACGGGATTTCACCATGTTAGCCAGGATGGTCTCAATCTCCTGACTTCATGATCTGCCCGCCTCGGACTCCCAAAAGTGCTGGGATTACAGGCATGAACTACTGCTCCCAGCCATAATACAGTGCTTTTCTATTACACAATGCCATTTAAAACTGAAGCTATTACCTTAGCTTTCTGATGTGTCTAGAGAAAAATTGCCTACCTGCTGCTTAAGAACAAAACAAAGTAAAACAAAATGTAGAAAATACGGTGATTTATCTTAATACTTACTGTAGAGATTCAGTTTATCTTTGTTGTAGCTGAGTAAGCAGTGCTAGTTGAGGAATCGTGAGATCATGCTCTCTAGTCTTGGCTCGGCCATTAGCTAACTTTATGTCCATGGGCAAGTTATTACATCCTTCTCTTTGTGCCTTGGTAGCTTGCTCTTCAAACCGGGAAGCTGAGATGATTTCCAAGGTTCTTTCCCTTCTAAAATGTCGTGATTCTATATGAGTTTCTCTTTAATATGGCATAGGTTATTTCTGTGGTGTATATTGTACATATTTATATTAATTTCCTTTTATTTTAGATACGATGAATGGATTAAAGCAGATAAAATAGTAAGACCTGCTGATAAAAATGTGCCAAAGATAAAACATCGGAAGAAAATAAAGGTAAGTGCTTGGTTTTACTACACACTATTAGCTCTTTAAAAGAAGTTTTCCTGCAAATGATTCAATTAAATACATGTTACACTTTATTGAAATAGCACATTTTTCAAATGCTAGATTTGTATATAATTAATTTTGTCAGGTTAGGGAAAGCATTTTAGAAACAGTACTGAATGATCTTTGAGACTTTTTCAGTCGCAACATTATATAAAGCCACTCAACCACATTTTATTTATCCATTTTTGCCATTTCCTTCCCCTCTGGTTCCCAACCAGGAGCCATAAGGCAGTGTGGCTTGAAGACATAGGTTATTATTATAGCTGTAAACCATTCCAAGGAAGAAAAGGCTATCTGGCAACTCCTTTTCTCTTCATCTTTATCTGATTATAGTTAGTGGCTTAGAATATTTTCACAAGATTTTGTTTGTTTGTTTGTTTGAGACAGAGTCTCGCTCCGTCGCCCCGGCTGAAGTACAGTGGTGCAACCTCGGCTCACTGCACCTCCACCTCCCGGTTCAAGCGATTCTCATGCCTCAGCCTCCCGACTAGCTGGGATTATAGGCACACACCACCACACCTGGCTAATTTTTGTATTTTCAGTAGAGATAGGGTTTCACCATGTTGGCCAGGCTGGTCTTGAACTACTGACCTTAGGTGATCTACCTGCCTCGGCCTCCCAGAATGCCAGGATTACAGGCGTGAGCTGCCGCACCCAGCCCCACAGGATCCTATTAACCACACAAATGCCATGGGGATTTCCTTAGGAGCTCATATGGAAAATTAATGTTACTTTTATGTATGATAGAATTATTCATTCTAAGACTAAATTTTCCTAAAAGTTAGGTTAGACTAGGTTTTAGAATTTTTAAAATCTTCTTAATGGCTGTTACATACTTTGAATAGTACATGTTGTTGAGGTGCTTAATAGTTATTTTGAAATTCAGTCTTCATATTCAAAGTGAGATGCTTTTAATATTTACTTTTTTGCTAAATGTTTCTTTAGTGGCCCCAAATAATGAAAGCTTCCCCCCTAAAGGGGTCATTCTTTTTTCACTATAAAATTGGGTCTGTGTTTTAAAATTTTCGGTGTAGCAACCCAGTAGTTACAACTCAAGACTTCTCCAACCCCTTTTTCATTTCCCCTCTTTACACGAAGGTATGAAAATTATGCTGCATTTAGCATTGTTTTTAGGTACTGAAAGAGTTCTGTTGGGGGTAGGGGAACTAAAAATGCCAATGTCTTTACACAAAGAAAGTTTTAGAGTAGCATTTGTAAGGGGGAGAATAAGGGTGGGGAAGAAAGGGTGGAGGATAGTGGTGGGAAAACTAATAGATTACTTAAGAACTAATAGATTACTTAAGGAGTTATTTCTAGGTATTTGCCTCTCTTCAGTTCTTGGCCTCTCCTCCTGCATATTAAAACTCCTGGTCATGAGGGAAGAGGCACGTGAATTTTGAAAAGGCTTCCTAGGTAATATTTTGATAATGTACATCCCCCCATCACTGTATTTCATCTAACTCTAAGAGACACTATTGTTGAGGCTGCCCTCTGATACACATTGAAAGCCATATTTGAACTTGAACTCGGGGAAACTATTTCTGCCTTCAGCATGCATGGATAGATTATGACTTTTGGGATAAATTATGAAGTGGTGAAAAGGCCGGCAATAGCAAGAAAATTGGAACAACACTAATCATTTATTGGCTGTGGTAGTCTACTTACATATATGCCTTTTCAGTGTGTTCTGAGAATGAATCTCAGATCCCTAAGGCAGTGGATCTCACTCTTGAACACATCTCAGAATCACTTGGAGGACTACTTAAAACTCAGATTGCTTGGCCTCATTCTGGGCATTTGTGATTCAGTAGATCTGAGGTTGTTTCAAGGAGTTTGCATTTCTAACAAGTTTGCAAGAGATGCTAATATAACTGGGCCAGAGACCACACTTGGAGAACCACTACCCTTAGGAATCTATTATATGTGAGGAATTAACTTATCTTCTCTGCATCTGGAATGATACTAGATATGTATCCTCCTTAGGAGAATTACTCTCACTCAAAATTTACAGTGTTTACTGCTAACTCAAGCTTCAGAGAGCTTATTTTTCCTATAAATCAAAATTTTTAAGAGTAGTTTCCAGGAAATGTATCTGCCTCTGCTCATCTATTTGTAAACAAATAATTTGAGAAAATTTCTCATCTTTTCTCAAAACATGAAAATGTCACTGAGGTAGGAAGGTTGCTCCTGACTTGACTTTACAAAAGTACTTGGAATTTTGTCATTTCCAACCCACATATAATGAGATTTTGAAATGACCAGGTTGCAGTTGTTTCTTTTTTTAGTTAGTATTTAATTTAAACGTATTGTGATTTTAATTCTGAAGAGTAAGTTGTAGGTTTGCTAGTCCTAATCACCTATCTGATTGCTAATTTGAGTCCTATTATTGAAGTATAAATACAAAACCTTTTGATCATCCTGTGTAGTATTTTCTTAAGTAGCTTTAAAAATCTTTGGCTGTTTTGAGGGGCTTCTTATATTCTTTCGTTTTATGTTAAATATTTAACAATATATTCTATAACAGTGAGTTAAAAGTGGATATTAACATTGTTTCTAATAAGTGCCTTATGATAAATTATGACATACTTTTTTTCTTAACCTAGAATAAATTAGACAAAGAAAAAGACAAAGAAGAAAAATACTCTCCAAAAAACTGTAAACTTCGGCGCTTATCCAAGCCACCATTTCAGACAAATCCATCTCCTGAAATGGTATCCAAACTGGATCTCACTGATGCCAAAAACTCTGATACTGCTCATATTAAATCCATAGAAATTACTTCGATCCTTAATGGACTTCAAGGTAAACATAACAATCGTTCTGTTGCATGCAGGTATTTGATTGTAGTTTATATGAGTCAAATTCTATAAAGGTAATTCAGTGACATTACCAACTACTATTTTTTCTACCAGAATTGTATTTGCTCTCTTATTACAAGTTGAATCTCTCTCTTTTTTTTTTTTTTGAGATGGAGTCTCGCTCTGTCACCCAGGCTGGAGTGCAGTGGTGCAATCTCGGCTCATTGCAAGCTCCATCTCCCGGGTTCATGCCATTCTCCTGCCTCAGCCTCCTGAGTAGCTGGTACTACAGATGCCCGCCACCACGCCCGGCTAATTTTTTGTATTTTTAGTAGAGACAGGATTTCACCGTGTTAGCCAGGATGATCTTGATCTCCTGACCTCATGATCCGCCTGCCTCGGCCTCCCAAAGTGCTGGGATTACAGGCATGAGCCACCATGCCCGGCCTACAGGTTGAATTTCTCTTAACTGAAATTCTTGGGACCAGAAATGTTTTGGATTTCAGATTTTTTTTGGATTTTGGAATATTTGCATTCCACAAGCCAAATCTGAAAATTCTAAATCTGAAATGCTCCAATGAGTATTACCTTTGAGAATCATGTCAGCACTCAAAAAGTGTAAGATTTTGGAGTCTTTTCAGATTTTGGATTTTTGATGTTCAACCTGTACTTGAAATAAAATCAGCCATTGATTGAGGCCCTGAATTTTTGTTACTAGTAGATCCAAGCGCACCATAAAATTTTGGTTAACATTTAATATTCAACTTTTAGCATTGTTACTTTAGTTTTTTAATCTTTTCTGTACCATCCTTTCTGTTGCAATGTAAAGCATAGTTTGTGTTGTAAAGAACACCAAACTTTGTTTGTCCTGATTGTGACTATTATGATCTGTTTATTTGAGACAGGGTCTCATTCTGTAGCCTAGGTTGGAGTACAGTGGTACAATCTCAGCTAACTTCAGCCTCAACCTCCCAGACTCTAAAGATCCTCACACCTCAGCCTCCCAAGGAGCTAGGGCTGCAGGTGCATGCCACCATTCTCGGCTAATATTTATATTGTTTCTAGAGACGGGCTTTTGCCCTGTTGACCAGGCTCGTCTTGAGCTCCTAGGCTCAAGCAGTTGGCCTGTCTTAGCCCCCCAGAGTGCTAACATTACAGGTAGCAGTGACTGCATCTGGACATGACCTTTTTTTTTTTTTTTTTTTTTTTTTTTTGAGAAAGAGTCTCGCTTTGTCACCCAGGCTGGAGTGCAGTGGTGCGATCTCAGCTCACTGCAAGCTCCGCCTCCCGGGTTCACGCCGTTCTCCTGCCTCAGCCTCCTGAGTAGCTGGGACTACAGGCCACCGTGCCTGGCTGATTTTTCGTATTTTTAGTAGAGACAGGGTTTCACCGTGTTAGCCAGGCTGGTCTCGATCTCCTGACCTGGTGATCCACCCGCCTTGGCCTCCCAAAGTGCTGGTATTACAGGTGTGAGCCACCGCGCCCAACCTGACGTGACCTCTTTTATGATGAGATTATTGCTTAGTATTTAAGGCAGAATGAAGTATAGATAATGAAAGCAATGAGGATTAAAGGGGAGCTTTATTAAATCTGAGGCAGGGAAGGGGACATATCTGATCTATGAGATAAAAGAATGGATCTCCATAAAAATATCTTAACATTTCTTATAACTTAAAAGATATTTCATTTTTACATACTTTGAATGTAGTAGAAGCTAGGTTTTGTTTCTTATTGTAGATGTGTGTTTATATTAACTCATTATTTTATAATCCAAGTGCTGTACTATATTTTTATTTGTTTACTCACCACTGTACTGATGAGGACAATATTTTAAAATTGATTTTTAAAACATTTTCCAATGTATCCTACATGCGAATAGTACATGGAAAATACATGTATAGTTTAAAGAACAGTAATAATATGGGTACTAGTATGTCTCCACAGTAGCTGTCAAATACTATTTACTTAAACATGTAGTATGTCTCCTCCCAGAAGTAATTATAGTCTGGACTTTTGTGTAATCCTTGCTTTACTTTTCTTCAGAATGGAATTATCTGTATTTATATTCCTAAGTAATTTTTATTTTACTTCATTTTTTTAGGGTGGTTTTTTTGTTTTGTTTTGTTTTTGTTTTTGTTTTTGAGGCAGAGTCTCACTCTGTTGCCCAGGCTGGAGTGCAGTGGTCCTATCATGACTCACTGCAGCCTTGACCTCCTGGGCTCAAGCGACCTTTCCTCCTCAGCCTCCTAAGTAGCTGGAACTACAGGTGTGTGCCACCATGCCAGGCTAATTTTTGTAGTTTTTGGAGAGATGGGGTTTCACCATGTTGCCCAGGCTTGTCTCAAACTCCTGGACTCAAGCAATCCAATCCACCTGCCTCGGCCTTCCAAAGTGTTAGGATTACAAGCATGAGCCACTGCACCCAGCCTGTTTTTAGTTTTTTAAAAATTGAGTAACAAGCATAAGCCTAGTTTTATAAGAAAGCGCAGTTGAAGGCTTTCTGAGAATGTTACCTGAATAGAGATTCTAAGCCATACTCTGATTTCAGATTTAGCTTCTTTCTCTGAGAGTTTACAAAAGCCCCTCTAGAGAATTCAGTTGGACAGGTCATAAGCCAGTTCTGGTAAACATAGGGGTCCACTACAGTTAGAATATCTGACACATTTGGCGGGGCATGGTGGCTCACGCCTGTAATCCCAGCACTTTTGGAGGCCAAGGTGGGCAGATTACCTGAGGTCAGGAGTTTGAGACCAGCCTGGCCAACATGGTGAAACCCCGTCTCTACTAAAAAAAAATAACTTGGACTCGGGAAGGGGAACATCACACACCGGGGCCTATCATGGGGAGGGGGGAGGGGGGAGGGATTGCATTGGGAGTTATACCTGATGTAAATGACGAGTTGATGGGTGCAGCACACCAACATGGCACAAGTATACATATGTAGCAAACCTGCACGTTGTGCACATGTACCCTACAACTTGAAGTTTAATAATAATAAATAAATTTAAAAAAAAAAATAATAATAATAATAAAAAAATTAGCCGGGTGTGGTGGTGGGCGCCTGTAATCCCAGCTTCTTGGGAGGCTAAGGCAGGAGAAGCGCTTGAACCTGGGAGGCAGAGGTTGCAGTGAGTCAAGATCACATCATTGCACTCCAGCCTGGGCAGCAAGAGCAAAACTCCATCTTAAAAAAAAAAAAAAGAATATCTGACACATCTGACACATTCACAGTGGATGTTATGTGGGAGTGTGCTCAGTCGTAGTAGCAGACTACTCTGTATATTCTCATTCTAGGCTTATGGTGATTTACCCCTATTTTTCACAAGTAGATCAGAATGTTTCTGCTGGATAAAGTGATGTCATTAGCTGATCTAGGTAGTGGCACATAAGACATGGAAGGGAGAGTTGGAATTTCATTGAAACAAGATAAATATAAATTTTATAAACAAGATAAATATGGATTTTAAAATCCAGTCTGGTTCACTCAGGCATTCAAAGACTACACAGTGGCAGCAAGCAGCTTAATGATAATAGCCTGCAGTATGACTTTCTTTGGAAATAGCCCTGCTGTAGTCTGGACTGGCTTCCCTCTATGTCTGTTGCACAGCTCTTTTCCTAGGGAGATCCCATTCTAGGGATCTCCTTTAATGTAGTTCTTGGATTTCTTTGTTTTTGGCATCTCACGTTCCTGCCCACCCCTATACTTTCATTTTGGTGAAGCACATTCTGTAGTAGCTTCTTAAGAACAAGTGCATGAGAAGCAATTTTTAGAGATTGGCTGCATTTAAATATTTGTATTCAGTTTTGCAAATATCTTTATTCTATTCATAGTTTGACTGGATTGGAAGTTTTTCCTTCAGTATTTTATTGGCAGTGGTGAATTGTTTTTTTGCTTCCAGTGTTGCTTTTGTGAAGTCCAGAGCTCTTCCAACTCCTGATTCTTTGTGTGTGACGTGTTTTATTCTTTATTTTTTGCTTTTCCCTCTCTGGAATCTTTTTTTTTTCTTTTTTTGAGATGGAGTCTCACTCTGTCGCCCAAGCTGGAGTGTAGTGGCACAATTTCGGCTTACTGCAACCTCTGCCTCCTGGGTTCTAGTGATTCTCCTGCCTCAGCCTCCCTAGTAGGTGAGATTGCAAGGGCCTGCCAGCACACCTGGCTAACTTTCGTATTTTTAGTAGAGATGGAGTTTCGCCATTTTAGCCAGGCTGGTCTCGAACTGCTGACCTCAAGTGATCAGCTCACCTCAGCCTCCCAAAGTGCCAGGATTACTGGCATGAGCCACCAGGCCCTGCTAGGAATCCTGAATCTTTTGTTTTTCATGTCCAAAAATTTCACTCTGAAATATATCTACACAAGGCCAAAGCAAGAGAACAGATATATCCATAACACACTTGGCTGTTCTCTTTTTTTAGCCTTGTGTGGGTATATTTTCATCCCCTGTGATGTCTACTTGCTAGACTCTTTCATTCTAGCAACTTCTGTCTTTCTGTTCTAGGCAGTTTTTTTTCTGAATGATTTTCTTGATTATTTCCTCTTCTGCATTTTACTGTTCTCTCCCTTTTTAATTTTTATTCATTATTATTATTTTTAAAAATAATTATTTTTGAGATGAGGTGTCACTATATTGCCCAGGCTGGTCTCAAACTTCTGAACTCAAGCGATCTTCCTCTCTCAGCCTCCCAAAGTGCTAGGATTACAGGCATGAGCCACCGTACCGGCCCCGCCAAATTTTTTTTTTTTAATTGAGTGTATGTTTCACTATGTTCAGCCCAGGCTGTTCTCACACTTCTAGGCTCAAGCAGTCCTCCTGCCTCAGCCTCCCAAGTAGCTGGGTAGCTGGGGTTATAGGTGCATGACACTGCACTTGGCTGTTATCTTTGTTTGGCCAGCCATTATTTGATATTATACCTTCTGTAATACACTCTAATATGCTCATATTTTAATTTCTTGCTTTTTATTGATTTTTTTTGTCTTTTTCTTATTTCTTTGAAATTTTATCTGCTTTGTCTTTTAATCCTTTTGTTGACTTCTTGCTGTAATGTTTAATTTTTCTTTTTTCTTTTTTTTTTTTTTTGAGACTGAGTCTCACTGTGTTGCCTAGGCTGGAGTGCAGTGGTGCGATCATGGCTCACTGCAGCCTCCGCCGTCTGAGTTCAAGCTGCAACCCCCACCTTCCGAGTTCAAGTGATTCTCCTGCCTCAGCCTCCCGAGTAGCTGGGATTACAGGCGCCTGCCACCGTGCCCAGCTAATTTTTTGTATTTTTAGTAGAGATGGGGTTTCACCATCTTGGCCAGGCTGGTCTTGAACTCCTGACTTTGTGATCCACCCGCCTCAGCCTCCCAAAGTGCTGGGATTACAGGTGTGAGCCAGTGCGCCTGGCCTTTTAATGAATATTTCTAAATTAAACTAGTTTGATTTTTCAAGAGCTCTATTTTCTGTGTGTTTTGTACCACTCTGTTCTTATAGATGGACGTAATACCTTACCTTTCTGATTTTGATCTTTCAAAGGATTTTATAGTTTTTTTTTTTTTTTTGCTAGGTCAGTTACCTCTAATTTGCTTTTTTCTATTTTGTTGTTTTGAGCTCTTCCCTATTAAGATTTTTTTCCTGGCTGTCTTAAGATTATGAAGGAAAGACTAAACTGATTTGGAAATTGCAAGGATATGGTTGGCACTAGTTGACCTTCAGTTTCACTATCGGGTGATCTGGTTGGCCATTTCCTAGGGAATTAATAATATGAAGTCTTTAGGTCTTTTTCTTTTAGACTAGTTGGCTTCCAGAGAAAATAGTTCCAGTCTCTTGACTGGAGGGTGGTAAGAGAATGGTTTCCAGTGTTCTAGGGTCTAGTTGAAGAATAGAGATTGGGGTGGGGGGATTCTTACTGTTTAGATATGTTCATGAATCCCCCTGATTTCAGCATTACATCTGTACCTGTGCCTTCAACAGTTGTTAGCATCTTCCAGGCTAGGAGCCCTCTCCTACTATCTTCAGAGAATAAAGCTCTAGAAGGGCAGTCACCTTGCAACCTGAAATGAGGTGGGGATCTAGGCATCTAAGTAATTTTCAGTCTTCACCCAGTGCTCCTTGTATGAGGCTCCCCACTGCCCTTTTTTATTTTCATAGGCACTAGGGCAGTCAGTAATTATTGAGGGTTCTATGGTAAACTGGGTTGGTTCTTGGCTTTCCTCACTGCTGGTATGAGGTTTAGCCTTCTTTGGTGCCCTTCATTCATTCATCTGCTTTCTGACTTGCAAATTGTGTTGCTTTTCTCTATTTTCCCCCATTTTTAGAGGTTTATATCATTTCAGAAATTGCATTTTTATACCATATGTATGACATATTAGTATATATAGATACACACACACATACACACATATATAAAATGCCCCCAAACCCCTCCACACACGTATTTATACTGTATGTGTAATATACACTCACATGTGTGCAGTCTTTTTACAGATGGGATCATTAACATATTACAAACTTTTTTTCCCCAACTTAGTAGTATAACTTATAAATCTTTCCAAATCAGCACATCTACATCTACTGAATAGATATATCATAATTTATTTAATTAGTTTCTAACACAAAGACATTTTGGTTACTTCCCATATTTTTCCTGTTAGACAGTTCAACAATGAATATAGTATTTGCATACTTTTAACATTTTAAGTGCTCTCTTCATATTTTCTTTTTTCCTCAGTGAATTTTATTTTATTTTTGGCCACAGATCAAATTGAAGACATTTCAGATATTTCCAATTAATGATCATCATATGAATGCATATTTGTGTGTGTATATGTATACATAAAAATTTGATACCCTTTGTGAGTAGAGAACACAGTCAGCTAAGATTCTATCCTCTTGTCCTGAGATGGGTTGGGAATAAAACTAGAGGTACAGTGGTAGTTGGAGTTCTGTGGAGAAATTGAATGCCTCTGGAGAATAATCTTCTACATTCTGGCAGTGGAAATCCCCTACAGTAAACTAGATCCCGGATGAATCACGTAAAGCCTATCAGTTAATAAATCCGACTAACAGTAGCGCCAAGCAAGTTTTAATAGGGCATATCTCTTGTTAAACTCAGAGAACCTGCAGTATCTATAAAACAAGAATAAGCTGGGCATGGTAGCTCACACCTGTAATCCCAGCACTTTGGGAGGCCAAGGTGGGCAGATAACCTGAGGTCAGGAGTTCAAGACCAGCCTGACCAATATGGAGCAAACCCGTCTCTACTAAAAATACAAAACAGCCGGGCGTGGTGGCGCATGCCTGTAGTTCCAGCTACTTGGGAGGCTGAGGCAGGAGGATCGCTTGAACCCAGGAGGCGGAGGTTGTGGTGAGCCGAGATCACGCCATAGCACTCCAGCCTGGGCAACAAGAGTGGAACTCCGTCAAAAAAAAAAAAAAAAAAAGAATAAGATGCATTGAAAAAGAAAAGAACAAGAAAGATTTGGAGATAAAAATCTAAATTAGGCCAGGCACAATGTCTCAGGCCTATAATCCCAGCCCAGCACTTTGGGAGGCCAAGGTAGGCAGATCACTTGAGCTCAGGAGTTCCAGACCAGCTAAGCAACATGGTGAAACCCTGTCTCTACTAAAAATACTAAAATTAACCGGATGTGGTGCTTGGTGCCTATAATCCCAGCTGCTCAGAAGGCAGAAGCATGAGAATCATTTGAACCCATACTACTGCACTCCAGTCTGGGCAACAGAGAGAGACTCTGTCTCAGAAACAAAAACAAAAACAAAAAATCTAAATTAAAATTCAGAAGAGCTGGGCATGATGGCTCACGCCTGTAATTCTAGCACTTTGGGAGGCCGAGGCAGGTGGATCACCTGAGGTCAGGAGTTTGAGACCAGCCTGACCAATATGGTGAAACCCCATCTCTGCTAAATATACAAAAATTAGCTTGGCATGTTCCTCTAGTCCCAGCTATTGGGGAGACAGGAGAATTGCCTGAACCCTGGAGGTGGAGGTTGCAGTGAACCGAGATCGTGCCATTGCACTCTAGCCTGGGCAACAGAGCAAGACTCTGTCTCCAAAAAAAAAAAAATTTTTCAATAGAGCATTAAGAATTTTAAATGGAGGAAATCTTCAGAAAATATAAAAAAAGCAATGGAAATGTTCGAGAAAAGATATGTTATATAGTGAATTAATCTAGGAAGGGGGAAGTATGAAAATAGAGGAGAGAGGCCAGGCATAGTGGCTCACGCCTGTAATCCTGGCACTTTGGGAGGCTGATGCAGGCGGATCACGAGGTCAGGAAATCAAGACCATCCTGGCTGACACGGTGAAACCCTGTCCCTACCAAAATACAAAAATTAACTGGGTATGATGGCAAGCGCCTGTAGTCTCAGCTACTCAGGAGGCTGAGGCAGGGGAATTGCTTGAACCTGGGAGGTGAAGGTTGCAGTGAGCTGAGATTGTGCCACTGCACTCCATCCTGATGACAGAGCAAGACTCAGTCTCAAAAAAAAAAAAATAGCAAGTCACTAAAAGAAGAAAAATTCCAGAACTGACAGACACAAATCTTTACATTGAAATTGCTCACTAGGTACTTAATAAATTAATAGTCGTACCATAGTACATCATTATGAAATTATAAAATATCAAGAATGAAAAAATCACCACAAAGGAATGAGAAACCAAATGAAAGTTATGGTTTATAACCTCTTAAGCAAAGAAGCAGTACATTCAGAAGGATTCAGAACTCTGAAGGAAACAATTTTTAACCTAGAATTCTGTACCTCATTAAACTCTCAATCAATGAAGTTTGAGGGTAAGGATGTATTCATATACGTAAGGACAATGAATATTTACATCCCATGTACCTTTTTAAGGAAGCTACTCAATGGTGAGCTCTAGTACAGATGCGATAACCAAGGAAGAAGAAGACGTGAGATTCAGTTAACAGTGGATCTAGCTCAAGAGAAAGCAGCAAGGAGGATTCCCAGGATGACAGCTGTTAGAGCAGACCCAGAGAGATACCACCCAGATGCTGTTGCGGAAAATAGCTCTCTAGGGTGCAGAGATTGGGTGAATAAGGGGAAATTGGATACAATGCTTGATTTAATGAAATAAAATAATGTGAAAGAGATACAAAGGAAGATATAATATGCAGAAAAGTAGTTGGAAACTCTTTGAAAAATAAAATGCTGTATAAGAAAGGAAGTTTATCAAATGTACTACCAGTTTCTGCAGGGAACCACATTTACATGTGTTATAAATACTATATTGTAAAAATGAAAGATAACTATATATAGGAAGGATGGTAGAGGGCAGATATGGGTGTTGATAAGAAAGAATCCCCATTGCTCATAGAGGATAAACTTTATAAATAAGTCAGCAGGCCAGGGATGTTGGCTCATGCCCATAATCCCAGTGCTTTGGGAGACTGAGATGAGCAGATCACTTGGGGTCAAGAGTTCAAGATCAGCCTGGCTAAAATAATGAAACTTCATCTCTACTAAAAATATAAAAATTAGCTGGGCATGGTGGCACGTGTCTGTAGTCCCAGCTAGTTTGGAGGCTAAGGCAGGAGAATTGCTTGAACCTGGGAAGAGGAGGTTGCAGTGAACTGAGATCACACCACCGCACTCCAGCCTGGGTGACAGAGTGAGATTCCATCACACACACACACAAAAATAAATAAAACAAATAGTATATTATTAATAGTAAGAGATGACTATAACAGATGTTAACACTTTGGAGGTGGAAAAAGATTTTTATCCTCTTGTTGGTTTTTCATTATGAGTCTAGATTTGTTTTTAATGAGGTATGTGTATTGTTTTGATAATTTTAAAAAAGTAGCCATGCAGGCACACATTGTAAAGGTCAAATGTTTTAGCAATCTTAGTTATATCAGTTATGTTTTACATTTAATGAATTTAGCTAAAGAACATGCATGGATTTCTCAGAAGAGAGCTATAGTTAAGGTTGTAAGTTCTGGAGTTAAATGACTTAGATTTAACTACTTTTGGGGGTAGATTAACCTCTTAAATCCCAGTCCCTTTTTTTTGTTGTTGCTGTGTTTTGTTGTGTTGCTTTTGTTTGTTTTTCTTATTTATTTAAAACCCTCGTCTCTTAAACTATAAAGTGGGGCTGATAATGACATGTATCTCGTAGGGCTATTGTGAGGATTGAATGAGATGGTCTGTTCAAAGCATGTCAAAGTAACCAGCATGTAGTAAGTTCTCAGGAAATGTTATCTTAAAATAATAATAAAATGATTTACCAGAATGAACACACTGAAGCAGTAAGTTCCATAATTAATTTTATACAAGTTAGTAGTAACTAAAATTAATTTTATCTATTCTTTAAAACATCATGGAAATCATTGATTACAAAATTATTGGATATTATTATTACATTGAGAAATGAAGCTAGCCAGGTGTGGTGGCTCACACCTTTAATCTCACCACTTTGGAAGGCCGAGGTGAGCAGATTGCTTGAGCTCAGGAGTTCAAGATCAGCCTTGGCAACATGACGAGACCCTGTCTCTACAAAAAATACAAAAATTAGCCGGGTATGGCACACCTGTAGTCCCAGCTACTTGGGAGGCTGAGGTGGGAGGATCATTTGAGCCCAGGGGGTTGAGGCTGCAGTGAGCCATGATAGTGCCTGAGGAATAGAGCAAGACCCTGTCTCAAAAAAAAAAAATAGAGAAAGAAAGAGAAAGAAAAGAAAGAAAAAGAAGGGAGGGAGGGAGGGAAAGAAAAGAAAACAAAAGAAAATGAAAGAAAAATGAGAGGCCAGGTGCAGAAGCTTGCTCCTGTGATCCCAGCTACTCAGGAGTCTGAGGTGGGAGGATCTCTTGAGCCTAGGAGTTTGAGGCTGAAATGCGCTGTGATTGTGCCACTGCACTCCAGCTTGGTTGAGAGAGTGAGACCCTGTCTCTGATTAAAAGAAAAACGAAGGCTATAGTTTTATAAGAATATAAATAGTGAGCCGAGATCGAGCCACTGCACTTCAGCTTGGGTGACAAAGTGAGACTCCATCTCAAAAAAAAAAGAAGAATATAAACTTACAGGTAGTACAATCTGGGATTATATCCTGACCCCACTATTTTCTTAGATATATTATGATAAAAATATTATACTTAAAATAACTTGGAGAAGCTTTTTTCTTTTTTATTTCCACTTTATTAAGGTATAGTTTACATAAAATTGATGACTTTTATGTTTAAAATTTGATGGGTTTTGACAAAAGTCTACAGTATTATAACCATCACCGTGATCGTAATAGAACATTTCCATCATCGGAAGAGCTTCTTAGCCTCTTTGAAACCCAGTTGCTTTGCATGTAACATAGAGATAAAAGCCAGCGACCTCAGGTGGCTGTATACACAGGACTAATATGTCCAGTCCCTGGCACATAGAAGACATTGCTAGTGTTCTTATCATACTCATCATTTTTTTTTCTCTTATTTTCTAGCTTCTGAAAGTTCTGCTGAAGACAGTGAGCAGGAAGATGAGAGAGGTGCTCAAGACATGGATAATAATGGCAAAGAGGAATCTAAGATTGATCATTTGACCCACAACAGAAATGATCTTATTTCAAAAGAGGAACAGAACCCTTCATCTTTGCTAGAAGAAAACAAAGTTCATGCAGATTTGGTAATATCCAAACCAGTGTCAAAATCTCCAGAAAGATTAAGGAAAGATATAGAAGTATTATCTGAAGATACTGATTATGAAGAAGATGAAGTCACAAAAAAGAGAAAAGATGTCAAGAAGGACACAACAGATAAATCTTCAAAACCACAAATAAAACGTGGTAAAAGAAGGTATTGCAATACAGAAGAGTGTCTAAAAACTGGATCACCTGGCAAAAAGGAAGAGAAGGCCAAGAACAAAGAATCACTTTGCATGGAAAACAGTAGCAACAGCTCTTCAGATGAAGATGAGGAAGAAAAATCAAAAGCAAAGATGACACCAACTAAGAAATACAATGGTTTGGAGGAAAAAAGAAAATCTCTACGGACAACTGGTTTCTATTCAGGATTTTCAGAAGTGGCAGAAAAAAGGATTAAACTTTTAAATAACTCTGATGAAAGACTTCAAAACAGCAGGGCCAAAGATCGAAAAGATGTCTGGTCAAGTATTCAGGGACAGTGGCCTAAAAAAACGCTGAAAGAGCTTTTTTCAGACTCTGATACTGAGGCTGCAGCTTCCCCACCCCATCCTGCCCCAGAGGAGGGGGCGGCAGAGGAGTCACTACAGACTGTGACTGAAGAGGAGAGTTGTCCACCCAGTGTAGAACTAGAAAAACCACCTCCAGTCAATGTCGATAGTAAACCCATTGAAGAAAAAACAGTAGAGGTCAATGACAGAAAAGCAGAATTTCCAAGTAGTGGCAGTAATTCAGTGCTAAATACCCCTCCAACTACACCTGAATCGCCTTCATCAGTCACTGTAACAGAAGGCAGCCGGCAGCAGTCTTCTGTAACAGTATCAGAACCACTGGCTCCAAACCAAGAAGAGGTTCGAAGTATCAAGAGTGAAACTGATAGCACAATTGAGGTGGATAGTGTTGCTGGGGAGCTCCAAGACCTCCAGTCTGAAGGGAATAGCTCACCAGCAGGTTTTGATGCCAGTGTGAGCTCAAGCAGTAGTAATCAGCCAGAACCAGAACATCCTGAAAAAGGTGAGAAGGAAAATGTATACGTTGACATATTTTAGGATTTCCCCTCTTAAAGCTTCAATGATTTCACAGTATCTCTTGTTATAACGTGAGGCAATTAAGTGTCGTATTTGTGTGAACATGGTAAAAATGGAAATTTTAAAGGTAATTTGAAAATGAATAGTGGAATGCATTTAAAAGCTTGAGAAGGCTTTAATGTGCTTTGCTTGAGCCATCCATGACATTTTATTGTGGACCAGAACACATGCTAGAAATTGCACCCAGGCCCAAATCCAAACCTGTTTGAGAATTCATTATATGCAGTGGTTGACTATATGGCATGAGCAGCTTAAATCTATTTCTGTAACATTGTTTTTGCAATTGTAATGTACAGTTTCTCACGAACATTTTGATTTATTGACAGACCCCTCCACCCTTAACCAAATACTGTATGTAGGGGTTTGGAGCAACCAACTGTCCAGGCACTGCTTTCCTCAGACAACCGTGTCAAACTGATTTTCAAGCCTGACTAACTTGTGTGAGTTTGTAAAGGAATTTGATGCTTTCTTAGATGCATAGCTTCCAAATTGAAGGACCAATGTGTACGTTAATAACCTACAGTAATACTTTTTGATTTTCCGTGAAATTGTTAAAAGTGGAAATTCAAATCGGTACCTTCCCAAAGTATTAGTGCCTTTCGATGGTGCCATAGCCATACTTCTGTCATCATTTTTCTTATAAACCACTTCATTCAGGTATCTTTAAATCAGTATACTCTAGGCTGACACCTGGCTTTGGAACACACTTTTCCATTGTAAAGACAGAGCAGAGCACTAGGATATGTTTTTTATATACCATAAAAGATTTTAGAATGCTAGCTTTAGGTTTTTAGCAGAGCTTAAAGAGATACGGTCTAGATCAAATTAGTTAATTCTGTGTTTTCTCAGGAATCTTGACTTAAAACATTTCTGTTTTAAAATAAATTAAAAATATACTTGCAATTAAATTGAAATGTTCTTTGCTTTTTTCACATTTATAAGTATAACTACTATGATTTTTTCTGTGCCATACTATCTCATGGAACTGAACTATCCAGATATGACTAATTTTCAAAATGAAAGAATCCTTTATTTCAGAATATTAGACAGGCTTTCAACAATAAAATTTTACTGACCAGGTGTGGTCACCACGCCTGTAATCCCAGCAATTTGGGAGGTCAAGGCGGTGGATAGCTTGAGTCCAGGAGTTCAAGACCAGCCTGGACAACATGGCAAAACCCCATCTTTACCAAACATACAAACATTAGCTAGCTGTGGTGGCGCATGCCTGTAGTCCCAGCTACCTTGGGGGCTGAGGTGGGAGAATCACTTGATCCTGGGAAGGCTGCAGTGAGCCAAGATCACGCCACTGCACTCCAGCCTAGGTGATAAAACAAGACCCTGTCTCACAAAAAAAAAAAAGGAAAGATGAAAAACAGGTTTTACTATTATAGGTTTTTGGGGTTTTTTTGTTTGTTTGTTTGTTTTTTGAGATGTAGTCTCGCTCTGTCGCCCAGACTGGAGTGCAGTGGTGTGATCTGGGCTCTCTGCAACCTCCGCCTCCTGGGTTCAAGCAATTCCCCTGCCTCAGCCTCCTGAGTAGCTGGGACTACAGGCATGTGCCACCATGCCCAGCTAATTTTTTGTATTTTTAGTAGAGATGGGGGTTTCACCATGTTAGCCAGGATGGTCTCGATCTCCTGACCTCATGATCCACCTGCCTTGGCCTCCCAAAGTGCTAGGATTATAGGCGTGAGCCACCGGGCCCAACCTATTGCTACAGTTTTTGAGAGGTTGTATCCTCATTATATGTTCCTAATATCTTACAAAAGATTAAAATTAACGAAAAAGAGACAGCTGGGCGCGGTGGCTCAAGCCTGTAATCCCAGCACTTTGGGAGGTGGAGACGGGCGGATCACGAGATCAGGAGGTCGAGACCATCCTGGCTAACATGGTGAAACCCCGTCTCTACTAAAAAAAATACAAAAAACTAGCTGGGCGAGGTGGCGGGCCCCTGTAGTCCCAGCTACTTGGGAGGCTGAGGCAGGAGAATGGCGTAAACCCGGGAGGCGGAGCATGCAGTGAGCTGAGATCCAGCCATGGCACTCTAGCCTGGGCAACAGAGCGAGACTCCGTCTCAAAAAAAAAAAAAAAAAAAAAAAAAAAAAAGGACGATATCTTGTCTACTAATAGACTAAGTCAACGCTGCCGTTTTGAATCTTAATCTTGACTAGGTTAATAATTATGGAATTTGAAAGCTACTCCTAAATTTAGGGTAACTTATATCTTTTTAGAAATAATTGGTTTTTTGTTTTGTTTTATTTTTTGTTGTTTTGAGATAGAGTTTTGCTCTTGTTGCCCAGGCTGGAATGCAGTGGTGCAGTCTTGGCTCACTGCAACCTCCGCCTCCCAGGTTCAAGAGATTCTCCAGCCTCAGCCTGCTGAGTATCTGGGATTAATGCCCAGCTAATTTTTGTATTTTGTTTAGTAGAAATGGGGTTTCACCATGTTGGCCAGGCTGGTCTTGAACTCCTGACCTCAGGTAATCCACCAACCTCAGCCTCCCAAAGAGCTGGAATTACAGGCATGAGCCACCACGCCCTACCAGAAATAAATTCTTAAGCACCTATTTCACATGGCCACATTTTAATAAATTTACTTACTATGAATATTGGAGAGTCCCCACTATATCACAAGTTAAAATGTAAGTTTTGCTATTTAGATGTAGTTTTTTCCTCTTAATTTATTCTACATTGAAGGTTTTTATTTCTTAGCATCTGAGCACTTTAGAATTAAACTCTCTTGGAGAGAAACCTGACAATTGTGACTCTGTGCTTCAGTATGGTCAATATCTACGTCTCCTTTGTGTTTCACTTAAATTGTTATATTAAAATGACTTTAGGTGGGTTCACATACTTGGTGTAAAAAATAAAAAAGAAATAAATATTAAAAATTTAAAAAGGTATTAGGAAAAGTTATAAGTAAGATTATATGACCTATTTTTTAAAAAGGAAGGTGCAGACAGTTAATTACTTGTCCTGTTTTTGACCAAGGAAGTTAGGTTTTATACACAGAAGGTTGATTTAGTGTCTGACATTGGAACTTAATGGAGATAGTACTTTATTAGTCTATGGAGAAAAAAAGCTTATTTTATACAGTCTGAGAGATAACATATATGAATTAGCATCTGCTAAGGAATAGAAAAATGCTACAGTTGAGAGAAGTGAGTCATCAGTGAAGCCTGGAACATCTTAGTGAAGATGTAGGACTTGGGCTAGTCCTTGAAGAAAAGGGAGACATTTATTTGTAATGTTTTGCAATAATTTCCCACCAAGAAGATGAGACATTTTTTAGAACTACTATGTTGAATTTGTAAATGGTATGTGTGTTAACCAGACAGCGTCCTGGGAGCTTAGTTATTTTTGAAATAAATTGGTAAAAAAAACCAAGTGTGAATTACTGCTAAAATTTACCCCATTAATATCATTATATCATTTAAAAAATTATGTTAATATAAGACATAATGTCATTAACACTTTAACCTGTGATTAAGTCTTTATATTATGGTTTTATTGAATCTTAACAAATTTCAGTTTTTATTTTCAGCATATGCTTGTTTTTTAATTACTAGGCTCATAAACTCCCAGTACTATATTAAGGACTATTTTCAATTTAGATCTGATTTTTTAAAGAAGGATGTGCATACTTTATTTCTCTTTTTTAAAACCCTGACTTTTATTATGTATAAGAATTCAGCTTCCATTAATGACAGTTTATTAAAAAATTGTAATTTCTGTGACAATTTATAAATGTCATAAAGAACATGTAGTTTTGGATTGTTCTATGCTTCTAAAATGTGAAATTAATTTATACCTAGGAAATGTTGGATTTTATTTTGTGTTACTTAATCCCTTTCCCTTCATAGCCTGTACAGGTCAGAAAAGAGTGAAAGATGCTCAGGGAGGAGGAAGTTCATCAAAAAAGCAGAAAAGAAGCCATAAAGCAACAGTGGTAAACAACAAAAAGAAGGGAAAAGGCAGTAAGTGTGAAATCTCTCATTTTTAAAATATAAAAATAATAGCTGATAATTTTCCCCCCAGTAAGAAAATGGTATTCAGGATATGGGATAGTACATTATTTTGATTTTGTCTGTACACTCAAAAAAAGTCACACAGATTCTGTAAGGCTACTTGCTTTAAAAAGAAAAAAGAAAAACATGCATTAGGAGAAATACCTAATGTTAATGACGAGTTGATGGGTGCAGCAAACCAACATGGCACATGTATACCTATGTAACAAACCTGCACGTTGTGCACATGTACCCTAGAACTTAAAGTATAATAATAAAGAATTTCTGCAAAAAAAAACCACAGGTTTTCTAATCTTAGGTAAATTCTAGTTTTAAGCAAGTTGATGTTATTCAGCGGTGGTATTGATTGCTAATGAAAAATCAAGTAATCTGTTTTTGAAATAGTAGCCAATATACTATAAACATCAACATATTTGTTACCTTTGTGTTCCACAGTTATTTTCACTTGCTATAAAATGTATCACACATTGTGAAATATTTCAACTATGTGTTATTTTTATTACAGTGAAATTGATCGCTTAGTAATTCTTCAAGGCAAAATCAGCATAGAAGTGTAACAATCAAGATAACTTTAGAACTGTAATTCCAACAACTCAGTCTACGACATTTATCTTTGGTACCCTATATTATGTGACCTGAGAGTAACTACAAACAATACTTTTTGCTAAGTATGCTCCAACTTTAGCAACGACTCCGTTCATCAATCCACAGAAAATATATATATACTGTATTTCTTCTGAGGGCTGCACATTTTATCTCTTTTGTAGACAAAGTAAGAAGCAGAAAATATGTAAAGAATTTTTTTTCAGGTGCCCCACACTGACCTCCTGCTGCTCTTCCAGGAGACTCCTGCCACCTCCACTGCCTGACCTTTGCTAGCAGCCGGCTTGGCTGCACTTCAGTGCAGAAAAGGGTTATTCGGCCAGCTCCCCGAGGTTCTGCTGAGCCCATATGACTTCCAGGCGGTGAATATGGCGTCCCTGGGGCCCCGGGCGGCTGTGCTCAGCAAGGCCACGAAAGCCAGGCTGAGACAGTCCACTGCATAGAGTGGGGCCAACCCTTGGGTGGCTTAGCTAGGAGTTGCCAGGGGTTCCAGAGCAGCAGTGGGGGAGCTGGGAGGGAAGTTATGTATATGTGTCAACCAGTGGTGGAGTTTCTTTATTCCCAAAATTTCACAGTGGGAGGAGTTGCTGCTATCTGCCTTTACTATTTGGAACTTTCTGGCTTTGAGAGTTTAACTCTTTTTTTTTTTTTTTTTGGTGATGTTGTTAAGTGAAAGATCAGTAAATATATGCCAATTCAGTCAGTCATCAGTTGTTTGGTGTAACTGGTAGGATATTTAAAGTGTTTTTTCTTTCACTGTGATGTTTTTGTCTTCAAGCATTTACTATTTAAATGACATTTCCTAGGAGAGTTTATCTTCAATGAGTCATTTAGTATATTCATATAATACAGAGACACAGTGTTCTCCCATTTTACTTACGGGGCTTCTGCCATGGTAAATCAGAATGAGTAACCATTCTCAGAGAATAATTTAGTAACATGAATTAATTCTGATGGAATCTAAAGTAATACTTTGTATCCAAAAAGAGGTTATCTATGGAAATACTAATCCCATCACCTACCTGTCCACATGGTAAGCTGTCAAGGTCAGGTATTTCCATTTTAGTACTGAAGTTTACTTAGCAATAGCAGTTGTAACATAATTGTTACACAGACTTCTGAATTGTTCATAAAATACTGAATATTTTATTAGGGTGAAACTGATTATTTTAGTCAACCCACAGCATAGGAGTTATTTAAGAATAATTTCATTATACATGTCAAACTTTAGAGTTTATTCCCAAGGAGTTCTTTATTGAATATGATAATTGTGCATCATTATTTGTTTGTGGCCAAAGGAGTAGGAAAATGTTGCATATACCCAATGTTACATATTGATTATAGAGGTTTCTACAATTAATCATTTTAAAAGAAGTTATATTTTACTTTATATATTAACATAATAGAGTAAAAAGCCATTCAAATGATTACTGTATATTTGACAGTCTGCCAAGCATAATGATAGATTAGTGTGAGTGATTTTAAAAATATATATATTATTGGCAGTTCAGGTAAGAAGTTTTTTGTTTTTGCTTTTCCTAAGATGCTGCTGCATTTGTATGTTATTTTCCAGATTTCTAGGCAAGTTGTTTTCTGTAGTACTAAATTCAAATGACTAATTTAAAATTATCTACTAAAATCTGTGACAAATTTATTATTAAATTTTCATTTATTAAATCTTTTCTTTCTTTTTCAGCAAATAGTAGTGATAGTGAAGAACTTTCAGCTGGTGAAAGTGTAACTAAGAGTCAGCCAGTCAAATCAGTTTCCACTGGAATGAAGTCTCATAGTACCAAATCTCCCGCAAGGACACAGTCTCCAGGAAAATGTGGAAAGAATGGTGATAAGGATCCTGATCTCAAGGAGCCCAGTAATCGATTACCCAAAGTTTACAAATGGAGTTTTCAGATGTGTAAGTGACATGTTAAATTGACAAGCATACAGACTTCATCCTAGTAACTTGTTTTGTTTTGTTTTTGTTTTTGTTTTTTGAGACAGAGTCTCGCTCTGTTGCCAGGCTGGAGTGCAGTGGTAAGATCTTGGCTTACTATAATCTCCAGCCTCCTGGGTTCAAGCCATCCTCCTGCCTCAGCCTCCCGAGTAGCTGGGATTATAGACAAGCACCACCACACCCAGCTAATTTTTTTGTGTTTTTAGTAGAGACAGGGTTTCACCATGTTGGCCAGGATGGTCTTCATTTCCTGACCTCATGATCCGCCCACCTCGGCCTCACAAAGTGCTGGGATTACAGGCATGAGCCACCGCGCCAGCCTTTTTTTTTTGAGACAGAGTGTGTCACCCAGGCTAGAGTGCAGTGCAGTGGCACAGTCTCTACTCACTGCAGTCTCCCTGGTTCAAATGATTCTCCTGCCTCAGCCTCCCTAGTAGTTGGGATTACAGACGCCCACCACCACACCCGGCTAATTTTGTTGTTGTTGTATTTTTAGTGAACACAAGGTTTCACCATGTTGGCCAGGCTGGTCTCGAACTCCTGACCTCAGGTGATCCTCCCGCCTCAGCCTCGCAAAGTGCTGGGATTTCGGGCATGAGCCACCATGCCCAGCCCCAATTCTAGTAACTCTTCATGCTGATACTCTGAAAAAGAGACTCTAGCAAACTTAATAGATGTATTAATGAATTGCAATGTATAGACCTTATTTGGATCCTGATTTGAATAAATAAATAGGTTAAAGAAAAATTTTAAGGCAGTTGAGGCAAATGTCAACACTGACTAGATATTTCTGATATGACATAGGTAATTTGATTTAAAATTATCTGGTGTTAGGGGTCAGGAATGGATAGGGGTGCAGATGATACAAGTTTTGCCATAAATTGATGATTACTGAAGCTGGATGATGAGTACATGGGGTTCACTATCCTTCTGTCTCTACTTTTGTATATGTGAGAAAACTTCATAAATCTTCATTTGAACAAAGATATATATATGTATATGTGTGTATATTTTAAATAGAGACAAGGTCTCACTATGTTGCCCAGGCTAGTCTTGAACTCTTAAGCTCAAGACTGAGCTGATCCTCCCAACTCTGCTTCCCAAAGTGCTAGTATTACAAGTGTGAGCCACCACACCAGCCAATATGTATATTTTTAAAATACTACTCTAGAGTTTTTCACACAAGGAAATACCTTGAGTATTCTTAGGAGAGTGAAGATTGTTTTAGAGCTTTTTAAAATTGCCTTCTAATTTAAATGTTTCACACACTCTTTAAAAAAACCTAAAAAATAACAGAGAACAGAAGAGAAAAATTTATCCACAGTGTTGTTACTCAAAAAATGTGTACAATTTAGCATTTTGCTGTCTTTCTAGGTTTTTTGTTTTGTTTTTATATTTTTGTTTTTTTAGACAGAGTCTCACTCTGTTGCCCAGGCTGGAGTGCAGTGGCACGATCTGGGCTCACTCCAACCTCCACCTCACGAATTCAAGCGATTCTCCTGTCCCAGCCTACCAAATAGCTGAGATTACAGGCACCTGCCACGATGCGTGGCTAATTTTTGTATTTTTAGTTGAGATAGGGTTTCACCATCTTGGCCAGGCTGGTATCGAACTCCTGACCTCGTGATCTGCCCGCCTCGGCCTCCCAAAGTGCTAGGATTACAGGTGTGAACCACCGTGCCTGGTCCCAGTTTTATTTTTAAGTGTGATTTTTTTACTGTGGTGATACTATATATATGGATGTGGATATATGTAGATCTTAAGGTGTTTAATTCTGTACATATTCATTCAACAAATATTGTGCATTTATTATGTGCCAGGCATTGTTCTAGGCTAAAAAATTTGGAAAACAAATATTTTAGAAGCCTTAGTTTTTTAGTTTATCTGCCTTAACCTTATTCAACAACCATGTTCTGTGTTCTCTCCTTTATATGTTAAAATTTTCTTTAAAAACGTCTATTAATGAAAGCTTTAAATTTATAGCGGACCTGGAAAATATGACAAGTGCTGAACGCATCACAATTCTTCAAGAAAAGCTTCAAGAAATCAGAAAACATTATCTGTCATTAAAATCTGAAGTAGCTTCCATTGATCGGAGGAGAAAGCGTTTAAAGAAGAAAGAGAGAGAAAGTAAGTGTTTTTACTTTACTTTTATTTATTTATTTATTTTGAGATGGAGTTTCGCTATTGTTGCCAGGCTGGAGTGCAATGGCGCAATCTCGGCTCACTGCAACCTCCACCTCCTGGGTTCAAGCAGTTCTCCTACCTCAGCTTCCCAAGTAGCTGGAATTACAGGCGTGCACCACCAGGCCCGGCTGATTTTGTATTCTTAGGTAGAGACAGGGTTTCGCCAGGTCAGTCAGGCTGGTGTCTAACTCCTGACCTCAGGTGATCTACCTGTCTTGTCCTCCCAAAGTGCTAGGATTACAGGTGTAAGCCACAGTGCCCCGTCAGTATTTTTACTTTATTTAAACATAAACCAGAATTTCTCACTGTGCAGTTAGACTGCCATGACTTTATATCTGTCTATTTTCAGGCAAATTCTTTAATTTCTTTGTCTTATTTTCCTCATCTCTAAAGTGAAATAAATTGTCTCAAATAAAAACATTTATTTCAGATCATAATATTCACTTTCATAGAGTTTATACTCTACCAAAAACATCCTAATAAGATAATTTCAGATATTGAAAGCACCATGAAGAAAATACAGTGATGTTAAGGCAGTGATTGGATGGGTTACTTTAGATTACAAATGGTCAGCATATTTTTGTTGACACCTGAATGACACGAGGAAGTGAGACAAATTAAAATCTGGGAGGAGGCCGGTCACAGGGGCTCACGCCTATAATCCCAGCACTTTGGGAGGCCGAGGTGGGTGGATTGCGTGAGGTCAGGAGGTGGAGACCAGCCTGGCCAACATAGTGAAACCCTGTCTCTACTAAAAATACAAAAATTAGCTGTGCGTTGTGGCAGGCGCCTGTAATCCCAGCTGCTTGGGAGACTGAGGCAGGAGAATTGCTTGAACCCAGGAGGCAGATGTTGCAGTGAACCAAGATCATGCCATTGCACTCCAGCCTGGGCAACAAGAGCTAAACTGTCTCAAAAAAAAAAAAAAAAAAATCTATCCGGAAACTCCTTCTACACAGTCTAAACTGTGTTTTGTAAATATAGTCACCACAAATTCTTTATAATGAATGCTTTTGCTAAATAGAGCCTCTCTACTGGGTTAGCATTAAAAGTCAGTTCCTAAATACTATTTTAAGAAAAATCCATAGAAAAATGCTTATCCTGGTTACCAAAGAAATGCAAATAAAATAAGGTATCATTCTCTTTTTTTTTTTTTGGAGATAGAATTTCGCTCAGTTGCCCAGACTGGAGTGCAGTGGCGCGATCTCAGCTCACTGCAACCTCTGCTCTCGCGTTTAAGTGATTTTCCTGCCTCAGCCTCCCGAGTGGCTGGGATTACAAGCGTGCCGCCACGCCCGGCAAGTTTTTGTATTTTTAGTAGAGACGGGGTTTCACTATGTTGGCCAGGATGCAGGATGGGCTCGATCTCTTGACTTCCTGATCTACCCACTTGGGTCTCCCAAAGTGCTGGGATTATAGGCATGAGCCACTGCAGCTGGCCCAAATAAGGTATCATTCTTACCAAAAAAATTAAAACCAATGCAAGAACAGTATAGTGAAATTCATATGAAGTTATGAGTTGTAAATATAGTAGACTACTACTCAACTTTGAAAAGAAAAAGATCTGTATGTACTGATATGGTACAATCTCTTAAAATGTATTGTTTAAAAAAAAGACACTGAACTGTGCTTCCACTTGTGTTTTGTTTTTGTTTTTGTTTTTGTTTTTGAGACGGAGTCTCGGTCAGTCACCAGGCTGGAGTGCAGTGGCGCGATGTCGGCTCACTGCAATCTCAGCCTTCCGGTTCAAGCGATTCTCCTGCCTTAGCCTCCCGAGTAGCTGGGACTACAGGTGCGTGCCGCCATGCCCAGCTAATTTTTGTATTATTATTATTATTACTATTATTGAGACGGAGTCTTGCTCTGTCACCCAGGCTGGAGTGCAGTGGCGCGATCTGGACTCACTGCAAGCTCCACCTCCCGGGTTGATGCCATTCTCCTGCCTCAGCCTCACAAGTAGTTGGGACTACAGGCGCCTGCCACCACGCCCGGCTAATATTTTGTATTTTTAGTAGAGATTGAGTTTCACAGTGTTAGCCAGGATGGTCTCGATCTCCTGACCTGGTGATCCACCTGCCTCGGCCTCGCAGAGTGCTGGGATTACAGGCGTGAGCCACCGCACCCGGCCTCCATTTGTGTTTTTAAAGGTGTTGCTATATCTACATATTTTAAATTTGTATATTATATCTCTAGATTCTAGAGGTAAAATTCCTGTAGAACAGGGGTTGCAAACATTTTCTGTAAAGAGACAATAAATACGTTAGGCTTTGTGGGCCATATGGTCTCTGTAGAAACTACTTATCTCTGCCATGCTAAGTGTGAAATCTCCCATAGGCAATATGTAAACAAATAGGCATGCTGTGTTCCAATGCAATTTTCTTTCCAAAGACAAGTAAGCCAGATTTGCCCCGGGGTGGTTTTTTGCCAGCCTTTCTTCTAGAGTTATAATGAATATGAAGCAACTGGTAACAATGGGGAGGGGAATTTGGGTGATTAGGAGGTTCCTGGATGAGAGGGACATTTACTTTTCTATCTTATTACCCCTGTACTGAATGAATTTTTAAAATCTGTGCATGTATTTAAAAATATTATTTTATGAATACTAATTTATAATAATGAGAGAGGCTGAGCATGGTGGCTCACGCCAGTAATTCCAGCACTTTGGGAGGCCGAGGCAGGCAGATCACCTGAGGTCAGGAGTTTGAGACCAGCCTGGCCAACATGGCGAAACCCCATCTCTACTAAAAATATAAAAATTAGTTGGACATGGATGTGCATGCCTGTAATCCCAGCTACTCAGGAAACTGAGACAGGAGAATTGCTTGAACCCGGGAGGCAAAGGTTGCAGTGAGCCGATATTGCACTGCTGCAGGCCAGCCTGGGCAATAGAGCAAGATTCCATCTCAAAAAAAACAAAAAAAACAAAAAAAGAAAGAAAAAGGAGGCTGAAGCAGGAGAATGGCGCGAACATGGAAGGCGGAGCTTGCAGTGAGCCGAGATCGCACCGCCGCACTCCAGCCTGGGCGACAGAGCGAGACTCCATCTCAAAAAAAAAAACAAACAGGCCAGGTGTGGTGGCTCACTCCTGTAATCCCAGCACTTTCGGAGGCCGAGACAGGTGGATCATGAGGTCAGGAGATCGAGACCATCCTGGCTAACATGGTGAAACCCTGTCTCTACTAAAAACACAAAACAATTAGCCGGGCGTGGTGGCGGGCGCCTGTAGTCCCAGCTACTGGGGAGGCTGAGGCAGGAGAATGGCATGAACTCGGGAGGCAGAGCTTGCAGTGAGCCAAGATCGTGCCACTGCACTCCAGCCTGGGCGACAGAGCAAGACTCTGTCAAAAAAAAAAAAAAAAAAAAAAAAAAAAAAAAAAAAACGAAAAAAGGAAACAATGAGAGACTTTCTCTGATGAAAATAACTAATGTGTTATTTGCTTTGTAAACCTAGTGGAGGAGAATGCAACAGTTGAGCTATGCACTGTTTTGGTCCAATTTGAAGAAGCAATTAAGCCTCCCATTCTCGTCACCATTTACATGTACAAGAAAACTCCCAAGTACAGAAAGATGGAGGAATTAGGGGATAAAAGATTTTTGAATGGATTGCAGATTTTTCCTGTTTTGATACTTGTTTCACTATTACAAAAAGTGTATTCTATATTTTATTTGTGTGTCTTGTAGACTAGGCACAGTTCTTTCCCTCTTTGACCCATGCAGGAGCCTTCCCTGGTCTATCCTTTTCATTACTTCTGTAGTTGGGCACTGTCTAGCTTCTTGAGCTACACTAGCTTTTCCTTTCTTTACATTGTGGTACTGTGAGAATTGACCACTGTTGTTGTAAGCTAAATGATTTTGGAGAATATAACGGAATTTTAGTTCAGAGGACTAGTAGTTTCTGTCCATTGTTGAACATACATTTTTATTAAGCTCTTGGTTTGGTCTCCCTTTTCCTTAGGTGCTGCTACATCCTCATCCTCTTCTTCACCTTCATCCAGTTCCATAACAGCTGCTGTTATGTTAACTTTAGCTGAACCATCAATGTCCAGCGCATCACAAAATGGAATGTCAGTTGAGTGCAGGTGACAGCAGGACTTGCTAAAGCACTTTGCACTTAATGGCTGTTGAGGGCCACTTTTTTTTTATACTGCACAGTGGCACAAAAAAATATCAGACAAGCACTATTTTATATTTAAAAATTGTTTCTTGACAAGCTGACTTGGCACTTAAGTGCACTTTTTTATGAAGAAAAAGTACAATGAACTGCTTTTCCTCAAGCAATAATTGTTTCCAACTTGTCTGGGAATTGTGTGTCTGGTAACTTGAAGGCCTTCCACTGTGGCAAATGGAGGCTTTTCACTGCCTGTAGAGACAATACAGTAAGCATAGTTAAGGGGTGGGTCCGAACATGTTAAGATAACTTACTGTATATGTATTCCCTTGTATTTTGTTAAAGCTGGAACATTTGATATTTTTCCATTTATTTATGAAAAAATATGAACCTATTTTCATTTGTACAAGGTAATTGTTTTTTAAAGCAAGTCACCTTAGGGTGGCTTTAATTGTATAAGTCAAGCACATGTAATAAATTCAAAACCTGCAGTTAACAGGATATCAGACATCAATCCTGGTAACCAAATATTAAAGATTCTCTTTAAAATAAAAAGACTGAACATGTTTACAGGTTTGAATTAGGCTAAAAGGTCTTGCAGTGGCTTTTCATGCCCCTTCAAATTGGAATGGAACTACTGTACTTTGCCATTTTTCTATAAATCAGTATTTTTTTTTAATTTTGATATAATACATTGTGTGAAAAAAGAAAATGGCTAATAAACTGTATTAAATCTTAAACAATGTATAAAGATTGTACTTAGCCAGTTCAAAGTGTATATTTATTCATAATGAATTATAACAGTTATATTTTTGTGTTTTCTTGTAAATGTTTCTTTTCCCTTAAATACAGATAATTCATTTGTATTGCTTATTTTATTATGAGCTACAACAAAAGGACTTCAGGAACAAGTAATGTATTAGTATGGTTCAAGATTGTTGATATGAACTGTCTCAAAAGGATGGTGGTTATTTTAAATATAAATAGCTAATGGGGGTGGTAGGCCTTTAAAATTAAATGCCTTGTATAGAATCCAAAATGAATGCAAGATTGTTTTCACTTGTATTGACTTTATGTTGTATGATTCCAATCTCTGTTCTGTTTGGCACTTGTATTTAATTCTTCACCTTTGTAAGACATTTGTATATTGCGGATGTGTTCATTCAAGCTATTTAATACCTGGCACTGTTAATACACAGTACTTTATTGTACAGACTGTTTTACTGTTTTAATTGTAGTTCTGTGTACTTTTTTTGGATGGGGCTGGCATGTTTTATTTGTTTCTGGCAATACGACGTGAGAATTTCAATGCGTTTTGTTGTAGATGCTAACGTGTCAGAATCCTTTACATTCAACTTTTCTAAGAAAAGCTTTTTCAGTCTTGTAGTGTGTGCTTACAGTAACTAATTTTGTTGAAAATGGTTTCAAGTTATTCAAATTTGTACAGGACTGTAAAGATTTGTTGACAGCAAAATGTTGAAGAAAAAGCTTATAGAATAAAAGCTATAAAGTATATATTAGGATCTGCAAACAATGAAGAATTATGTAATATATTGTACAAATGTAAGCAAAGGCTCTGAAATAAAATGCCATAGTTTGTGAATCCTTGATTTTTGTTTCTAAAAGATTTAGTAATTTTAGTTCATTTCTGTATGTGATGACTGACTGGAACATACACATCCAGCATGTATTATCACGGGATTAATTGATACACAAAAAAGGGAAGAGTCTACCTATGAAAATTAAAAGTCCGTTAACCAGATAAGGAATGTATTAGACATTCTTTTTTTTTTGGACATGGAGTCTTGCTGTGTCACCCAGGCTAGAGTGCAGTGGCGCAATCTCAGCTCACTGCAACCTCCACCTCCTGGGTTCAAGCAATTCTCTGGGTTCAAGCAATTCTCTATCTTCAGCCTTCACGTAGCTGGGATTATAGGCACCTGCCAGCACACCTGGCTAATTTTTGTATTTTTAGCAGAGACGGTGTTTCACCATACTGGTCAGGCTGGTCTCAAACTCCTGACCTCATGTGATCCACCCACCTCGGCCTCCCAGTGTGCTGGGATTACAGGCATGAGCCCCTGCACCTGACCTAGGCATTCTTTTATCTTTGCATACACTATTTTGCTTGAGTCTGAATTTAAATATTTTTCTTATCACTTGGAGAATTGTCCAAATTAGAAAATTATTATTTTTTTATTTAACACTTGAAACCATTACCAGCAGCTAGAACATTGCAATCATCTGGACATTGTTAAAAGTATATTCAGTACTCACACCCCACTCCCAAGGAGTTATATTTAATTGGTTGGAGGTAGTACCTGGATGTTGATCTTTAATTTGTAAGGGTCTCCAGTGGTACTAATATGCATCTGGGTTGAGAAACACTGCTTTGCCGCAGACTTTTAAAAATCCATAATCTAGTTTTTTTGGCCCCACTTATTGGACTTTCTACCAAAAGAAAACCTTTCTTTAATACAAAGGCCAGGCGTGGTGGCTCAATACCTGTAATCCCAGCACTTTGGGAGGCTGAGGCGGGTGGATCACCTGAGGTCAGGACAAAACCAGCCTGACCAACATGGTGAAACCCTGTCTCTACTAAAAATGCAAAATTAGCTGTTCATGGTGGCACATGCCTGTAATCCTAGCTACTAGGGAGGCTGAGGCAGGAGAATCGCTTGAATCCGGGAGGTGGAGGTTGCAGTGAGCCGATTGCACCATTGCACTCCAGCCTGGGCAACAAGATCAAAACTCAGTCTCAAAAAAAAAAAAAAAAAAAAAAGAAAGGAAATAAACTTTTTTAAGGCCTAGAAAGCTCAAATACATATTTTTTAAAGCATCTTTGTGGTGGCCCTTTATTTTCACAAAAATTAGTTTAAGGGATGATCTTTTAAATCTGTGGAACGATGCTTCCCAAAATGAATTCCTAGAATACTGCTCCCTGGAAATGCTCTGGGAATTTATAACCAAATATATTCTGGGAAATCTATGTATAGCACATTCTTTTCTTAGAGAACCACAGTGTTTGCATATTAAAAACTTTGAGAGAAGGCCTGTGAAGAGATACCTGCCTAAATAACTTCCTTTACCCTACTGTTTTCAATCCTACCTAATCATGAAACCCTGTTTTTTGAGGAGCTTTTAATATCATGTACTGAGTATGTTATAGAAACAGTGCTGAATAGGGAATTGTTCCAGATTTTGTTGGAGTCGAGATTTATACCTTTGTGCCTCTGTCTCACCTGCCTTCTTGTTCTACTTCCTAGCTTCTTAAGAGGGTTTGAGGATTTTATTGCATTAGTAGAATTGACCTATGTCTACTTCTGGTCACCTAAACTAGACTTTACTAAGTTAGTTTACAATTAACATATTAAGATGGTATGTTTTTTTTTTTTTTTTCTTTTTTCTTTTTCATTTTTTGAGAAGGAGTCTTGCTCTGTTGCCCAAGGCTGGAGTGCAGTGGCACAATCTTGGCTCACTGCAACCTCCGCCTCCCAGGTTCAAGTGATTCTCCTACTTCAGCCTCCCGAGTAGCTAGAACTACAGGCATGTGTCACCACACCCGGCTAATTTTTGTATTTTTAGTAGAGGGAGTGTTTCACTGTGTTAGCCAGGATGGGCTCGATCTCTTGACCTCATGATCTGCCCGCCTCAGCCTCCCAAAGTGTTGGGATTACAGGTGTGAGCCACCGCACCCAGCCAAGATAATAGGTTTCTTAACGGTGTTCTCTAAAACGTTTTTTTTTTTTTTTTCCTACTGAAAAAACATTAGAGTGGGGTCTTGTTAATTTGTTTTGTTTTGTTTTAGACAGAATCTCACTCTGTTGCCCAGGCTGGAGTGCAATGGCGCAATCTCGGCTCACTGCAACCTCTGCCTCCCGGGTTCAAGCGATTCTCCTGCATCAGCCTCCCAACTAGCTGGGATTACAGGCGACCGTCACCAAGCCCAGCTAATTTTTGTATTTTTAGTAGAGATGGGGTTTCACCATGTTGGCCAGGCTGGTCTGAAAATCCTGACCTCAGATGATCCACCCACCTCGGCCTCCCAAAGTGCTGAGATTACAGGCGTGACCCACCGCACCCGGCCTCCTTTTGTTTTTTTGTGACGGAGTTTTGCTCTTGTTGCCAGACTGGAGTGCAAATGGTGCAGTCGTGGATCTGAAACTCCTGGGCTTGCATTCCTTCCGCCTTGGTCTCCCAAAGTGCTGGGATTATAGGCGTGAGCCACCTTGCCCCACCATGTCCTCATATTTCAAACTCTCAAAGTGGTCAGTGATCTCTAAATGGTTAAAAACAGCACTGAATGGCAATGAAGATAATTTTAAAACTATCTCCAACCACAGCTTCTTTCGTAGTCTGTTTTCTTATGTAAGTATCTGCTACCTAGCTGGGTGTGGTGGGTCATACCTGTAATCCCAGCACGCTGGGAGGTCAAGGTGAGCGGATCATCTGAGGTCGGGAGTTCGAGACCAGCCTGACCAACATGGAGAAACCCTGTCTCTACTAAAAATATAAAATTAGCCAGGCGTGGTGGCACATGCCTGTAATCCCAACTACTCGAGAGGCTGAGGCAGGAGAATCGCTTGAACCGGGGAGGTGGAGGTTGCAATGAGCCAAGATCAGGCGCGGAGCACAAAGGTGCCCCTATAATTTGTTTTCTGTAGAGAGGAAGTCTCGCTAGATCGACCAGGCTGGTTTCAGACTCCTAGACCTCACGCATTACTCCTGCTTCGGCCTCCAAATGTGTTGGGATTACAGGCGAGCCACCGCGCCTGGCTGCAAAGAAACACTAAGTTAGACAGTATCTGAGCTAGGCCTTGAAGGATGGGCATTATTTTGCATAAGGGGAAAGAGGAGGGCAATTACAACAGAGGGGACAAGAATAACTGTACAGGCGGTGGAAAAAGCAGGCTAGAATGTCAGGGGCTGGAGGGAGATGAGTGGGAAGACGGGCTGAGAACACTTTGAAGAGTTTTGAATGTCAAGTATCTACTTTTCCAGGGCCGTATTACAATCTTTCGAATTTGTATGTTGACGTGACTCGTTAGAGGTGTGGTCTTTATTTTGGAATGATGTCATATTTCAGAAAAGTTGCAAAAAGAGTACAAAGAACTCTTTGTACTCTTAACAGCGATTAGCCAGTTGTAAACACCCCACTGCGTTCACCCCCAACCTCATTTCTTGCCAAACCTCCCTCCTTTTCAACAAGTCAGTATTTTACGTGTTTCTCCCTTGGCTTGGGTGGACACCCCGCTCCTAGCCTGGCTGATTCTTCACACTGCAGGCTTCAATCACTCCTAGAAGACGTCCTCCACTCCCAAAATGAGGCTTCTCTGAAACGGCAAGGAACACCAACCAAAGGGGACAAACCTGACGCCTCACCGAGCGCCTCCCACCGCGGCTTGGCTGTTGACTGCCGGGGGAGGAGGGGGCGTGGCCCGAGAGCGGAAGTGCCCGGAACCCGGAAGTGCGAGCTTGCGCGCCGCTGCCGTCTGGGAGTTCTCGGAGTAAGAATGGCCTTGGAAGGGATGAACAAACGGAAGAGAAAGAGAAGTGTCGAGGAGGGGTGAGTGGCGCGCGGCACGAGTAGCTGGGGAGGGATGTTGTACGTTCCCTCGTGCTGGCGAAGCGGTGATGCGTGGCGTGGCTGAGTTTCTGGCGTCCGTTTCTAGAGAGAACCCTGACGACGGCGTTCGCGGGAGTCCGCCGGGAGACTACAGGGTTGGACAGGTCGCCAGTAGCTTATGCCGCGGCGAGCACCATTCCAGAGGTGGCACCGGTCGGCTGGCGGCCCTCTTCAGTTCTCTGGAGCCCCAGATTCAACCCGTGTACGTGCCTGTGCCTAAAGTAAGTCACTGGGCTTTCTTCCCGAATAGCTGGTTAAAACCACTTACATATGAAACAGGCTTCTTACCTACCGCGTGAAGCGCGATTTCTAAAGGGGGCACACAGGATTCATTGTAAGTTACCTTTCATGACTCTTACATACCAGTGAGAGAGAAGAGATGCTCATTTAGAAAGACCACTAAATTATGGCTTAGGGTCAGAATTCTAAAAGAATGGGGTCTGAAATATAACTTCAAACTTTTAAAAAGGAAACCATCAAAAAAAGGAAACGGAATGAGGAGGAAGAAAGTACATCCCAGATTGAAAGACCACTTTTGCAAGAACCTGCAAAAAAAGTGAAAGCGAAGAAGAAACACACTAACGCAGAGAAAAAGTTGGCAAACAGGTTGGTAAAATTCTCTTATTTGATGTTAAAGAAATCAGGTGGTAAAAAAATTAACATTCCTATACCTGCAATATTCGTCTTAGTTTTCTCATTTCATATTTCTACTTTTTTTCAAAACTTTTATTATGGAAAATCCAGTACATATAGAAAAGTTGAAAAGGCTAAGAAACCCCATGTACTCAGCATCAGCAATTTAATACTTGGCCAACCTTTTTGTATTTTTACCCCATTCATATACCCCCTCATTATTTGTTTTTGTTTGTTTGTTTTGAGATGGAGTCTTGATGCCATGCCCGGGCTGGAGTAGAGTGCATTGATACCAGCTCACTGCAACCTCCCCTTCCCAGGTTCAAGCGATTCTCCTGCCTCTGCCTGAGTAGCTGGGACTACAGGTGTGCGCCACCATGCCCGGCTAATTTTTGTATTTTTAGTCGAGACAGGGTTTCACCATGTTGGCCAGGCAGGTATCGAACTCCTGACCTCAAGCGGTCTGCCTGCCTCGGCCTCCCAAAGTGTTGGAATTACAGGTGTGAGCCACCGCGCCCAGCCACCCCCTCGTTATCTGGAAGCAAAAGGAAAACTTATGTTTCATCTATAAATATTTCAGCATGTATATAAAAGAGTTTGGTTTGCTTTTTTTTTTTTGAGACAGAGTTTCGCTCTTTTTGCTCAGGCTGGATGGAGTGCAGTGACCTGATCTCAGCTCACTGCAACCTCGGCCTCCCGGGTTTAAGTGATTCTCCTGCTTCAGGTCTCCTGAGGATCTGGGATTACAGGCGCCACCCTGCCCGGTTAATTTTTTTTGTATTTTTAGGAGAGACAGTTTCATCATGTTGGCCAGGTTGGTCTTGAACTCCTGACCTCAGGTGATCCACCTGTCTTGGCCTCCCAAAATGCAGGGATTACAGGCATGAGCCACTGCGTGGCCTGGTTTACTGCTGTCTGGTTGGTTTTGTTTTGTTTTGTTTTGTTTTTTGAGATGGAATCTCACTCTGTCACCCAGGCTGGAGTGCAGTGGTGCAATCTCGGCTCACTGCAACCACTGCCTCCCGGGTTCAAGTGATTCTTCTGCCTCAGCGTCCCAAGCAGCTGGGACTATGGGCGTGCGCCACCACACCCAGCTAATTTTTGTATTCTTACTAGAGACGGGGTGTCACCATATTGATCAGTCTGGTCTCGAACTCTTGAACCTCATGATCCACCTGCCCCAGCCTCCCAAGGTGCTGGGATTACATACGTGAGCCACCTCACAAGTATGTAATTTAAGAAATACGTTTGGTGTTCTTAAATTTATTCTTTACCCTCATTAACATTTTTTTTTTTTTTGAGACAAGGTCTGGCTCTGTTACCCAGGTTGGAGTGCAGTGGTGCGATTGTCGCTCACTGCAGCCTCTGCCTCGTAGACTCAATCCAGCCGCCCACCTCAGCCTCCTGAGTCGCTTAGACTATAGGCATGCACCACCATGCCCAGCTAATTTTTGTATTTTTTGTAGAGACGGGATTTTGCCATGTCGCCCAGGCTGGTCGCAAACTCCTGGACTCAAGTGATCCAGGCAGCATTTTTTTTTTTTTTTAAATTAGAAAAATAGAGACAGGGTCTCGCTATGTTACCCAGGCTAGTCCTAAACTCCTGGGATCAAACCATCCTCCTACCTCCGCCTCCCAAAGTGCTAGGATTACAGGCATGACCCACCATGCCCGGCCAGCATAACGTTGTTTAACAGTGTATTTGAATCGTGATCCAAATAGTGATCCCATCACATGTACCTAGGTAACAGTGTTCATTCCTGTCTTCTTTGTCACTCTCCTCAAACCCCTTATTTCCTTTTCCCTTTTCTCCTTTCAACTGAAGACCTTTTTACCAGTTCTGGAGCTATTAATCACTAACAGTTGGGAACTGCTATTTTTGTCCTCCTATTTAAACTTAATGTATCTGTACACAGCCTTATTTCTTCCCCTCTTTCTTAGGTGTCTTCCCTCTTGTCCAATATTAACCACCTGGTTGCTGTGTGTACCGTGTATGTTCTTCTGCCTTTTTAGGGACTGTGCCGTCAGATCCATCCACATTCCCCTCTTTCCCTTGTCACTCATTTTTTTGTTGTTGTTGTTTTTGTTTTGAGATGGAGTTTCGCTGTTGTCGCCCAGGCTAGAGAGCAGTAGTGCAATTTCGTCTCACTGCAACCTCCGCCTCCAGGTTCAAGCGATTCTCCTGTCTCAGCCTCCTGAGTAGCTGGGATTACAGGCACCCACCACCACACCCAGCTAATTTTTGTGTTTTTTCAGTAGAGACGGGGTTTCACATGTTGACCAGGCTGGCCTCGAACTCCTGACCTCAGGTGATCCACCAGCCTCAGCCTCCCAAAGTGCTGGGATTACAGGCGTGAGCCACCGTGCCCGGCCCTTATCCCTCTTTCTACTATATAGATGTAGTCAAGATTCTAATCTTTAAAAAGGACATTCCCCTCAACCACCAAAAAAAAAAAAAAAACCCATACAATTGCGTGTCTCTGTTTGCTGCCATTCCCACAGTCCTTCCCTTCAGTCTAGCTTTTAGGAAAAGTAGTCTGTTCTTTTACTTTCTCTCTTCTTGACTCTGTTCACCCTTCCATGAACTTGCATTCTGGTAGTGGCGGGTTTTATTCTCTGTCCTGACTGTGCCACTGAAGCAGTGCTCACTGAGGCCACCCTGACCTCTCTGACATATGTGATGGGCAGTGCAGCTTTTGTCTTATGAGTCCTCTGTTACCCTTCACGTAGCTGCTTTTCTTGTCGAAGCTACTGGATTCCCTGAGAGAAATCTCTTCTGATTGTCCTCTTGGCCAATTCTTTCTTGGGGTTATTGTGGTATCTTTTCCTCTGACTACTCTTTAAATGTGCATTTCCCTCAGGGGTCTCATTCTTGGTCATGTTCTTGTGACCCTTTGTCACCCTTTGTTGGGGGCAGTCTCTCTTGTGCTCACCGTGATCTCTCTCCTGATCTCCAGACATGTATGTTTGTTTGCCTCCTGGCATTTGCACCTCTTTTTTCCCTATGTACTTCCAGGTAAGAATGCTCCACTGGGAGCTCATCATTCTCATCAGACCTGTTCCTTGGCATGAGTGCTACCACTAGCCTTCTAGTTGCCTAAGTTAGTGGCCCGAGAGTCATCCTGTCTTCTTTCCTCTCCTTGCTTAGCTAATCAGTTGCCAAGTCCTGATGATGCTGTTTTTTAATTATCTCTTTAATCTGCCTTTTCCTCTTCACCTCCTTCCCTGCTCTGGTCAGTTTGATCAGTCTTCTCAGATACACACTGTTGTAACCATATCCTTACTAGTCTCCCTTCTCCAACCTTATCCCCTTTCTAATTACCTTCCACTCTTCTGCCCGAATGATCTGTTTTAGATGCTGTCAGTCTTCAGTGTCTCCTCATCTTCAATAGGATAAAATCTAAGCACTTTTGTGTAACACTGAAGGTCCCTCCCGACCTGGTTCCCACCTCACTGTACTGTCTCATTTCCTTTCACTCCTGCTAGGCACTTTATATACTGTAGCGAGCAAAACACTAGACATGGACCCTGTCCTCAAGTAGGAGTAATGACAGTCAGCTTTTATTGGACTGTGTGCCAGACACTGATTTCCTCTTCTGAGAAGCCTTTCTTGTTTATGTGTGCATACCATGTATCATAGCTGTTACCATTTTATTGTGAACTTGGTCTGTCTTTTCACTAGACTACTGGAGGCCTTTGATTGTTTATCTTTGTATTCTCAGAGCCTAGAACTGAGTAGGAACCTGGTAAGTATTTGCTGATGAGTGAATCATTTTTATGATTCTTACTGGCTCTTCTCTTCCCTCACTCCTTAATATCCTTTAGTTCTCCTTTCAGATTGATGCTCAGACCTTGCTTATCCATATTCAGCAATACTTTATATTGTATTTACCATTTCACAATTTACTTTTGGTAAGAGTCCTTTAAATATTACAGAAGTATGAGAAGTAGGGAATCTGGTTTTTCCTATTGGCCGTGTTGCTTGTACAGAGTAAGTACTCTGCTGCCATATTAACCTTTTTAGAGTCTCAGGGAGTGTGATAGTGCCCCTAAAGGTCTAGAGTAGAAAATGAAATTAGGCATTGATAGAGTGTAAACTAAATCTCCAAGAGCTTTAAGTGAATCAGCTTCTGTTTAGATGAACTTGCTGCTACTGTTGCCTGGCAGCTTTAATGTGTTCAGAAATTGAGCTTCACTTATTCTTGCCAGGTGCAGTGATTCACGCCTGTAACCCTAGCACTTTGGGAGGCTGAGGTGAGCGAATGGCTTGAGCTCAGGAGTTCAAGACCCGCCTGGGCAACATAGCAAAACCCTGTCTCTACAAAAGAAATATAAAAGGAAACCGGGCGTGGTAGCTCATGCCTGTAATCACAGCACTTTGGGAGGCCGAGGCACGCAGATCAAGAGGTCAGGAGTTTGAGACCAGCCTGGCCAACACAGTGAAACCCCGTCTCTACTTAAAAAAAAATTAGCTGGGCGTGGTGACAGGCGCCTGTAATCCCAGCTACTTGGGAGGCTGAGGAGAATTGTTGTGAACCAGGGAGGCGGAGGTTGCAGTGAGCTGAGATTGCACCACTATACTCCAGTCTGGGTGACAGAGCTAGACTCTGTCTCAGAAATATGTGTATATATATTTGTATGTATGTATAAAAGGCTCACAACTTTAGTCCCAGCACTTTGGGAGGCTGAGGTGGGCAGATCACTTGAGGTCAGAAGTTCAAGACCAGCCTGGCCAACATGATGAAACCCTGTCTCTACTAAAAATAAAAAAATTAGCCGGGCGTGATCGCGGTCACCTGTAATCCCAGCTACTTGGGAGGCTGAGGCAGGAGAATCACTTGAACCCAAAAGGCAGAGGTTGCAGTGAGCCTAAATTGCGCTATTGCACTCCAGCCTGGGTGACAGAGCAAAACTCCATCTCAAAAAAAAAAAAATTTAGCCAGGTGTGGTGGCATGTGCCTGTGGTCCCAGTTACTTGGAATGCTGAGGTGGGAGGATTGCCTGAGCCTGGGAGGTCGAGGCTGCAGTGAGCTGTGATTACGCTGCTACATTCCAGCCTGGGTGACAGAGCGAGACCCTGTCTCCAAAAAAAAAAAAAAAGAGCTTAACTTTTTCTAACTCTTGAGTTAAATCATTTTTTTTTCTAAAGATACTAGTCAGTTTCTAGATAAAACTGCTTTAAAAATTTTGATATATTTGTGAGTGGTAAATCTAGGAAAATTCAGAAGACATTGGAAAATATTTCTAATTGAGAAGGTAGGGCTGTGCTTTGTCAAATACTAGACCTACCTGGTATGACTCTTACTGCTTATTTTGTTTTATTTTTTGCCTTAAAAAGGGAAAGTGCTCTAGCGAGTGCTGATTTAGAAGAAGAAATTCACCAGAAACAAGGGCAGAAAAGGAAAAATTCTCAACCTGGTGTTAAAGTAGCAGATAGAAAAATACTTGATGATATAGATGACACAGTTGTCAGTCAAAGAAAGAAAATTCAAATCAACCAAGAAGAAGAGAGATTAAAGAACGAGAGAACTGTATTTGTTGGGAATTTGCCTGTTACATGTAATAAGAAGGTAAGTTTGTGTATAGTAAAATTTCAGAGAAGTTAATAACTTTGTTCTTCCTGTGTTGAATAAGCATTGAATAATAAGTCATGGATATAACTTCATTGCAAATTATTACATAAATCATCCTAATATAAATGGATTTCAGTATCCACCCCCTCCTTTTCATTCCTGCAGTCCCTGCCCTAATTCAGGCTTTTGCAGATTATATTTGAATGCTGCAGTGACATCCTGCCTGGTTTCTTTCTTTCAGCCTTATCTCCTGTTATGTGCCACTAGAATATAAGCTCCATATGTTTAAAGATGTTTTTCTTTTTTCTTTTCTTTTTCAAGATAGGTTGTCACTGTCACCTAGGCTGGAGTGTAGTGGCATGATCATTGCTCACTGCAGCCTCAAACTCCTGAACTCAAGTGATCTTACTGCCTCAGCCTCCTGAGAAGCTGGGACTACAGGTGCATGCCACCACGTCTGGCTACTTTTTGTTTTTGTGGCCGTGGCTACTTTTTGTTTTTGTGGAGACAGGTTCTCGCTATGTTGCCCAGGCTGGTCTCAAACTCCTGGGCTCAAGCGATCTGCCCTCCTTAACCTCCCAAGGTGCTGGGACTTTAGGCATGAGCCAGTCGGCCTGATCCTCTTTTTTCATCATTCTGTCTCTCTTTTTTTTTTTTTTTTTTTTGAGACAGTCTCGCTCTGTCTCCCAGGCTGGAGTGCAGTGGCGTGATCTCGACTTACTGCAAGCTCCGCCTCCCGGGTTCACACCCTTCTCCTGCCTCAGCCTCCCGAATAGCTGGGACTGCAGGTGCCTGCCACCACGCCTGGCTAATTTTTTGTATTTTTAGTAGAGATGGGGTTTCACTGTGCTAGCCAGTATATCTCGATCTCCTGACCTTGTGATCCGCCTGCCTCGGCCTCCCAAAGTGCTGGGATTACAGGCGTGAGCCACCGTGCTCAGCCTCATTCTGTCTCTTGACACCTGAAATGGTGCCTTGTGCATAGTAAGTATGTGTTGTTTAAAGAATGACGATGTCCTGCGTTTCTTCCATTGTGTGAGGATCGCTGAAGCAAAACCTGCCCTTTGTTTCTGCATGTTCATGTGATAGTAACTGTTGCAATCCTTAGCTCAGCATCCTGCTCATATTTTGAAGGACAATTTAAACTCTACTTCATTAAAAACAGTAGAAAAACCTTTTTGAGGCCAGGCGTGTTGTCCCACACCTGTAATCCCAGCACTCTGAAAGGCCAAGGCGGGCAGATCCCCTGAGGTCGGGAGTTCGAGACCAGCCTGGCCAACATGGTGAAACCCCTTCTCTACTAAAAGTTCAAAAAATTAGCTGGATGTGGTGACACATGCCTGTAATCACAGCTGTTTGGAGGCTGAGGAAGGAAAATTGCTTGAACCCGGGAGGGGGAGGTTGCAGAAGCCAAGAGTGTGCCACTGTACTCCAGCCTGTGTAACAGAGTGAGTGAGACTCCATCTCAAAAGAAAAGTTTATTCCTGGTTTAAACCAATGTGAAAACATGTGGAAGGTATAAGTCTATCCTTAATTTACATGCGATAAAGGTTATAAAAGATTGAAAGAAAAGCATTATACATCCAATGGATACTAATAGGAGCTTGAATTGTGTGGTTTTTTTTTTTTGAGACAGAATCTCACAAGTTTCAGTAAAATTTTTTTGTTCATCCAACTGAATAGTCACCTACTTTTCCTGAAATGTTCTTAAAAACTGGGAGTAGGCCGGGTGTGGTGGCTCATGCCTGTAATCCCAGCACTTTGGGAGGCTGAGGTGGTTGGATCACTTGAGGTCAGGAGTTCAAGACCAAACTGGCCAACATGGCGAAACCACGTCTCTACTAAAAATACAAAAATTAGCTGAGAATGGTGGCAGGCGCCTGTAGTCCCAACTACTTGGGAGGCTGAGGCAGGAGAATCGCTTGAAGCCGCCGAGGCAGAGATTGCAGTGAGCCGAGATCGTACCACTGCACTGCAGCCTGGGTGAAAGTGCAAGGCTCTGTCTCAAAAAAAAAAAAAAAAAAAAAAAAAAAAAAAAAAACCTGGCAGTAAGGATTATCGGACAATTTTTCTTAATTGCCTTTTATAGCACTTATTTGATGTTCTGAGGGTGAGCTAATGTGTATGTGTTTTTTTTAATTTTAGAAGCTGAAATCGTTTTTTAAAGAGTATGGACAAATAGAATCTGTACGATTTCGTTCTCTGGTATGTTTCATTCCCCCATAAAATTACATAATACTAAAATTTGTTGCATTTAAATCAGATTAACTTCTTGCTGTTAGTGAGGTGGTGGAGCACTTTAACCTTTTGAATCAATAGGTTCAAATTTAACCCAAGAAAAGAGTTGCTCTTATTATCTACTGCTGACTCTTGAACTTTTTAAATAATGTAGTGAGTTTACTTAATAAAATGATACTCTTACTATGAAAGCCTGCAGTGTACTTTGTAGGGTGGATGGGTGAGTTATTTACTGTGTCAACAGAATAGGCTGAAAAGTTAATACTGGCTATCATTGCTGGAATCCTAGGCATTCTCTTCTTATTTCCCATCATATGCATTTAGTATGGGAGGTGGGTGTGATTGCTGCAAACAGTCCTTGTTCTCTGAGCACAGACAGATCAAGTGTTTAAGTCAATTTAATATTAAAACTTGATAGAAGTGAGTTGGATTTTACCAGCTCAGCACTCTGGACCAGTTATAGCCACATTCTTTGGAGCAGGAAATAAGTATCATTTATATTTGGTTTTCCCATACATGATTTTTTTTTTTTTTAACTGCATAGGCATAGTTAGTTGATGTACCATAGTGTACATTTTTGGACACTATTGCATAATTAATGTATATTAGAATATAGGAAATGTTTATTCTGTTTTTGTTTTTGTTTGTTTGTTTGTTTTTTTGAGACAGAGTCTTACTCTGTGTCACCCAGGCTGAAGTTCAGTGGTGGGATCTCGGCTCTCTGCACCCTTCGCCTCCTGGATTCAAGTAGTTCTCATGCCTCAGCCTCCCAGGTAGCTGGGATTACAGGCGTGGGCTAGCACGCCCGGCTAATTTTTGTGTTTTTAGTCGAAACAGGGTTTCACCATGTTATCCAGGCTGGTCTCAAACTCCTGACCTCAGGTAATTTGCCTGCCTCATCCTCCCAAAGTGCTGGGATTATAGGCATGAGCCCCTGCGCCCAGCCTTTTTCATGTTTCTAATTGCTCTTTCTCATGTGATTAGAGTTTGTCACCCTCCATACAGTTGACATTTTGGAGTGGATAATTCTTTGTCATTGGAGGCTGCCCTTTGTATTATAGGATGTTTAGTAACATACATGGTCTTTACCCACTAGATGCTGGTAGCGCCCCCTGCACCTCAGTGTAACAATGGAAAATATCTTCAGGAATTGCCAAATGTTAGAGGAGGCACAACTGCCCACTTCTATAGAAGTAGACATTACCCAAAGTTTTGACAGTGCCTATAATTTCTGTCAGGGTATCTATTTCCCACTCTTATCACATATCTTTTGTCTGCCCTTCTGAGTTCCATTTCCCCGTATTAGACCTTTGGCTAATGCATTGTTTGTGGGTGTCTTGTCATACCCTGATTTCAGTATATCTGCTTACTTCCATCCATTCTCACCCCAACCCTATGCTGCCTACTGATTTTTCTGTGGTATTTAGTGGCACCCAGGCTGCAGGTTTTGTGGATGCCTTTGACTCTGCATTGGTTCACCCGTGCTAGTGTTTGCCATTCCTGCCCGTTTTTCAACTGTGATTTCTAACTACTATGAGTCATTCCTTTCTTTTTCCCTTGTCCTACCTAAGTTATTACCTCCTGTCAGAATAGTTGGAGAGGCCTATTATAGTTCCTACCTTCAGTCTTCCTCTAATTTGTCCAACAAAACACTGTCAGCTCAGTTTTCCTGAAGCTCTTCTTCCCGGAACCCTTGCTGCTTTCCCTGCCTTGCATTAATGAAACGCCCTTCCTCCCTGCCCCCCACCAGCCGCCACACACACCCCTCACTGGGCCTGCTGTTGCCTTCTCCCCTTTGGGGAGCCTGCCTTGATTCTCCCCAGTCTCTAGGCTACCAGTGTGTCCCTGCTATGCATTTTACTGCACCCATCCCTCATTATAGAACTTAGTACACTCTACTGAAATTGTTATTTGCCACCTCCACCAGACTGTAAGCTGTGATTACAAATACTCTGTTTGTCTTTCTTCTTGTTGGGTTACCAGCACATGTACATTGTGTTAATTATTCTCACTGTCAGTGAAATACATCCTTAATTCTTAGCCTGACAGTTCTCCAGTGTGGCCCCGCCCATCCTGTGTTCGTCTACACATGGGTTTTCTCTCCTTTGTCCCTTTGCTGGTCTATTTGTTTTGCCTGGAATCCTTCCTTAAGGTACCTTTTTTGCCTATGGAAGTATTTTTCAGTATGCGGCTAAAATGTCCCTTCTTCAAAGCTTTTCTGATACTTTATATCATTAAATGATGTTTTTTCCTCCGCATTATTCTTGTACTTTATTGCCTTATGTTATACTTATTTATTAATATCTTCAATGGCAGGATGTAGGCCGGGTGCAGTGGCTGATGCCTGTAACCCAGCATTTTGGGAGGCCAAGGCAGATCACTTAAGTTCAGAAGTTCGAGACCAGCCTGGCCAACATGGCAAAACCCCGTTTCTACTAAAAATACAAAAACTAGCCGGGCATGGTGGTGGGGGCCTGTAATCCCAGATATTTGGGAGGCTGAGGTGGGAGAATCGCTTGAACCTGGGAGGCGGAGGTTGTAGTGAGCCAAGATTGTGCCACTGCTCTCCAGCCTGGGCGACAAAGTGAGATTCTGTTTCAAACACAAACAAAAAAAAACAAAACCAAACAAATAATGGGATATAGACCCTGTACAGAAGGCACCCAATAAATGTGTTTTGATGATGTCATTCACATGTTGATTATTCATTTAGACATTTCTACATCTTGACTGTTTTTTTGAGGTTTGAGAGTTTGACTATATTAGCAGTTTTAGCAAGATAAACTGCAAATAGAATAGTTAAAATTTCTTAGTTTTACTATGTAAACTATCAGGTTACTGAGAAAGAAAATAAGTTTTCCAGAAAAGATTTATAATAACTGCCCTACATGGCATTTACGTTCTACATGCTCCTAGATTGTGAACTTGCAGGATTGGTATCTTTTCACCTTGATCTTCTCAGTACCTGGTTGCATTTGGCATGTCGTCGACAGCTGTAGTTGTTGACGTGTACTTCTGCCTCTTCCATAAAGTTTTCCTTACCTACCCCATCTACTCTTAAAGGAGGCTATATGTGACTGAAAATAAAGTGAACCTGAATATAAGGGGGATTCCCATACCTGCACAATGAAAGACACCATGCATTTTTTTGCCTGTTAAAATATATAAACTCTTAGAGATACAGGTGATATGTCTTTTTATGTTATTCATCAGTTTAGTTAGACATATTTAAAAATTAGAATACACGATAAAATGTTACTTTATAAACCTTTCTTTTTCCTTAACATTTTTCTTTCTTTTTCGAGACAGAGTCTTGCTGTGTCGCCCAGGCTGGAGTGCAGTGACACAATCTCTGCTCACTGCAAGCTCCGCCTCTCGGGTTCACGCCATTCTTCTGCCTCAGCCTCCTGAGTAGCTGGAACTACAGGCGCCCGCCACCTCTCCCAGCTAATTTTTTGTATTTTTAGTAGAGATGGGATTTCACCGTGTTAGCCAGGATGGTCTCGATCTCCTGACCTCATGATCCACCCGCCTCGGCCTCCCAAAGTGCTGGGATTACAGGCGTGAGCCACCGTACCCGGCCTTTTCTTTACATTTTTCATGTGTCTTTCATCGTCGGTGTCTCTTCCTGGTGTCCTCCCTGTTGGAGTCATCTGATGCAATTTGAGAGCCCAGAATCTTAACTTCTCTCTGGGTTTTTGAGCCTTTTAAATCTGAGCATGATGGTTTCGTTGGAAAAGCTTATCCTAAGCCACAAGCTTCATTTCATATAGCATTAGGATGATTGGCCAGGCGCAGTGACTCATGCTTGTAATCCTAGCACTTTGGGTGGCCGAGGTGGGCGGATCATGAGGTCAGGAGATCGAGACTATCCTGGCTAACACGGTGAAAGCCCATCTCTACTAAAAATACAAAAAATTAGCCGGTCATGTTGGTGGGCACCTGTAGTCCCAGCTACTCGGGAGGGTGAGGCAGGAGAATGGTGTGAACTTGGGAGGCAGAACTTGCAATGAGCCGAGATTATGCCACTGCACTCCAGTCTGAGCGACAGTGTGAGACTCCGTCTCAAAAAAAAAGAAAAAAAAAAAATACATTAGGATGATTATTTTTGATTTGTTTATTTCCCTGGAATGTTTTTGATCACAGTGTACTGGAGTTGGATATTTAGACTTCACTTAAAATATTAATTTGAGGTAATATTTCAAATACTGTCTTTAATACTTTTTCTTTCTCTTAAAAGATTCCAGCAGAGGGAACTCTATCCAAAAAGCTGGCAGCAATAAAGTAAGTCTATAATTAGAGGAAGGGGGAATCACCTTAAACTTTCTTCCTTTGTGGCTAAAAAGTGAGACCATTTCTTAACAATCTCATATATTTTATTAATATAGTTGGATAATAGAGCATGCTTGACTATTTGCTTCTGTATTTTAGTGCCTTTAAATTTGTCACGTTTTTCTTTAAGCCATAATGTAAATTATAGAGTCGTAGAAAATATTACTGGAAATTGAGCCATGGATATTTTACGAATGTTTTTGGTGTTTGGAAGCGACTGTAAAGCTTCATGCCTGAATTTTCTCATACGGATTACAAATGCCTTATTTCCTGTGTTTTTCCAAAGAGAATTCATGTTTGCTTGTGCTGGTCACCTGGGTATACTGCCAGCCTGTGACCACTTGACATTCTCTGTCTGAGGGTTTTGGACCATCCTGGTAATGGCTTGTTTCCAGTGCTCGGGAGTTTTTTGTTTCCCACTCAGTGCCAAGAATGAAACATACAAGTCTCCTTGTTTGCCCTTCCATATGGAAGGCTTATTTTTCACTTACCTTCAGCTTTATGCTGGTTTCCTATTAGTCTCGTATCTTGGGTGTTTTTCTGTATTAATGGTGCATGAAATGATGAAGTTTATGATCAGAGATTTCTTTATATTAGATAAAATATAATGTACTTTAGAAACATTTCTGGGAATCCTGTTCTATCAAACTTTTGTATGACAACAGTCCCTTTGGACATCTTGGTGACTCCATTTCAATGTTCAGTCTTCATTTGGAGTTATTTCGCCAACCAGGTCTTTGCCAGTTTTTCCTCATAACCGTCACAGCGCCAGGTGTATAGTTAAGATTTGATGAATATATAGGTTCCCACAGTGTTTGCGGAGGTAACCAAAGATGCAGATCCTGCTAGATACCAGGCATTGTTCAGTGCTGTGGATACTAAAAGCTTTAGTAAGATACAACCCTTCTTTTTGAGTCATACTTTTATTTCTGTATGAGGTTGAAACCCAGGAGCCTAAATTTGAACAGAAACAGAGGTTCTGATAGGTGTATGTACAAGTACTACTAAGGAGTTTAGCGGGATATGTTAGAAAATTGGAATTTTCACACCATACCGTCAGCTTCTCCTCCAGCCCTATCTCATTGTTTTTTTTTTTGTTTGTTTTGTTTTGTTTTGTTTTAACATACAAGCTCTTGCTCTGTCACCCAGACTGGAGTGCAGTGGCAAGATCTTGGCTCACTGTAGCCTTAAACTTTTGGGCTCAAGTGATGCTCCCATCTCAGCATCCCCAGTAGCTGGGACTACAGATGTGCACACCACCCTGGCTATTTTATTTTATTTTATTTATTTATTTTATTTTATTTTTATTTTTATTTTAATTTAATTAATTTAATTTAATTTATTTAATTTATTTTATTTTATTTTATTATTTTATTTTATGGCACAGAGTCTCACTATGTTTTTCAGGCTAGTCTTGAACCCCTGGCTTCAAGCAATCCTTCTGCCTCAGCCTTCTAAAGCAGTGGGATTACGAGCATGAGCCACTGCCTTTTTGTTATTGTTTTTAATTTAAAATGTAATGATGGCTGGATGTGGTGGCTCACAACTGTAATCCCAGCACTTTGGGAGGCCGAGGTGGGCGGATCACGTGAGGCCAGGAGTTTGAGACCAGCCTAGCCAACATGGCAAAACACTGTGCCTACTAAAAATAGAAAAATTAGCAGGGTGTGGTGGCTCATGCCTGTAGTCCCAGCTACTTGGGAGGCTGAGGCAAGAGAATTACTTGAACCCAGGAGACGAAGGTTGCAGTGAGCCCAGATTGTGCCATTGCACTCCACCCTTGGCAACAGAGCGAGACTCTGTCTCAAAATAAATAAAAAAAATTTAATTATATACCTTTTCTCATCAACCAATTCCCTACCCTAGGCGAGTGTTTTTAGTTTCTTATATAAGCTTCTACAGATATCTTAGCATTTAAAAACTGATACGCATACATGTTCTTCTTTCCACATAAAACATTTTAACTCACTGGTGTTCAACATACACTACTCCACACTTTCCCTTTTTCTACTTGGTACAACTTGGAGATCTGTTTATATTGGTGTGAAAGTGATTATTTTTATAGCATTTTTTTAAAACGCCCTTTTTCTTAGAGTATTCTGTAGGTGTACCTTAATTTATTTTATCAAATCTCCCACTGATGGACGTAAAGTTTTTTCCCAGTCTCATGGCCATTACAAATAATGCTAGAGGCCGGGTGCGGTGGCTCATGCCTGTAATTTCAGCACTGTTAGAGGCCAAGGCAGGCAGATCACTTGAGCCCAGGACCTCCCTGGGCAAAATGGCAAAACCCCATCTCTACAAAAAATTAACTGGGCATGATGCTGTGCACTGTAGTCCCAGCTACTTGGGAATCAGATGAAGGAATACCTGAGCTCAGGAGGTGGAGCTGTGATTGCGCCACTGGCACTCCAGCCTGGGTGACAGAGTGAGACCCTGTCTTCAAAAAATAAAATAAAATAAATAACCTTGCTGTAATATTTTAGCTGGTCATGGAGGCACGACTCTGTAGTCCCAGCTACTTAGGAAGCTGATGTGGGATGATGACTTGAGCCCAGGAGCTTGAGGCTGCAGTGAACTGTGATCACACCACTGCACTGTAGCCTGAGCAACAAACAAGACCGGCTCTCTCAAAACAAAACAGATAATGTCGGAGTAAATGAGTGACCTTGTACTCAGGTAATTTTGTACATGAGCTAACTTTTATGTAGGATAAACTTCTAGCAGTGGCATTGCTCAATCAGAAGGGCATTTGCATTCATAATTTTGACTGCTGTCTCGTAGAGATTGCAACCTATTTATGTTCCCACATCTTTACCAACAGTAACGTTTTTTACTTTACAAAAACGGTATGTTGGCCAGGGAAGATGGCTCGTGCCTGTAATCCCAGCACCTTTGGGATGCTGAGGTGGGTGGATTGCTTGAGCCTAGGAGTTTGAAACCAGCCTGGGCAACATGGCGAGACCCCATCTCTACAAATAAATACAAAAATTAGCTGGGCAAGGTGGTGCACGCCTGCAGTCCAGCTACTCTGGGGGCTGAGGTGGGAGGATCACTTGAGCCCAGAGGGTGGAGGCTGCAGTGAACCATGATTGCACTACTATCCTCCAGCCTGGATGACAGAGTGAGACCCTATCTCAAAAAAAAAAGTACGTTTTTGAGCTTTGTGATTGTTGGAAACCTGATAGTTGAGTGTGGTATTTCTAATTTGAATTTCTCTTATGAGTGAGCATCTTGTCATGTAATTTGAGAGTCATTTGGCCGGGCGCGGTGGCTCACGCCTGTAATCCCAGCACTTTGGGAGGCCGAGGCGGGCGGATCACAAGGTCAGGAGATCGAGACCATGGTGAAACCCCGTCTCTACTAAAAAATAGAAAAAAATTAGCCGGGCGCAGTGGCGGGCGCCTGTAGTCCCAGCTACTCGGGAGGCTGAGGTAGGAGAATGGCGTGAACCCGGGAGGCGGAGCTTGCAGTGAGCCGAGATTGCGCCACTGCACTCCAGCCTGGGCGACAGAGCAAGACTCCGTCTCAAAAAAAAAAAAAAAAAAAAAAAATTAAAAAAAAAAAAAAAAAAAAAAGAGTCATTTGTGCTTTGTTTTATTTGAATTATTAGTCTTGTTGATCTGTGGGATGTTCATGAAATCAGCCTTTTGTGACATGAATTGTAAATATTTTTTCTCTATTTGTCATTTGCTATTTATTTATTTAATTTATTTTTTGAGATGGAGTTTTGCTTTTGTTGCCCAGGCTGAAGTGCAATGGTACGATCTCAGCTCACTGCAACCTCCGCTTCCCTGGTTCAAGTGATTCTCCTGCTTCAGCCTCCTGAGTAGCTGAGATTACAGGCATGTGCCACTACGCCTGGCTAATTTTGTATTTTTAGTAGAGATGGGGCTTCCCCATGTTGGTCAGACTGGTCGCGAACTCGCGACCTCATGTGATCTGTCCCCCTCGGCCTCCCGAAGTGCTGGGATTACAGGCATGAGCCGCCGTGCCTGGCCCTTTTTTTATTTTTAAGAGATAGAGTCTTGCTTTGTTCTCCAGCAGGAGTGCAGTGACTCAATCATAATCCACTATAGCCTGGAATTCCCTTTGCTCAAGTAATCATTCTGCCTCAGCCTCCCGAGTAGCTGGGACTACAGGTGCACACCACCACACCCCAGCTCGTTGGCTTTTTGACTTGGCTTATGGGAAATTTTTTCATGTAAAACTTTTTCCCTTTTTCTTATAGCCAAAATGTTTAAAACTTTTTTTTTTTTTTTTTTTTTTGGTTTATTAAGGCTACTTCCAGTAAACTACACATATATGATATGTACAGTTTTATGATTTTAACATATGTAGGCAGTCTTGAAATCACTGCCATAGTCCCAATACTGAACACTTTATCTCCTTGAGTTTCTTCCTAACCCTCTGCAATATGTCCCTCCACCTCTGTCCTCAGGTAGCCACTCACTTGCTTTCTGTCTCTATGTGTTAGTTTGCCTTTTCCAGAATTTTATGTAAGTAGAGTCATCATACAGGGTGTACTCTTGTCTAACTTGCTCAGCATAATGATTTTGAGGTTTGTTTTTTTGTGGAGGAGGATTGGTGGAGGGGAACAGTGTCTTGTGCTGTTGCCCAGGCTGGAGTCCAGTGGCGGATCATGGCTCACGGCAGCCTTGATCACCTGGGCTCAAGCAGTCCTCCTGCCTCAGCCTCCTAAATACCTGGGACTACAGGTGCTCACCACCACACCCGGCTGATTTTTTTAAGTTTTTAGTAGAGCCAGGGTGTCACTATTGCCCAGACTGGTCCTGAACTCCTGAGCTCAAGCAGCTCGCCTGCCTTTGCCTCCCAAAGTGTTGCAATTATAGGCTTGAGCCACCGTGCCCATCTGAGATTTGTTCTTATTATTGCAATGCATTGGTAATTAATTCATTTTTATTGCTCAGTAGTATTCCATTGTATGACAGTACCATTTGTTTATCCATTCACCTGTTTATTGTGTTGTGTTGTATTATATTTATTGTGATGTATCGTATTGTATTGTGATGGAGTCTTGCTCTGTCGCCCAGGCTGGAGTGAGTGGCACCATCTTGGCTAACTGCAACCTCCACCTCCCAGGTTCAAGTGATTTTCATGCCTCAGCCTCCCGAGCAGCTGGGATTACAGACACATATCCACCATGCCCGGCTAATTTTTTCATACTTTTAGTTGAGATGAGGTTTTGCCATGTTGGCCAGGCTGGTCTAAAACTCCTGACCTCAGGTGATCTGCCCACCTCGGACTGCCAAAGTGCTGGGATTATAGGCGTGAGCCACCGCACCCGGCCCCATTCACCAGTTTATGAACATTCAGGTTATTTCAGCCTTTGGCTGTTATACATAAAAATGCTAAAAAGATTTGGGTACGGATCATTTCTCTTGAGAAACTCCCTGGTGGGATTGCTGGATCTTATGGTATATTTTAACTTTCTAAGAAACTGCAAAAATTGTTTTCCAAAGTGCTTGTACCATTTCACATTCCTACCAGCTATAGATGAGAATGTCAGTTGCTTCACATCCTCACCAGCACTTGGCATCGTCATTTAATTTTAGCCATTCTAAAGGTTTGCCAACCACAGTGACTACAGATGTTAAGCATCTTATGTGCTTACTATTTGTATCTATTCTTTGGTGAAATGTTGGTACAAAAATTTTGCCCATTTTTTAGTGACCTTTAAATTATTTTTATACAATTGTAAGGAGTTATTTATATATTGTAGATATAACACCTTTTCCTGCTATGTGTGTTTCAGATATTTTGCTCCAGTTTGTGACTGGCTTTTTTAGAGGTATCTCTCTCTGTCGCTAGGCTGGAGTGCAGTGGTGCGATCCCAGCTCACTGCAACCTCTGCCTCCTGGGTTCAAGTGATTCTCCTGCCTCAGCCTCCCAAGTAGCTGGGATTACAAGCGTGTGCCACCACACCTGGCGAATTTTTGTATTTTTAGTAGAGACTGGGTTTCACCATGTTGGCCAGGCTGGTTTTGAACTCCTGACCTCAGATGATCCACCCACCTCAGCCTCCCAAAGTGCTAGGATTACAAGCATGAGCCACCGCGCCCGCCCGGAGATGTCTCTTAGAGATTGAAAGTTGTAGGTTTTATCGAAGATCTCATTTAGTGAGTGCTGTTGTTGGCCAGGCAGAGTGGCTCACACGTGTAATTCATTACTTTGGGAGGCCAAGGCTGGCGAATCACCTGAGGTCAGGATTTCGAGACCAGCTTGGCCAGTATGGTGAAACCCTGTCTCTACTAAAAATACAAAAATTCGCCGGGTGTGGTGGCAGGCATCTGGAATCCCAGCTACTCGGGAGTCTGAGGCAGGAGAATCGCTTGAACCCGGGAGTTAGAGGTTGCAGTGAGCCGAGATCGTGCCATTGCCCTCGAACCTGGACTACAAGAGTGAAACTCCATCTCAAAATAAAGAGTGCTGTTGTTTGTCATTTGCTTGGTAGTCTGGTGGGAGTGGGTGCAGCAGGGTCTCTGCTGTCTTGTCTTAGTGTTTCTGTGTCTCAGGAGTGCACCTGATGAGGGCATTTTTCCTGGGGCAGCCAAGCTGTGCCAAATGCCTTGTACCTTTAGTGGGGATTGTGCAGAGGATGTTTCCCACCTCTCCTCTGGTAGCTGGACTCCTCCCTTCCTCCGGCTGTAGGAGTCTTCTCTGTGCCCTGGAGTGACAGGGTTTGCTATCCCTCCCCTAGCAGCTTAGCCTTCTCCTCCATCAAGACAAGAATCCAGGTGGGGCTTTGTGCCTTTCCCACACTTTGGCCATTCCATCCTCCAGGCCTGCAGCACCCATGGCTGCGATGTCAGGCTTTCCCACAGAGTGGAGGTCATTGGGGCAGATCCTGAGGATGGGTGCACACTCCTGCGTCAGCAGCCTCCAGGACTTCTGTTTCAGGCCCAGCCCACACTGAATTCTAGTGTTTTAGTGAGATCATGGTGGGAATCTTTCCTGCTTGTCTGGTGTCCAGCATTTTGCCCCTGTGCTCAGCCATCATAGAGCCAGTAGAGCCAGTGCTTCCTCTGTCTCTCGTTGGAGGGAGCAGGCGTGTCCTTAGCTTCTAGCTGCTGGCTTTCCCCAAGACTTCAGCTCTCTGATGGCTGCAACAAAAGTTACGATGCTGTGGGTTATCTGGTTTCTTCTTAACTGGTAAGGGCAGGAGTGATGCGCTTTCTGGCTTTTTACATTCTAGGTGGAAGTGGAACTCCTGCATTTGTTCCTGGGGGTGCACTAGGATGTGTTGGATTTGGATGTTGTCAGCAGCATGTGTTGTGTGAAAGAGCAGGGCTCTAGAGTCAGCTAGACGTGGTTTCAGTCCTAGGCCAGCCACTTGTTGCCGTTTCATCACAGTCACGTACCTCTTTCAGTCTCAGCTTCCTTACTCATAAAATCAGAAAAAAAAAAAACACCTGTTGGAGTTGTGAGATTAAATGAAATACGTTAAATATCTAACTGAGTGTCTGGTATATATTAGGCATTCAGTGAATCACAGCTGGTTTAATCAATACAAAAGCATTAGTGTAGTATATTATTAGAGAATGCCATGAGTCATGTCAAGCACTGTTTTCCAGTTCCCTTCTTGATGATACTCATTTGTGTAGTAGCGTTTTTGTTACTTCAAAACAGTAGGTTGATGTCTTCAGGGAAAGATCTGTGTTCATTCCTAGGTCCTTTTTGCTAACTCCTCACAACCAAATTATATCACCGTTTTGCAATCCTAGTGACTTAATGCGTTTAGGCATTTAGTAACACCAGCTGCAGTCATTGACAAAGGGTAAAAACCAGTCATAACATGACTCTCTGGAAAGAACACAACACCCACCAATAGTCGTGACAAAGGGGTCACATCTGAGTCTGATCCAGCCTTTGGATGCAGCTGCCAGTTTACAAGAAATATAGAGGACAAAGGTTTGTGTTGAACTACTTGATGAGCTTGCAGTCACAAAATCCAGGCTGGGGGGAGTTCTGCAGGCTAAACAGTGAGATACAGAGATACAGAGAAAGTTCTGTAAATTAAACAAGATTCAAAAGACATATCAGGTCAAAAGAATAGACAAGATCAAAGTATGATGTCTAAGAATAGACACTTGGCTGATAAAACCACAAAGATGTGCAGGGAAGTAGTTCCTATAAAAATGGGAATGGTGGTTGCCTTTGGAGGGAAGGAGGGGCTGCAACTGGAAAGGGCCACAGGGAGGCTTCTGAGTGGCCTACAAGGCACATTGAGCTGTTAATTTGCTCAGCTATATGTGGTTTGTGCACTCTTCTATATGGGTGTTTTACAGTAAAGAGGAAAACTCACGTCTCACAACTGTTTATGTGTGTGTTACATACGGACTGCAGCTAAGATGTTAGTTTTTAGTTCTTGTATGGTTCTCAGGGATTCATATACATGGTCCATCTGTTTTCTCATGGTTAGGACTCTTAAGAAAGTGTGGGTTGTGTCTCCATCAATATCTTTAAGTTGTGTGTTATTTTTTGAGTTATTACTAAATATTTGTTCAAAGAGATGAAATTTCCACCCAGGAATTCTTGTCATGTGTGTTGATTAAGAGTTGAAAACAAACTGGATATTTTCTAGTGACTTTGAGGCTAACAAACTTTATCTTGTCTCTCTTTTCTTTCTTTCTTTCTTTCTTTTTTTTTTTTTTTTTTTTTGGTGTAGACGTAAAATTCATCCTGATCAGAAAAATATGAATGCCTATGTTGTGTTTAAGGAAGAGAGTGCTGCCACACAGGCATTGAAAAGGTAATTTTATCCCTAGGTTTGAACAGAATAATTGTCGTATAAGTATGTGTGAGTACTTTGTTTATTCTTTGGTTTCACTTTAGCATAGATGTTTTAGTAATTGAGTACTCATTTTTAACAACCATTTTCCCTTTGTATTTATAATATAGAAATGGGGCCCAAATTGCAGATGGATTTCGTATTAGAGTTGATCTCGCATCTGAGACCTCATCTGTAAGTAGTACTTGATTTGTTTAAAGAACGAAAGCTTTGTAGAGAGAAATCTTTCCTTCCAGGCTTTTCCTGGAAGGGGACTGGAATCAGCAATGTGAGGGAAGCACAGAAGGAAACAGCCTATGTCCTCTGTGATTACAGAGTTGATGGCAAGAGAGGCACAAGGACCGAGGTCAACATTCCCTTCAAAAATGTAGTCCTGGCTGGACACAGTGGCTCATGCCTGTAATCTTAACATTTTGGGAGGCCAAGGCGGAAGGATTACTTGAGCCCAGGAGTTAGAGCAGCCTGAGCAATGTAGTAAGACCCTGCCTTTACAAAAAAAAAAATTAGTCAAGTGTATGATGCATGCTGATAGTCCCAGCTACTCAGAAGGCCGAGGTGGGAGGATCACCTGAGCCCAGAAGTTTGAGGCTGCAGTGAGCTGTGATCATGCCACTGCATTCCAGCCTGGACAACAGAGGGTGACCCTGTTTCTTAAAAAGAAACAAAAACGGCCGGGCGCGGTGGCTCACGCCTGTAATCCTAGCACTTTGGGAGGCCGAGGCGGGCGGATCACAAGGTCAGGAGATCAAGACCACGGTGAAACCCTGTCTCTACTAAAAAATACAAAAAATGAGCCGGGCGCAGTGGCGGGCGCCTGTAGTCTCGGCTACTCGGGAGGCTGAGGCAGGAGAATGGCGTGAACCCGGGAGGCGGAGCTTTCAGTGAGCCAGGATCGCGCCACTGCACTCCAGCCTGGGCGACAGAGCGAAACTCCGTCTCAAAAAAAAAAAAAAAAAAAAAAAAAAAAAGAAACAAAAACATAGTCCTCTTCAAATAATCATAATTAGGTCAGTAGGTACATTAGACATCATCTGGTCTAACACTTTATAGACCAAGGTCTAGAAAGTTCAGTTATTCATTAGACAGTTTTTAGTACATACTCTGTCAGAGATACAGTTCTAAGACATAGTCTCAACTTCCTAGGAGCTGACAGTATATGTTAGAAAGGGTCGGAGTGACAGGTCATGTCACTTGTATAAGTACTGTCGTCAATGCACAGGATGATTTGTCAGCTCAGGATTGGGACACTTGACTTGGGAATATGCCAGGAAGAAGGGACAAGGCAAGTTTCCAGGGGAATAAATTTCATGATAGTCTTGAAAGATGAGGAGATAGAACTTACCCTGTGGAGAAGCAGGGGTAAAAAAAGAAAGAAGAGAAGGCTTATGTAGACCAAAAGTGTTGTAAAGGCTGAGGGCCATGTCTGGGCAGAAAAACAGTATAAATGGTGAGGACAGAAAATAATTCACTCAGGAGATGGCAGGAGCTTGATACAATTATTAGATGGGTGAGGTGTGTAAGAGTTGCTGTTGGACAAATAGGTAGAGGCTAAATCATGAAGACCTTGTTGACTGTGCTTCACGCAGAGGAGTCTGGATTTTGTTCAGGAGCTACTCTAAAAATTTAAACTCAGAGTGACATGACCAGATTTGGACTTGAAAAAGGTGCCTAGAAATGAACGAAGGACACTTAGTTCAGCCACAGAAACATAGAGTGCATTTCGGTCGATATCAAAGCAACTTAGTGGGGAAATGACAACGACCTGGATGAAAACCCTGGCTTGACCTGGGGACCCAGTACAGGGTCAACAAACTATGGTAGAGAGCTAAGTCTACCTGCTGCTTTTTTCTTGTTAATAAAGTTTTCTTTTGACACACAGCCACAACCATTCGTTTGTGTACTATCCATGGGCTGTTCTCAAGGTATAATGGCAGAGTTGAGTAGTTGCAACAGATTCCACATGGCCTGCAAAGCCTATATTTGCTATCTGGCCCTTCACAGAAAAAGTTTGCATGCACCCAGTGTAGCAGGCTGTTCCTGATCCCTCCATGTGTCAGTGCCAGCTGTGGACAAAAAGCCACTCCCTTCCTCTGGTACCCACACACAGTCCAGCAGGGAAGACAAGAAACAGAATCGAAGAACAGAATGTGTGGCTAAATGAGGAGACTGGTGACCTGTCAGATATGGGGGGAAGGAGAGATAGCGAGGATTTTCAATGACTTCCATTTTCTGGTCTAATGAGTGATTTTTATTAACTATCTTTTTGTTTCAGAGAGACAAGAGATCAGTTTTTGTGGGGAATCTCCCTTATAGTAAGTTTGTTTAAACAAAGTACGGTTAATGTTACTAAATAAATAACAAGGAAATAAGAACTGAGTAGTAACTTAATGTTTTGATTTAAGACTAATTTGAAAGCATGCCAACGTGTTTGCCGTGGCAGCACATGTACTAAAAAGTATGCAATATAATGACTTATTATCATGGGGCCATGCTTAACTAGCTGTATTATTAAACATCTCCATGTTTCTGAGGAGCTCCCAACTCTTTACTTCCATTTTGGTTGAATTTGTTTTCAGAAGTTGCAGAATCTGCCGTTGAGAAGCACTTTCTGGACTGTGGAAGTGTCATGGCCGTGAGGATTGTGAGAGACCAAGTGACAGGCATCGGCAAAGGGTTTGGCTATGTCCTCTTTGAGGTATGGGAGACTAATGCATTGTCACTGTCCTTCGAAGTGCCCTGGGAGGCATTGATACTACTACATGTCATGGTTGAGAGATAACTTTCACTTCCATTCTCAAATTCCATCTTAAGAAAACTGGGCTGGGTGCAGTGACTCACACCTGTAATCCCAGCACTTTGGGAGGCTGAGACGGTTGAATCTCTTGAGCTCAGGAGTTCAAGACCAGCCCGGCTCACATGGTAAAACCTCGTTTGTACTAAAAGTACAAAAATTATCCAGGTGTGGTGGCAGGCGCCTATAATCCCAGCTACTCAGGAGGCTGAGGCAGGAGACTCACTGGAACCTGGGAGGTGGAGGTTGCAGTGAGCCGAGAATGTTCCATTTTTCTCCAGCCTGGGCCACAGAGCAAGACTCCATCTCAAGGGGGAAAAAAAAACACAAAAAATTAAAAAAATTAGCCAGATGTGGTGGCTCATACCTGTAATTCCAGCTACTTGGGAGGCCGAGGCAGGAGAATCACTTAAACCTGGGAGGCAGAGGTTTCAGTGAGCCAAGATCACACCACTGCACTCCAGCCTGGGTGACAGAGCAAGACTCCATTTCAAAAAAAAAAAAAAAAAAAAGGGCAATGCGCGGTGGGTTATGCCTGTAATCCCAACACTTTGGGAGGCCAAGGCGGGTGGATCACCTGAGGTCGGAAATTCGAGACCAGCCTGACCAACATGGATAAACCCCATCTCTGCTAAAAATACAAAATTAGCTGGGCGTGGTGGCGCATTCCTATAATCCCAGCTACTTGGGAGGCTGAGACAGGAGAATTTTTTGAACCCGGGAGACAGGTTCTTGTGAGCCAAGATCACTCCATTGCACTCCAGCCTGGGCAACAAGAGTAAATCTCCGTCTCAAAAAAAAAAAAAAAAAGAAAACAAGAAAACTGAATTTATAACCTGCCATAATATATTGCTACAACTGCACCTATCCAAAATATGTCCCACTTCCTCCTTCATACTAATTAAATGTTTTAGATCCTGGATATTGGAAGGACTAAATCACTGAATCTTCTCCACCTTCTGTATGATAGAGTAAATAATTGACATTAAGGTATAAGAAAGTTTTATTCTTTGTACAAAATTAGTTATATTTAGTTCACTAATTTTTAACCAGTGTTTCATGCCTGACAATATTAAGGAGTAAAAGAATATACAGGCTGGGCATATTGACTTGTGACGGTAATCCCAGCACTTTGGAGGGCTGAGGCGAGAGGATTAAGGTGAGGACTTCAAGTCCAGCTTGGGCAACGTAGGTAGACGCCAACTCAACAAAAAAAATATAGAAGTAAGGCCGGGTGCAGTGGCTCACACCTGTAATCCCACCACTTTAGGAGGCCAACGGAGGTGGATTGCTTGAGCCCAGGAGTTCAAGACTAGCCTGGGCAACATGGCAAAATCCCACCTCTACAAAAAAATACAAAAATCAGCTGGGTGTGGTGGTGCACACCTGTAGTACCAGTTACTTGAGGGACTGAGGCAGGAGGATCACCTGAGCCTTGGGAGGTCGAGGCTGCAGTGAGCCACCCAATCTGGATGGCAGAATGAGACCCTGTCTTAAAATAAGAAAGAAAAATTAAAAACTAAAAATCTAGCTGGTCATGGTGGCCAGTGCCTGTGGTCCTATCAGGAGGCTGAGGCTGGAGGATTGCTTAAGTACAAGAGGTCAAGGCCGTAGTGAGCCATGATCGCACCACTGCACTCCAGCCAAAGTGACAGAGTGAGACCCTATGTCAAAACAAAAAATAATCTATTGTCATCCCTTTATATCGACGGTGTATTGGTTCCAGGATCCCTCTCACATAGCAAACAGTATATATATCTGCAGATGCTGAAGGCCCTTATATAAAATGGCACATTTGCATGAATGTATATTGTTACATGTAATACATATTTTTTATTGTCATTTGTTGTTTTCAAGTATTTTCTATCTGCAGTTGATTGAATCCTCTGATACTGAACTCAGGATTTGGGGAGCTGACTACATACTATGTGATGTCATAAATTTTTCTTCTCTCAGTAACAACCCATTACTACATTTCCTTTCAGTTTTTCCTTGTGCTGCCATTTTTATAGTTGAACTTCTCTCTGTGAAGTTAAATTGTGTTTACTTCCTATTTTATGTTGTTTTCTGTTATGTAAGCGTGTTCCATTGGGTGATATAACAGAGTTTGTACTCTCATTTCTCTCATGTTGAACCTTGGTAGAATTCTCTGTTTTTCCCTGTAATAATGAAATTGCAGTGGTTATGTGTTTTGTGTTTTTGAGACAGAGTCTCACTCTGTTGCCCAGGCTGGAGTGCTTTGGCACGATCTCAGCTCACTGCAGCCTCCGCCTCCCAGGCTCTAGTGATCCTCCCATCTCAGCTTCCTGAGTAGCTAGGACTACAGGTGTGTGCCACCACGCCTGGCTAATTTTCGTGTTTTTTTTGTAGAGTCAGGATTTCACCATGTTTGTCAGACTGGTCTCGAACTTCTGAGCACAAATGATCTATCCACCTTGGCCTCCCAGAGTGCTAGGATTATAGGTGTGAGCCACTCTGCCTGGCCTGGTTATGATTTTTTCCCCAAAAGTTTGGATTGTAGATTACTTAAGATAGATCCCCATTAGGATATTACTAGGTTAAGATGTGTTACCATTTTGAAGACTCTTGATAAGAATTGCCTGGTAGCTTTTTTAGAAAGATTGTCACAGCGTTTGTTGCCATTATTACTGTATTGTAGTTATCTTACCACTTCTCTGCTCCCTGTCTTCTATTACTTGATAAGCTTCTAAAGTCCCTTAATAAACATCTCATGGATATTCAGGGTGGTTAGCATTAATGGCTGTACATTAGAACAGAAGTATAACAGAATTTTGGATCTACATGAAACCCTAGAGGGTGTCTAGTCCACATGTCAGGTACTGTAAAGGAGAGTTCCCTGTCCTCTGGTCAGCTAATACAATGGGGCTTTGACAAAGATGGCTATATGAAGGAGGTTTATTGGTTTAAAATATTGCATATGGGGGCTGGGCATGGTGGCTCATGCCTGTAATCCCAGCACTTCTGAGGCCAAGGTGGGCAGATTATAAGGTCAAGAGATTGAGACCATCCTGGCTAACATGGTGAAACCCTGTCTCTACTAAAAATACAAAAATTAGCGGGCTTTGTTGGCCTGTGCCTATAATCCTAGCTACTTGAGAGTCTGAGGCAAGAGAATCGCTTGAACTCAGGAGGTAGAGGTCACAGTGAGCTGAGATCGTGCCACTGCACTCCAGCCTGGCAACAGAGCGAGACTCCATCTCAAAAAAAGAAAAAAAAAAAAAAAGCCAATATTGCATATGACTAATCTAGTTTAGAACCTCATTTTACAATGAAAAAAAAAAAATGAAGCCTGTAGCATTGTGACTTAGCTGAACATTTCACAAGGCAGCTTGAGTGCTTTCTGGGGAAACACTAGTGAGGAGCTGGTGATAAGGAGACTTCGAGCGCGGCAGCTGATACACCTGGGATTGGATGGGGCTTATCTGTGCAAGCTCAAAAGTTGTTCTCGAATCTGTTAAAGTGACACTTTCACTAGTTTCTTTGCAGATGGGTTTCTGGTAGAAATTAATGTATTATGTTTTCCTTTGATTTGCAGAATACAGATTCTGTTCATCTTGCTCTGAAATTAAATAATTCTGAACTCATGGGGAGAAAACTCAGAGTCATGCGTTCTGTTAATAAAGAAAAATTAAAACAAAATTCAAATCCACGATTGAAGAATGTTGGTAAACCTAAGCAGGGACTTAATTTTACTTCCAAAACTGCAGAAGGACATTCTAAAAGCTTATTTATTGGAGAAAAAGCTGTTCTCCTTAAAACGAAGAAGAAGGGACAGAAGAAAAGTGGATGCCCTAAGAAACAGAGAAAACAGAAATGACAACCAGGAACAGCTTTTTCTTTTCCTGCTGAGTACTGCTAATAAAAGTGCAGTTATCTGCTGATAGCATTGTCTGCTAATCATGTGTTCAGTTTTACACTTTTTTGTGGATGGTATATGTGAAATGTGGAGACTTCTACATTCTCAGTTTATTCACATTGTAATACTACCTTTGAAAGTTTTTTGTTTTTTGAGATGGAGTTTGGCTCTTGTCTCCCAGGCTGGAGAGCAGTGGCGTGATCTCAGCTCACTGCAACCTCTGCCTTCCGGGTTCAAGCACTTCTCCTGCCTCAACCTCCTGAGTAGCTGGGATTACAGGCGCCTGCCGCCACGCCTGGCTAATTGTTTGTATTTTCAGTAGAGATGGGGTTTCACCTTGTTGGCCAGGCTGGTCTCGAACTCCTGACCTCAGGTGATCTGCCTGCCTCAGCCTCCCAAAGTGCTGGGATTACAGGCATGACCTGCCGCACCCACGCCTCCTTTCTCTTTCTTTTGCCTATTAAACCTCTGCTGTTAACCTTACTCCATGTGTGCTCAAGTTCTTGACTTCCTTGGCACAAAGCAACGAACCTTGGGTATTACCCCAAACGACGTTGCTTCGGTATCCAGGCTGCTCTCAAACTGCTGGACTCAAGCCATCCTCCCAACTTGGCCTCCCAGAGTGCTAGGATTACAGGAGTGAATCACTCGTCAATTCCAAGGGGTTAGAACTCCCAGGAACTGGGGAAAAAGGCCAGCCAAATTCTTTATTACACAACCTGGTGTTACTGGGGTCTGGATCCAGACCCCAACAGAGGGTTTTTGGATCTTGCCTAAGAAAGAATTTGGGGCCAGTCCACAGAGTAAAGTGAAAACAAGTTTATTTAAAAAATCAAGAAGATCGGTCGCGGTGGCTCACGCCTGTAATCCCAGCACTTTGGGAGGCTGAGGCAGGTGTATCACCAGAGGTCAGTAGTTTGAGACTATCCTGGCCAACATGGTGAAACCCCATCTCTACTAAAAATACAAAAGCTGTGTGTGATGGCAGACACCTGTAATCCCAGCTACTGGGGAGGCTGAGGCAGGAGAATTGCTTGAACCCAGGAGGTGGAGGTTATAGTGAGCCAAGATCATGCCACTGCACTCCAGCCTGGGTGACAGAGCAAAACTCAGTCTCAAAAAAAAAATAAAGAAGTGAAAGAAGGGGTACTTCATAGAATGGTACACACTCTAAAGCAAGAGAAGGAACATGTCCACCTTAGGTACAATGTATGTAACACAGCAAAAAAATAATGGGGAAGATGTGCTCTACTACAGGAGCTTGTGACAAAGGATTTTTTTGTGTGTGTTTGTTGTGAGACAAGGTCTTGGCCCTGTCACCAGCTTGGACTGCAATGGTGTAGTCATAACTCACTGCAGACTCAACCTCCTGGGTTTAGGGATCTTCCCGCCTCATTCCCCATGTAGTTGGGACCACAGGTGTGTGCCACCACACCTGGCTAAGTTTTTAATTTCTTTGTAGAGGCAGGGTCTCACCGTGTTGCCCTGGCTGGTGTTGAACTCTTGGGCTCAAGCTATCCGCCCATCTGAGCCTCCCAAAGTGCTGGGATTACAGGTGTGAGACACTGCCTGGTCTTTGTCAAAGGATTGTTAATCTGCTGTAACTAATGTCTTCTGCAAGAATCAATATTTAAAGGGAAAATTAAACTAAGAATGCTTTTGTTCTTAAGATATCGGGATATCAGAACATTCCCTGGGTGTGTTAGGTAAACATTATTAACTTGTTCCCTTCCCTGTAAGTATCCAGTGACCAAGAATGCCAAACTTCCTGGGAATGTGCCCCAATGGGTCTCAGCCTCATTTTACCCAGTCCCTATTCAAGGTAAGGTAGTTCTGGTTCCAATGTCTCTGACACTGATGCTTGACTTCTTTGATACCCCTCAACTTACAGTGTCTGTTTAATGTCTGCTTTCAGCCCACGATTTTCCTTGTCAGAATATCTTAACTTTGATCATATCTGTATCTATCTATCTATATATATATAGTTTTATTGTATTTTATGTTTTTGAAACGGAGTCCTGATCTGTCACTCAGGCTGGAGTGCAGTGGCTCGATCTCCACTCACTGCAACCTCTGCCTCCTGGTTCAAGTAATTCTCCCGCCTCAGCCTCCAGAGTAGCTGGGATTACAGGCCCACGCCACCATGGCCAGCTTATTTTTGTACTTATAGTAGAGACAGGGTTTCACCATGTTGGCCAGGCTGGTCTCGAACTCCTGGCCTTAAGTGATCTGCCCACCTCAGCCTGCCAAAGTACTGAGATTACAGGCGTGAGCCACGCGCCTGGCCTGATCATGTGTATGTTTTCATGTGGCTATAAAACAATTCATGTTTTCTATTTTTTCTTCAATTGTGTATATTTTTCAAGAAATTACTCCATTTAATTTTATTCCAGTTATCATAGAATGGGGCTATCCTGTAACATTCTTTTGAAATGGAAACACTACGCACAATGGATTGTGGCAATTTGAAAAGAAAGTACAGTTTAATTCAAACAAGTACAGGCTGCCTGTGTTAGACAAGAGGAAGCATTCGCAGTCCGGGACCCTGCATCCTTGTCTGCCACAAACAAGGGTGTCAGCTAGTCTTCTGAGTACGTGCACGCCAGCAACGCGCCCGCCTCGTTACAGCATGGTCCGCGGGTTTAAAAACAAAAGTGCGCGGTCACGTGCAAATTCCCGACTCGAGAGCGTACACGAACCGGCGCACGAGCATCGGTGGCGTGGCCCACTGCGCAGGCGCAGGAGCCGCGCTCCGGACCTCTGCTCAGGCACTGCCGCGGACTACCTCGAGGCCCTTAGTTGACTGGGACCGGAAGTGGCGTGTGCTCTGCCTTTCCGAGTTCCTGGCCCGCGGCCGTCGGGTGTGAGCTGCGCCGACCTCTCTGAGGGTTCGTGGCCCGCCGCTCCTTCGCCGTCCCTGCCGCCACCGTCCACGCTCAGCGTCGTAGAGAAGATGGTGGGTCGGAACAGCGCCATCGCCGCCGGTGTATGCGGAGCCCTTTTTATTGGGTACTGCATCTACTTCGATCGCAAAAGACGAAGTGACCCCAACTTCAAGAACAGGCTTCGAGAACGTGAGTGGGTCCTCTCTTCCCTGGCCGGGCCTGCTGCCTCCGGCCGTCGCCCTCCACAGGAGGGGTCCTTGCAGCCCACCCTCCTGTGGGCCGCCCAGGGCGACCGCGTGGTGCGGCCCGCAGTAGGCGATGGCGCTGGCTGCGCCGCTCTGGGGGCTCTACTGCCCGGCAGGAATTCCCTCCATTTTGAAGGAAGGATTTTTCCTGTGTTGTTTTCCCCAAACACTTTAGCCGTGCAAATGCATTCTTGATTTGTGTTACAGTCTCGGGTGTGTATGGCGTGGGGAAGAGGTTGCTTCTTTTTTTGTCGTTCATCTTTTTAAACCTCTACTCTTAAAAAAAAGTCGTGCATTTTTGTCGCGAATTTTAGTCTGAGGCTAAATCCGCATGCTCAGTGCAGTATCATTGTTGCATTTTTTTTTTTTTTTTTTTGAGACGGAATCTCGCTCTGTCGCCCAGGCTGGAGTGCAGTGGCGCGATCTCGGCTCACTGCAACCTCCGCCTCCCGAGTTCAAGCTCTTCTCCTGCCTCATCCTCCCCAGTAGCTGGGACTACAGGCGGCCGCCACCACGCCCGGCTAATTTTTTGAATTTAGTAGAGACGGGATTTCACCATGTTGGTCAGGCTAGTCTCGAACTCCTGACCTCAGATGATCCGCCCGGCTCATTGCTGCATTCTTAAACCCTCTTGGTAGCTTCGTTCTAAGTGCTTCCAAGATATGAGTGAATGCTATAGAAATTGCAGGGGAGTCCAAAGGGCTGCGCTTCTCTTGTGGCTCAGTCTTATTTCATACCTGCGACATCTTTTAAGAGAGGTCAACAAGAGGGGAATCGTGTCATGAAAACCGTTGTGATCCACCTTGAATTTTGGGAGAATCTTCGTTTGCATCACCGAAGAGCAAATTTGTTGGAATAAGAAATATTTTTGTAGCTGATCTTGGTGGTTCAGCCAAATTAATTTTTGAAATTAAAATTGATACATAAATTACTAAAGTCCAAGATGTACAAAGAAGGGATTATTGTTTATTTAAGTAACAGTGGTTACGATTTAATTTAGCTATACTAAGTCATTTCAAGCGTTCAATAGCCATGTGTGAGCAGTGACTCCAGCGCTGATCTTACTAGCACTTAGAATCAGACATCTAGTTCCAGCTTTCTTATGTTTTAGGAGGGAAGGGATATAGACATAATTTGATTTATGACTAGGTAGACTAATAGAATACTGTTTTGGATTCAGACCCTGAATTTCTAGGGCCAGGTTAGCGACATAATTTGTGGTTTCTGAATCCTAATTTCCGTAGTTGTAAAATCAGGTAATGCCGCCTGCCTCATGTTGGTCTTGTGAAGATTGAGATGTTTGAATTGCCTCCCATGCTCCTCCATAAATGCTAGCAGTCAAATTTTGCCTTCAGGTTATTTTCCTGTAGTTGCCAAAATGGGTGGCAGCTGGGGGATTTGGTGCAAATGCAGAGTTACAAAGAATGGGTTAACCCTGTCGTCCGCTGGAAACCCTGAAGTCCTGTTGCAGGAACAAGAGCTATCATTTTAGACAAATGGAGGAATGTTATTTCAAAACTTCTCCGCCATTTTCAATCTAAAAATTTTTTTTTCTGGCCTAAGCAACTTAATGATTACAGTGAATTACTTAGCTGCAGCAGTAACTTTAGGCAAGTAACTTCAAGCTTTAGTTTTGTCTTTTAAAAAATGGTATAGTGTAGAGTTTTAGTTTTAGTACTGTTCCTCACACATGGTAATTGATGAATGCTAGAGATTTTTGTTGTTGTTGTTTGTTTGAGTCTCGCTCTGTTGCCCAGGCTCGAGTGCAGTGGGATGATCTTGGCTCGCTGCAACCTCCGCCTCCCGGGTTCAAGCAATTCTCCTGCCTCAGCCTCCGGAGTAGCTGAGATTACAGGCGCACACCACCACACCTGGCTAATTTTTGTATTTTTAGTAGAGATGGGGTTTCACTGTGTTGGACAGGTTGGTCTCGAACTCCTGACCTCATGATCCACCCGTCTTGGCCTCCCAAAGTGCTGGGATTACAGGCGTGAGCCACCGCGTCTGGATGAGATTTTTTTATAAGTAGAATTATTTTGTTGTTTGATGTTTTTGTTATCAAGTAGAATTTATTTAGAATAATCTTGTAGTCTGTTTAAAGGTAATTGTGGCCGGGCGTGGTGGCTTAACGCTTGTAATCTCAGCACTTTGGGAGGCCGAGGTGGGCGGATCACCTCATGTCAGGAGTTCGAGACCAGCCTGGCCAGCATGGGGAAACCCCCTCTCTACTAAAAATACAAAAGTTACCCGGGTGTGGTGGCGCACACCTGTAATCCCAGCTGCTTGGGAGGCTGAGGCAGAATTGCTAGAACATGGAAGGTGGAAGTTGCAGTAAGCCGAGATTGTACCACTGAACTCCATCCTGGGGGGACAGAGCAAGACTGTGTCTCCAAAATATACGTGTGTGTGTATCTATCTGTCTGTCTGTCTGTCTATCTATCTATCTATCTCTCTCTCTCATATATCTATATCATATGTTTATCTATATCATATGTATATATAAAAATAGGCCAGGCGCAGTGGCTCACGCCTGTAATCCCAGCACTTTGGGAGGCCAAGGCAGGTAGGTCATGAGGTCAGGAGATCAAGACCAGCCTGGCCAACATGGTGAAATCCCGTCTCTACTAAAAATACAAAAAAAAAAAATTAGCTGGGCGTGGTGGCGTGCGCCTGTAGTCCCAGCTACTTGGGAGGCTGAGGCAGGAGGATCGCTTGAACCTAGGATGCTGAGGTTGTAGTGAGCCGAGATGGCGCAACTGCACTCCAGCCTGGGTGACAGAGCGAGACTTGGTCTCAAAAAAAAAAAGTGTAATTGCGTGACTGGCTGATTTTAAAAACTTTGGGGTTATTTGGCCTTTGTGAAATGAAATTTATTTCAGTTCAGGTAATTTTGAGTTTTTAAAAATAATTTTTTTTTTTTAAATTTTGAGTTCTAAGACTTATTTCCAGTAGAATATTTACATTTGCAATAAAAAAGCAGTTTCTCACATAAGGCATGTAGCTTGTTGGCTTTCTTTTTTGTTAAGAAGAGAGGCTTAGGCGGCCAGGCGCAGTGGCTCATGCCTGTAATCCCAGCACTTTGGGAGGCTGAGGTGGGTGGATTACAAAGTCAGGAGATCGAGACCATCCTGGCTAACGGTGAAACCCCGTCTCTGCTAAAAAATAGAAAAAATTAGCCAGGCGTGGTGGCGGGTGCCTGTAGTCCCAGCTCCCTGGGAGACTGAGGCAGAAGAATGGTGGGAACCCAGGAGGTGGAGCGGAAGAGAGGCTTAATTGTTAAAAGTGAAGGTTGAGGTTAAATTTGGGATCCTAATTTATTTAGACCTTTTGTCACCTGTTAGCAAAAGCAGAGTATCAGGATCCTTGAAGCATAGTTTTTTATCATTCTAAATTATGAGAAAATTAAATGTAATTTCCAAATTACAATGCCAACTGCAGGTGCATTTCACTTAAATGGGACGGATAAAATGACATGTCAAAAATATATTAAGCATCTTATTTAAATGAATAAATCTTGGAAGCATTGAGTCAAGGCTTGATTTTGCTCATTGTTAAATTTCTTTATGGTTTTTCAGTTGATTACTATCTCTCCCTTTATCACAGAGATACTGCATTATACTATATCTGAAAATATGTTAATGTAGCAAGTTAATTGTATCATGAAACTAAAGCCAGAATTTTAATCTTATTGCTAAAAATGTAAAGCAACTAAGAGATCTTAAAATTTGGTAGCTGTGTCAGTTAAATGTATTCAGTGGCAATCACACACTCCTCCCCACCTTATTAAAAAACCTTATGACTAAGTTTCACTTTCCTGGGTTTCATGATCAGTTTTGTCATTTTCCCTAAATTCTGGTTTAGCAAATTGTATGTCTCATACAATTGATCCCACAAACTTGGCACATTCATTTCTGAGGTGCCTTTTGTTTTGATGGTAATAATGTCTTCTCCACACTATTAACTATGGAGGCAGAAGAGAGTCATGTTTCAAGTCCAAAAGCCTGGGTTTGAGTTGCTATTCCACCAGTAAGTAATTGCGACCTTGATACATTTTCTCATCTGGAAAATGGGGATGATAATAGTTCCTGGTTTTTTATTTTTTGTTTTTGTTTGAGACAGAGTTCGCTCTGCACCCCGGCTCAAAAAAAAAAAAAAAAAAAAAGAAAGAAAGAAAAGGTACCTTGACCATAGTAAATGAACCTTCTGTCTGCAGGTAGGCAGACCTCTTTTATGAGACAGAGTCTCGCTGTGTTGCCCAGGCTGGAGTGCAGTGGCTCTATCTCGGCTCACTGCAACCTCCGCCCCCCAGGTTTAAGTGCTTCTCCCGCCTCAACCTCCCGAGTAGCTGGGACTACAGGCACCCGCCACCACACCCGGCCAGTTTTTGTATTTTTAGTAGAGATGGGGTTTCACTGTGTTGACTAGGCTGGTCTCAAACTCCTGACCTTGTGATCTGCCTGGCTCAGCCTCCTAAAGTGCTGGGATTACAGGTATGAGCCACTGCACCTGGCCCTCAGACCTCTTTAGTCATGCATTGAGGCTTGGATTTGTAGAGTGCTTTAAGGTGTTCAGAGGACATTTGCTTGTTTCGTGGCTTTTGTTTCTCATTGTAGTCTTCTAAGATTAGACAGATCTTATCTTGGGAGAATGAGAGATTTGCGTAAAATCACCCAGCTAATAAATATTAGCTAATAATAAGTATTGGAGCCTTACATTTTCTTAACTATGTCAGTAGTTACTCTATGTCATTGGTAGTTGTTAATGATTATCACTTTAGGGGTAGTCCTCCCTCAGTTTCTTTGAGTGATTGGTTCCAGGCCTCCCTTGGATACCAAAATCTGAGGATGCTCAAGTACCTTTAAGTGGTATAGTATTTTCATATAACCACCATATGCCTCCAGTACATTTTAGGTTTTTTTTTTTTTTTTTTTTTTTTTTTTTTTTTTCATTTAAGAATGCCAGTTTTCAATTTTCCGTAAAGATATAATCTGGCATGTTTCAGTAATAAAACTCCCTAATACTAGTGGCGTAATTCTTACCCCTGTTACATGTCCTGTGTTGGTTGGAAGGGGGGACTTGATCCGCTTATTGTAATTACTTTAGAAATCCAGCTGTTGGAGCTATCTCCGTCTTGTGAATTGCTAGATCTTCTGCACCAAAGGGAAGGAGAACGCTCCAGTGCAGTGTCACATTGCCTACAGCTCATTGACCAGACTATTCTTATGTCCTTGATAGATCACAGGGAGGGATAGATTCCTAGAGTTAGAAATGTTTTGCAAATGGAATTAATGACTGCCACAGCAATTAGAGTTATTTTCATTCCCATTTTTATAATGACAGAATGTAAATATAACATTACATTTCTTGTAGGAAGAAAGAAACAGAAGCTTGCCAAGGAGAGAGCTGGGCTTTCCAAGGTAATAGTCTGGTTTCTGTTTAAATTATATAGTTTATAGAAATATTTTAAAATCTGTAATTGGAAATGTAATTAAAATGTAATTGGAAAAAGCTAGTTGATACTGAACATTGCATTTTTATTTTGAAATACAGCTTATTTTTAGGAGTAGGTGAATAACATAGTTCCAGTGACAATTGTCAGGTCCTTCATTATTTCTTTTGCTGGCCATAACAACAAACAGCTTACTGTGTGAACAATAATTAAGGAACAATATGAGGGCCTCAAGACATCTGCATCAAAAGATGAAAAGTTCCTAATCAGGTGCTTCAAAATGATACAATATTACACTTAAGATTTTAATTTCCTTACTCCAGCTTCCTTTGAAAGAACCGTGGGTTATTATTTCAAAAATTATTCAAGATTATTCAAGCCCACTGATCCAGAATCCCACTGCCCTGACAAATTTTTGCCTTGTTGCAGTACACAGTTCTGGATATAAAACTTGTAATTTATTTTTTCTTTTCATAGATCCTGAGTTCTTGATTATTTTTAATGACTATGTAGGTTTATCTACTTGGTAAAAAATGTTTTGTGGTGTGTGTAAGTAAATTAAGTAAATGTTAATCATTGTGTGTGCAGCTTTTCCTTTTTATTGAGATGAGTTCTATTGTCTGGGTTCCTAGGACTTAGATTACTGGATCATTAGTGGTTCTTTTTAAAGCAAGTTGAGACAAGGAAAAATTAAGTCAACCAGTATGTTTTGTTATTTTGAAACAGTTGTGTAAACACAGCTGGTTGACTGGACATGGTAATAGTGAAGTGAAAATGGGAGGGAACTACTTCATTGTTCTAGTAGGTTCAGACTACGTTTGTGAAATGTGTAGTGTGTTTATTATGCTTTTGATAACATATTTTTAAGGGCATAGGAAAATGGATTGAGACATGCATCAGTATGTATTTTTAGATTCAGGAATAGAATTAAATTATTGCCATATGCTGGGATAGTCCGTGAAAGATGTCTCCACTTTCAGAAATTTAAATTGTTTCACTTGTGTTGGCTAGGCTAATAAGAGCATGTACAATGTAATTCAAGTACCAAAAACTCGCACTAATAGAAGTTTAGGTTGGTTTTCTCTCTCTCTTTTTTTTTTTTTTTGAGGTGGAGTGTCACTCTGTCACCAGGGTGGAGTGCAGTGGCGTGATCTCGGCTCACTGCAACCTCTGCCTCCCAGGTTCAAGCGATTCTCCTGCCTCAGCCTCCCGAGTAGCTGGGACTACAGGTGCATGCCACCACACCCAGCTAATTTTTGTATTTTAGTAGAGATGGTGTTTCACCATGTTGGCCAGCATAGCCTCAATCTCTTGACCTTGTGATCCGTCTGCCTGGGCCTCCCAACGTGCTGGGATTACAGGCATGAGCCACCGCACCCAGCTACTGAAGTTTAGGTTTTCAAATAAAAATGGCCTTTTCTTTGAGACAAGGTCTTACCTTGTCACCCAGGCTGGAGTGCAGTAGTGGTGCAGTCACAGCTCACTGCAGCTTCGACTTCCTGGGTTCAAGCAATCCTGCTTTAGCCTCCCTAGCAGCTGGATTATAGGCATGGGCCACCATGCCTAGCTAATTTTTCATTTTTTTGTAGAGAGAGGCTGAGGTAGGAGGATCACTTGAGCCAGTGAAGCCACTGAGCTGTGATCACACTACTGCACTACAGCCTGGGTGACAGAGTGAGACCCTGTCTCAAAAAATGTCTTTTAGATGCGTGTAAAATCTAGGCTGGGTGCGTTGGCTCATACCTGTAATACTAGCACTTTGGGAGGCCGAGGTGGGTGGATCATCTGAGGTCAGGAGTTTGAGACCAACCTGGCCAACATTGCGAAACCGTATCTCTACTAAAAATACAAAAATTTAGCTGGGCATGGTGGCGGGCGCCTGTAATCCCAGCTACTCGGGAGGCTGAGGCAGGAGAATCACTTGAATCCGGGAGGTGGAAGTTGCAGTGAGCTGGGATTGTGCCACTGCACTCCAGCCTAGGCGATAGAATGACACTGTGTCTCAAAAACAACAACAACAAAAAACAAATCTATATAAAATAATGTTGAATCTTAAGGACAAATTGATTACAGTTATATAAAAATCTACAATAATGGGAATCCGAAAATAGTGTAAAGTGCGTAGATGGTATAGATTTTGCACTCTTTTTACATTCAAGTTAGAGCTTTCTAAGAATTTTTCAAATACAAACTCAAGTTTTTTCTTTTATTCGTTTGAATGTAGATGAACTCCTAATTCCTACAAGCGTTGTTCAGGAGTAAAGTTCTATCAGTTTTTTTAGAATGATTGATTGGGTTTTAGTTGTTTTATTTTTATTGATATCTGTGTATTGGTTATGTCCCCTGGCATAATTGTGGTGTCAATTATTAAATATTTTATTTCCAGTTACCTGACCTTAAAGATGCCGAAGCTGTTCAGAAGTTCTTCCTTGAAGAAATACAGCTTGGTGAAGAGTTACTAGCTCAAGGTAATAGTCATTGAAGTGCTAAGGAACTGGGTAGAGTTTTTCTCACTGATAGAAATTTATAATGATATGGGGTTTTGTTTGTGTAATTTGGCTATAAGAAAAGGTACTCCAGATATCTCAAGACAAGTTTTTAGGCACTTAATAATTGGAAGATTATTTTGTGTAAGACTGGCTCTAGAAAGAAATATTCCTTGTGGGATATTGTTGTCCATAATATATTTTAAGTGAGTTTTAGGTTTTCTTGCTATATCATATGATATAGAAGATATAATAAGTTTTTACAAATGAGGTTCTCTTACTCTGAAGTAGTTTCTAATGTATAGCCATAGTGCGATAGGTAAATAGTAACTGAAGGAATATGAGCTAGGAATATACTCCTCAACTCCTTCATCTAATCTTCAGATCTTTTCCAGTATTTATAGGAAGGAATGGCTAATGTAAGGTCCCAGAGAAGGTTAATTTACCTAATCAAGGTCACACGGTGAGTTCATGACCCCTTATTTCAGAACCAACTTGTTATCTGATCCAGAATTTAGCCTTTTCATTACATTGTACTTCATTTATTTCATCAACAGTGCTAAGAAGTTTCTAAAAAACATTCTGTCAGTCTTTAAAGTTCAGCTATGAAATTGAAATTATCAAATTGACAAACGTGAGAACCATAATTTACTCAGTAATCTCAAACGTAGTTTTGAAGTAGTTGCTATCATTAATAAAACTGCAGTCAGGTATTTTAAAATTCTGATTGCTGTGTCAATAGATTTAGATAGAATTTAACTACATGATATGGGACATTTGTGTGTGAATGGGTTTTTGTTGTTTTTTTATGGGAGAATTTAATCCATTGAAAATGGTGGTAACTACCTTTTTATGTCTCCCCTTTGCCAAGAAATACTTTTTTGATATCAATAGAATTGCTCAATTAATTTGACTTAGAGTCACAGTACTCAAATTGCCAACAGACTGGGAAGGGTTAAAAATCATTGAGTAGGGACGGACATGGTGGCTCATGCCTATAATCTCAGGACTTTGGGGAGCTGAGGCAGGAGGATTGCTGGAAGCCAGGAGTTTGAGACCATCATCAACAACAAAGTGAGACCCTCATCTCTACAGTAAATGAGAAAATAAGCCAGGTGCCATAGCATGCACCTGTAGCCAACTACTCAGAGACTGAAGTAGGAGGATACCTTGAACCCAGGAGTTTGAGGCTCCAGTAAGCTGTGATGGTGCCACTGCATTCCAGCCTGGGCAACAGAGTGATATGCTGTCTCTTAAAAACTGTGTACATAAAATCTGTAATTGCAGAGGAGTACAAGATAGGCACCAATCAGGAGACATTTCCAGGTCTCCTATAGGCATCACACTGCAATTTCTCCATCAGTCTGAGAGAGAGGACCCAGGCATTGGGGAAAGGGAAAGCATTCCCCCTCAGTGCTAAAGCAGTGCTGCATACTGAGTTGCTCTGCTTCTTGCATCATATAACACTAGGTTTGATCTTCCTATGCTGATAGATGGATTTTATGATATTCTTGATGCCATTAACAAAAGATACCACTTATGATTTGACCATCCAGTCAGCAAAAGTTGTAGCAGCATCCACTTTGCACAGGAAGGGAGCTCAAGATGAGAAGATCACTGCACTTGAGGTTGTGTCAGTGTGTCTTCTACTACACTTGAGGTTGTGTCAATGTATCTTCTTCAGCATTGTTGCTAAATCTGCAGATAAGGTAATCAACAGTGCGAGTTCAAAAGAGATGTAATTATGGTATGTATTCAGAAGCAGGAACTGACTTAGCCAATCTTTTGATTACTGTAATTCCAAACTGACCATCAGTGGATCACTGTGCAGCCCTGTGTCTGATCTCTTGTGATGGGTATCATTACATCATCATTTCAATATCTGGGAAAGGAATTGGCCAAGCAGCTCCAGAGCTGCACACCCAGCTGACAATGACCTACACAATTGGAGTATCCTGAAACATTGTGTAGATGGGACAATCATAGTCCTCACATTGGCAGTGGAGATTCACCTGTTTCTGATGGATAGTCAAGAGGTTAAGAAAAGCTCTTGGAAACCTTTACGTATACTCAGGTGCCATCAGATACTCTGCAGTACTCAAAATTTTACCCAAAATGTTTCTCAGTCTTTCCACAGCAGCCAATTGGTAGAACAAAAAACATATACCAGATTTAAGAGCCTAGAAAGAAACCAGAGTGACTATCCTGATACCCAGGCTTGCCATCAGCTGACAGGGTCAAGTGCATTGGGTGTGATGGTAGAGATGTTCCCTAAGACATACTTAATATCCTCAGCTTGCTGGGGGAAAATTAGTAAGGTTGATCTGAAACTGTTTTCTCCTTTCTTTTTTTGAAGTGGAGGTTTACTCTGTCACCCAGAGTGCGGTGACTAGAGTGCAATGGCACGACAAGGGCTCACTGCAACCTCCACCTCCCAGGTTCAAGCGATTCTCCTGCCTCAGCCTCATGAGTAGCTGGGATTAGAGGCATGTGCCACCAAGCCTGGCTAATTTTTTTCTATTTTTGGTGGAGATGGGGTTTCCCCATGTTGGTCAGACTGGTCTCGAACTCCTGACCTCAGGTGATCTGCCTGCCTCGGCTTCCCAAAGTGCTGGGATGATGGGTGTGAGCCACTGCACCCGGTCCATTCTTACTCTTTTTTTTTTTTTTTTGAGACGGAGTCTCGCTCTGTCACCTAGGCTGGAGTGCAGTGGCGCAATCTCCACTCACTGCAAGCTCCGCCTCCCGGGTTCACGCCATTCTCCTGCCTCAGCCTCCCCTGTGACTGGGACTACAGTCGCCCGCCACCGCGCCCGGCTAATTTTTGTATTTTTAGTAGAGACAGGGTTTCACCATGTTAGTCAGGATGGTCTCGATCTCCTGACCTCCTGATCCGCCCATCTCGGCCTCCCAAAGTGCTGGGATTACAGGCGTGAGCCACCGCGCCCGGCCCATTCTTACTCTTTAAGATAAGTTTCCTGTGAATTTATATAATGGAAAATTGGTAAATAAAAAGAACCTAGTAAAAAGTGATCTTAATGGTGTTAACAACTGGAAAAGGTCTGAGGTGTTTTTTGTTTTGTTTTGTTTTGTTTTTGAGATGGAGTCTCATTCTGTTGCCCAGGCTGGAGTGCAATGGCGCAATCTCAGCTCACTGCAACTTCCACCTCCCAGGTTCAAGTGAGGGTTCAAGCGATTCTTGTGCCTCAGCCTCCCAAGTAGCTGGGATTACAGGCATGCGCCACCAGGCCCAGCCTTTTTTTTTTTTTTTTTGAGATGGAGTCTCACTCTTTCACCAGACTGGAGTGCAGTGGCACGATCTTGGCTCACTGCAACCTCCGCCTCCCAGGTTCAAGGGATTCTGCTGCCTCAGCCTCCTGAACAGCTGGGACTACAGGCACGTGCTACCACGCCCAGCTGAATTTTGTAGTTTTAGTAGAGAATGGGTTTCACCATGTTGGCCAGGATAGTCTCGATATCTTGAGCTCGTGAGATCCAACCACCTTGGCCTCCCAAAGTGCCGGGATTAAGGTGTGAACCACCGCGCCTGGCCTAATTTTTGTATTTTTAGTGGAGATGGGGTTTCACCATGTTGGCCAGGCTGGTCTTGAACTCCTGACGTCAGGTGATCCACCCACCTCGGCCTCGCTAAGTGCTGGGATTAGAGGTGTGAGCCACCACTCCCATCCAGTTCTGAGATTTACCTCAATTGCATGCTAACAGGTTAGTTTGCCCCAATTTCATGGATGCTGGCAAAAGACATGAGACCACTGGGCTAGAGACAAAGGACAGCTCGTTATTCACTGCAATAATAGTAACAAGGGTATTGGCATTTGCACAGGTTTCCCAAGCCACAGCTCCTATAGGCAATGCAGAAAGTCAGGGGACACATGTACATGTAGTGGGTTACATATAGGAGAGGAGCCCTGAATTTAAGGATCCTGAATTTTTTATAATGGGCAGTAAACATGTGTGCACTTTTCCCTACACATAGGTAACGTTGCAAACCTGCCTTTGCTCCAGAGGGAGGAAGTTTCTATTCTGAGGTTGTTCATTGTACAAACATCCTTGAAAAGACAGATTGGAGCGAAGGCAGTAAATACCTGCTCAGAAGTGCAGAAATGTGAGAAACGTGAGGAGAATTGTACCTCTACTTGTATTGTTATTTTTAAAAAATATATCTAATGGCGTTATTTTTATGTAAGGCACGTTAAAATATTTCGATGGGAACCTCCTATACAGAAGAGTGCTTAATTTAAAATATTTAATAGCATAGTTTTGCTCAGATAATTTGGGGCAGTTTTTGGAGTTTGATTTAAAGTGGAATTAGGGCCAAGTGCGGTGGCTCATGCCTGTAATCTCAGCACATTGGGAGGCCAAGACAGGAGGATTACTTGAGTCCAGGAGTTTGAGACCAGGCTGAGCAACATAGTGAGACCCCGTTTCTACAAAAAAAAAAAAAAAATTAGCAAAATTAGCCCGGTTTGGTGGTGCACACCTATGGTCCTAGCTACTTGGGAGGTTGAGATGGGAGGATTGCTTGAGCCCAGGAAGTTGAGGCTGCAGTCAACCAAGATCCAGCCTGGGTGACAGAGGGAGATCGTGTCTCAAAAAATAAATAAAATAAAATGGAGTTAACTAAGGACAAGATGCACATAGCAGATACTTAATATTTATTGAATTAAGTGAACTTTGAAAAACTGTAAGCCTTAAGTGTTTTTTTTCAAATGTAATGTGTCTATTGAAGGATATTTGTAGATAAAGGAAAATAAACCCTCCCACTCAGAGTTAATCATGGCTTTATTTCTCCTGTCATATTTCATTAGTGTGACCATTTTTCCTACTAGTATCACTTAAAAATTTTTTTTTCCTTCTCGTATAATACCATTCAAATAGTTCAAAGACTTGGCTTAATGTGAGATTGAGTCTTCTTTCCATCTCAGTCCTTCTTTCCACTACAGTCTTGTAGTTCTCTGTTACAGAAACGTACTATTCAATTCTCAGCAATTGTCTCATGCAGTCTTTCAGAAATATTCCAAGTATATAAATAGTAATACTTGGATATTTTTATACATTGATTTCCCCCTTATGTATGTATGTTTGAAACACTTCCATATCAGTACATGTAATCTGAATCATTCTTGTTAGTGGCTTCATAATAGCTGTATGAATGCACTATAGGTTATTTCCAGCATTTTACTTGCATAGTGTTTTTGGTCAGCATCATTTGGATATGGCGTGTAAAATTAATTTTGACAAAGGCCAAGACTTTTCAGGTTACATGTAATTTTATGTAAATCTTACAGGTGAATATGAGAAGGGCGTAGACCATCTGACAAATGCAATTGCTGTGTGTGGACAGCCACAGCAGTTACTGCAGGTCTTACAGCAAACTCTTCCACCACCAGTGTTCCAGATGCTTCTGACTAAGCTCCCAACAATTAGTCAGGTAAGGAATTGGAATGTTATGACATAAAAGTGAGTAGGATTTAGAACCGAATGATTAGGGACATTTTAAAATGAGCCTAGTGAACATGATGAAATAAACTCATGTGTATAATGAAAACAAACGAGAATATCAGTGCTTGACATTTTCTTCTCTAATGGGAAACATCCAGATGACTGCCCAGATCTAGTGATTGTGCCCTGGAGTGGATCGGGAAGTGTGTGTCTTAGTGATAAGTCTCAGGTCTTAGTAGTCAGCTGTCCAAATTCAGGTCACTCTTGGCTACTTTCTACAAGTAGCTTTCTGCCTACTCTTCCAGGAGACCATGCCTTCTGTTAGGTGATCTGGCAAAGGAGCCTAGGTAGCTGTAGCCTAGATATTAGGGCACTCAGGAGCATGGATTCCCTCTGACTCACTTGTGTAAAGGCTCAGTGCTTCTGCTGCTGCTGAGGTGCGCTTTGAGTTTGTAGTTATTTGACGACATCCCCAAATCCCTACTCAAAAATGCAAAATACCATTAATATACTGTAAAAGATTAACTTATGTGTAAATTAGGAGTTAATTAAAATGCTTTCTGTTCATTTTGAGTTCAAGGAGCCCAAATGAATCTACTTTTTGGAATAGCGTGTCAATTACATGTGTCGATTTCCCAAGTTGGTATGATTAAAACAGTGAATGATGATAGGAAGTATTTACAGAACTTGATAGTTTTAACTGGTTAATTTTTCAAACTGATTTTTACTCAACTGAATTAGAAAAGGACTGGAAAGAAAGTAAAGGTCCCAACGATTTGAGGGAACAAGTTGGACAACCAAGGACTTGGGTCTAAATTGTTTTTATTTAGACTAATGTGGTTCTAGTTCTAGAGGATTCATACTGGAATCATCAGTTTAATATTACGCTGTTTGAAAGGCAGCATAGTATAGTACTTTTGGAAAATTGGCCTTAGGGTGATGTTTTTTGGAGTATTTGTGAATTCACTATGAAGCCTAATTCCTTAAAAATGACCTCTGAATCACTCAGTTATCAGTGTTCTTGGTTTGCCTGGGAGTGAAAAGAAATTTTAAATTCTTTTTGGTTTTAGTTACATAATTGACTGATGTAGTATTATGTAATGTTGGCTGGATATGGTGTCTCATGCCCTGTAATCCTAGCACTCACTTGAACTCAGGAGTTCAAGGCCAGCCTGGGCAACATGGTAAAACCCTGTCTCCACCAAAAATAAAAAAAATTAGCCGGGCGTGGTGGCATGAGTCTGTGGTTCCCGCTACTCAGGAGGTTGAGTTGGGAGAGGATCGCTTGAGCCCAGTAGGCAGAGGTTGCAGTGAGCCGAGACTGTGCTACTGCACTCCAGCCTGGGTGTCAGAGACCCCATCTGAATTAAAAATATATATAATGTAATGCTCTGTCTCCTTTAGCCGGGCATGGTGGCACGCGTCTGTAGTCCCAGCTACTCAGGAGGCTGAAGTGGGGGAGGATCGCTTGAGCCCAGGAGGCAGAGGTTGCAGTGAGCTGAGATTGTGCTACTGCATTCCGGCCTGGGTGAGAGAGACTCCATCTGAATTAAAAATATATGTAATGTAATGCTTTGCCTCCTTTGTTAACTTGACTTTTGAAATGGGACTGACAGTAGTGTGATCATTGTTTTCTTGGATGCTGACGGTGTGTAAAGTATTACATGTTGAGTTAAATGTCAGAATGGGTGAATTTTACCAAGATTCGATTGTTTGAATACAGAGATCATTTTATGTTGAAGTTAGAATCCTGATTACATGCTTATGACACTTTAAAAAACTATTTTTTTTTTTCTTTCAGAGAATTGTAAGTGCTCAGAGCTTGGCTGAAGATGATGTGGAATGAGAAACAAATGTCAACTTAATAAAATCTCAGTTAAAAATATTTTAAAAAGTCTTGGTAGTTGAGCAGCTCTGGGGAAATAAGGGCAAATATGCTTGTTATGAACTACACTGAAATCTACCAAAGTTAATGTTTACTTTGTGTAGATCCATTTGTCTATTTTATTTATTTTTCCCAGTGAAAAGTGTATTTTGATAATTTTTCATTTTATAAATACACTATGAGTTACTGAAATACGGATTTTGTTTATTCCTGAAACATAGTTAAACTGTACATATGACATGGCTTATGTTAAAAATACCCAGTGCTCAGTTTTGAAAGATAGGCAAAAAAAAAAAAGTATAGGAGAAATTGAAGAATGTACACTTTTAGCTGGCACATTTTACTGTAAATCCGGAAATTTGATAGGCTTGTGTTTGTGAAAACTGAGCATTGAAGGTTTTGATTGATCATTTCTTTCCATTTAATCTCTGAGACATAAGTATGTGAGGTGTGCTGCTGTGCTGGGTTAACAGCTTCCTTCCCTTTCTGTGTATCAGTCTTGAAATGTTCTGTTTAAATCAGTAGGCTTAATGTGTTCTGGGTATTTATCTCCTTGTATTTTAAATATATGTAGTTGCAAATAGCACCAGGAATTAGATCTCTGTACACCCCAATCTAGCCTTGTGAGCTTCGCCAGTTAGTGTGTGCTCACTTTCCCTCCATTTGTTACATGAGAGAATGCGTCTGCTGATCTCTGAAGTGTCCCTTTTAGCTTCTGATTCATTGGGTTCTGTTGGGCATCTTTAAATCCACCTTAACCTGAGGAATGTATGTGGGCAACCAGGCCGTGCTTTTTTTTATACTCTGAATTTTGCATGCTTGCCTGACTTAGTATTTCTGAATTGATCTTTTTTTTTTTAATGGTATAACTATCTTGATTTTCACTGAAATTATATGGTTCTGTCACTACTTTGTAAATTAATCCGAAACTTTTAAGGTAACTGGGATGATCTGCTTGTAAAAATGTTTGTTGCCTTTTGCTTTTATCTTCAGTGTACCTCCTCAATCCTACTTCAGCTGGATTAATTTATCTTGTTAAATGATGAGAGTAAGTTGCAACTTTGTGACTGAAGACTTGAAAAGAGTGGAGCAGGTGGGACCTCTTATTCTCAAATAGTGACATATTCTCCGTAGTCACAGATCCAGTTTCAGAACTGAGTAAAGATCCTTGGTACTTGGTGGCATCTGTTGAACTGAGGAGCATTTCTCATTGTAAAGATTGCCTTTGTTCTGTCTAAAAGTCTGTGGAGAAATCCAAAGACTTTTCCTATGTACTAGGCATTTTATTTTGGTTGACTTACAAACTCTTCTTAATCATTATTAATCTCGGTTTTTTTGTGGTATAGTGGAAAGAGAAACAGTTCTAGTTTCTGCCTCTGATTAGCCGCACAGCCTTGAACAAAGCACATTTCATCTTTGAACTTACCTCTACTGTTACACTAGGCGACTCACATTTGAGGACTTTTCTCGGGTATCTTGAGGGTTTGTGATCCTGAATCCTTAAACAGTGCTTTTTTGTTACACAGGATGCTTTTTTCGGGGGATGACCAGTACAGACGTGCCAGTTAGTTTTATTAGTGGGATCCCCAATCCAGAGCAGTGCAGTGGTGATTGGTCAGTGACTCACCAGGCAGCTAAGAAGTCTTAGGCAGCACCCCAGACATGTATAGAGGGGCAGTTAGAGGGAGAACAGATGGGAAAGGGAGCAAGAGGCAGACAGCTCAGCAAGGAAAGAGCAGACTGGGAAAAAGGAGGGCTGGCTGGAGGAGTGAGGGGCAGCTTAAGTTTGGGGAGGGTAGAAATGCCGTTTCCTTGGGAACTGGAGTGCAGTATGAGCTGGGTATCACTTGGCTCTGAACATACTGGCTTTACTGTAATGCTTGAAAAGGCAGTGATACCTTCATTTTACAGCTCATTAAGCCAAGTACATTTTCTTATTTAAATGACAACTTTGGTGCTTTAAAATGAGGTACCACTTTTTAAAGGTAGCTGTGTCAAGTTAAAGAAAAAAATAAGCACTTTTTTCTTCCAGAAATGTAATTGCCAAACACTATCCATTCCCATCTTAAGTTTTACAAGGTGATAGAATCAGCTCGTTGTAGTGATGCTGGCCAAATGGTGCTCAGCGGGTGAGAACGGAAAAACCCCAGATTTCAGTGAACTAATACACAGCTTGAGTGTTTCCGTGTGCTAATGTTGCACACTTACTAAAAACTAAAACTTTGGAAATGGAAAATAATGTAGTAGTGCAACAGTTGACATGCTGCTTTGGGCAAAGATACATTGTTTTGTTCCACAATTTGTACTTAAAGGCGAAATAACATTTAAAACGTAGACTTACTGGCCTTAGCAATGCTGGCCTGTTAACTAGAACTTAGGTTCACGTTTATGTAAAGTGTGTAAAAGCTAGTAGAGCGTGCATAGTAGGCACTCAGGAAATGTTTGGTTCCTTTTGCCCCTCGGTAAGTTGATTTTACCATCTTCCCGCCTGCCGCTCTGACTTTATTAAATCAGCCTGTGGACCAGAGTGTGAATGAGAGTTACTGCAGAAGAGACTGAGAAAATTGGGATATCATGCAGATAACATACAAAATCTTTTTGTAACGTAAAAAAATGCAGTTTTATTATTGCTTGTGCCTCAACTGTTTAAGTGAATATTAAAGGGCTTGGAGAAAACTTTGGCTTGGCATGTGTTTGGAGAACTCTCGCTGCTGAATTTGATGAGTCTGAAGCTGTGGGGTTTTTGTTATTAACATCTTTCAGGATGTCTAGAGCTGCAGGCTTCTCTGCCAGGAGAATGCACATTTGCCTCAGATTCCAAGTGAAGAAAATCCCTGTGGTAGTGTCAGCTCCCGAGGGCTTCCAGGTGGTGGTGGGCCCAGCTTCGGGAGATAGCAGTCACCTGGAAGGCCCGTTAAAACAGATTCCTGAGAGAGGAGCTCAGTGGTGATGTTGCTGACGTGTGAAACATGAAGCCTTGTTAGAGAAACTAGCTGTGTTAAGGTTACAGAATATGTACATTAGCATTGTAAGAAGCGGCTAATTGGTAGGAGAACGCGCTAGCTGAGAATACATTGTATTCTACATCACTGATAAGGATCTGAAGTGTACAAGTCATCAGTATCAGATCTATGAGAGTTTTTGTAATTTTGCTCTAACATAAAATTCTCATTGCCACCTCCAAAGTTACATTAATTGTAAAAGTGATGCTTTGGAGAGGGTGGAAGGGGATATGCCCTAGCCGCCTCAGCTTCTGCCACAAACTGCCCAGGTAAGCAGGATCTGAGTGTATTGGAAAGACTGAGTTGAAAAGCAGATTGACACAGGAGGGCTGGAATGAACTTTGGCTAGAGCAGGGCTGTCCAATCTTTTAGCTTCCTGGGGCCACACTGGAAAAAATTGTCTTGAGCCACACATAAAATACACGAACACTAACGATAGCTCATGAGCTACAAAAAAAAAAAAAAAAAAAATCGCAGAAAAATCTCAGTGTGTGTTAAGAAAGCTTATAAGTTTGTGTTGGGCCACATTCAAAGTTGCCCTGGGCCACAGGTTGGACAAGCTTGGGCTAGAGCCAGAGGCCATGGGAGACAGGACTCAGGGCAAGGAGTAGGGCCTCTGCCAGAACTCCTAAGCCAGATGCCATGCTCACCTGTAATCCCAGCACTTGGGGTAGGCCAAGGGGTGGGAGGGTCACCTGAGGCTAGGAGTTCCAGAACTTCTTTGGCAGCATAGAAGACTTGTCTGTTTTTTTAGTCTCTACTGCCCAGGCTGGAATTCCTCTCAGGTGCAAGCGATTCTCATGCCTCAGCCTCCCAAGCAGCTGGGGTTACAGGCCCGTGCCACCACACCCAGCTGATTTTTGTAGACGGGAGTTTCACCATGTTGGGTTTCACCATGTTGGCCAGGCTGGTCTCAAACTCCTGGCCTCAAGTGATCCATCCTTCTCGGCCTTTTCAAATGTTGGGATTACAGGTGTGAGCCACCCTACCTGGCCAGAAGAGCCCATCTCAACAAAAATGAAAAAATTGGCTGGATGTAGGGCACACCTGTAGTCAAAGCTACTCATGAGGCTGAGGTGGGAGGATCACTTGGGCCCAGGTGATGGCACCACTATACTCTAGCCTGGGCAACAGAGCGAGACCCTCTCATTAAGAGAAAGACAAACTTGCTCCTCTTTTAGCCCATCCAGAAGATCTTGTTTTATCTAGAAACTACCCCTGGTGTCTCCATTCTTCCTGGGTGATTTCTCCCTCTCTGCCTTCAACAGTCACCTCTAGCTGATGACTTCCTCCTGCCGCACTTCTTTCCAGCCTCACTGCCTGAGGAATTGCTCAGAAACATCATGTCCCTCGTATGGCATCCGAGGTCCTCATAATCTGGCCTGATTAACTCCGATCTCACCTCGTATAGCATCCTTCCCCCAAATGTGCCTTCCTCTTCAGCTATCCTGTGGGGCTCCCTATGCCTTGGGCCGGGCACTGTGCTTATCACCCCAGATATCTGGATAAACAAAATACTCCCTGATTTTACCATCTCGTTGAGAGAGACTTAATGTAGCAGGCCCAGGTCCTGGGTTCTGCGCCCCATGTTGGAGATGCTAGGATCTCCATCCCTGGGATATTCCTATGGCATTTACCAATGTCTACTGTCACTTTCCTGGTGACTTGTCCATCTTTCCCACGAGACAGCTCCCAAGACATGTCTTACTGACCATCGGATTCCCCAGCATAGAGCATAGTTAAATGCTTGGTAAATCATGAATGGAAATCCAAATGAACAGAAATGGGATTTTTTTAATCCTAAAATTTAAAAGATTCTTTGGGATAACATACCAGGTAAGTGGAAGGAAAGAAACATTGTGAGGAGTAATCTATTTTAAAAGCCAGTTAACTTACTTGATTATTAGAAATAGCATAAGTTTGAGAACAGGAGAAGGGAAAGGATCTATTCAGCTTTCTTCATATTTCTTGATAGCCTCCTAATGTAACAACAAAATGCCAAAAACAGCAAACCTGGCAGCCTTTGAAGAGCATTCATAAAGGTTTTTTTGTTTTTTGAGACAGTCTGCTCTGTTGCCCAGGTTGGAGTGCAGTGGCACACCCATGGCTCACTGCAGCCTCCTCCTCCTGGGTTCAAGCGATTCTCCTGCTTCAGCCTCCCGAGTAGCTGGGATTACAGGCGTGCACCACCATGCCTGGTTAATTTTTTTTTTTTGTACTTTTAGTAGAGACAGGGTTTCACCATGTTGGACAGGCTGGTCTTGAACTAAAAAAAAAAAGAAATTCTGAGATGGCCTTTTAGAAAAAACCCAAAAACATAATTTAGAGTCATTTTGAACCACCCTTTCATGGAAACTTACTAAATACAGGGGTGACTTAGGTGTCATTACAGTTCATCATTTAAGGGTGCTCTGTGGCCCTATCTACACCCTGGTTTTCCCAACCCTTTTAAAAGACAGGATTGTTTTGTTTCTTGGCTTTCCCTTGAGCTGGATGAACTACAGACCAGCAGTCCAGGTCGGCAGCTTGTCCAGAACTTTGACGACTTGGAATTTAGTCTGCTTTCACAGGTGACAGTGTTTAAAATTCACTTATATTCAGAAAAAGAGGCCGGGCACAGTGGCTCATGCCTTTAATCCCAGCACTTTGGGAGGCCAAGGTGGGCGGATCATCGGAGGTCAGGAGTTCGAGAGGAGCCTGTCTAACATGGTGAAACCCCGTCTCTACTAATACAAAAATTAGCTGGGTGTAGTGGCACACACCTGTAATCCCAGCTACTCGGGAAGCTGAGGCAGGAGAATTGTTTGAACCTGGGAGGTGGAGGTTGCAGTGAGCTATTGCACTCCATGCTGGGCGACAAGAGTGAAACTGTCTCCAAAAACAATACCAAAAAAAAAAAGAGAAAAATGCTGGCTAAAATAACCATGTCTTTACCAAATGTTGGATGGCAGAAGACAAGACTTTCCAAATCTTTAGCTTCTCAGATATTATGTTAGACATTCTTAGCTCAATTTAAACACTATCACTAAATAAAAAAATTTAGGAGTGACTATAGTGTGAATAATAGCTATTGTGGCTTGAATTCTGACTCAATTGCTGACTCTTTGATTTTGGGTAATTAATTACTTGGGTATTTGATTACTTAGAACTTTTTTTATTTTGAGACGGAGTTTTGCCCTGTCGCCTAGTCTGGAGAGCAGTGGTGTGATCTTGGCTCACTGCAACATCAACCTCCCAGCTTCAAGCAATTCTGTCTCAGCCTCCCGAGTGGCTGTGACTACAGGTATGTGCCACCATGCCTGGCTCATTTTTGTATTTTTAGTAGAGACAGGGTTTCACCATGTTGGCCAGGTTGGCTTCAAACTCACAACCTCAAGTGATCTGCCCTTCTTGGCCTCCCAAAGTGCTGGGATTACAGGCATGAGCCACTGCGCCTGGCTTTGTATTTTTATTTTGAACTGTTTTTGTTCACTGCTGTATCCTCAGCACACAGAATGGTTTGTAACACGAGATAGACACCTCAGTAAAAGCCAGATGAGGGCTGGTATTAGTAAAACCTGTCAGACTGTTGCATCTGAAAATAAAACAAAAACATCGGTTCCAGGGCACTAACCAACATGAAATACAATAAGGGTACATCTCGGTTATAGTTTACTCCCCACCCACAGCCTCCCTCTCCCACAGCGGAGAAACAATGGTGAATTAGTTCCTTCCTCAGAGAGACTTGAGGTATATGATAAAAGACAAATCCAACAAACAGTGAAGCCAGCTTTGCCCTAGAACCAACGGTATTTCCCACTGCAAATGATAATTACTCCCACCTACTCATCAAGACAAGAAAAAGCATCTCTGATCAATTTTCAAAAGAAGCTGGGTTGGTGTAATTATAGTTAATAATACTCATCTACGGAGCTGTTGCCCCTGACACACACACCCTTGAGTTGTCAGCCTCAGACTTCCGTTTCTAGCACCTGTAAGCTGGTCATGTTGCATTGTAATGTGTCACCATGAAACGAAAGAGAAGTACCAGGTGAGCTCTCTGTATATATACGTGTGTGTGTGTGCACGTGCGTATGCCTTGCCTGAAAATGATTTAAAGCTGCCAACCGGGCCCCATGGAAATTCAGTCTCATTGCATAGGGCTCCAGGCAACTGAGTTACTGGACACTAGACCAGGTTTTGGGTTTTTTGAGATCAAAAATCAGCCAAATATGTGTAAAGTAACATTTCTTACAAAAATAGATTCCTCCCTTCTCTCAACATGGCATCAGTTTTTTCAGTACATTGGCAAAGTGGATCCATCCACGATGCTGGGTCCCGGCTGTGCGTCCGATCGCCTTTGTCAGCTGGGGGAAGACTCAGGGTGACTTGAGCCACGAGGACCGCGGAGTGGACAGCCGGTACCGCGCGCTCCCCTTTCCCTTGTTCTAAACTAGGCTGGAGAAGTTCATAGGATTTGCTCGTCTGCCCCGCGTGAGCTATGAGTGTTTTCATCCAGGCAGCAGCAGGCACGAAGGAGCGCGCCGGCGCCCTCTGGCGGTGATCCTCGGGGGCGTCCGCGCCATGCCTGTGCCCCCGGCCTCCGTAGCCTGGAGCCCCAGAGCAACTGTGATTCTGTCAATTACAGCGATCATCACAGCGAAATGAAAATGCTCCGATTATTTGTTTAGGAATAAAATGGTTCCTCCTGGAAAATGTGCCAGGACGACATTTTGCGAAGTCCTGTTTCTGGTCTTCGTGAATTAAAATTCTAGATAGGAACCTACCAGACCAGAGAAGATAATTGAAAAGGACAGTTGAAAGGACTTCTGACTTGTCCAAGAAGAGACGCAATTCCAGGTTAATCTTTAGAGTGAGTCAAAGCAACGTAAGTATGATCTTTTTCTATGAAAGGCAAAGAATAAAATGTGACAGAGGGTTTCTTCAACTCCTTGCCTTCCCAGTTCTGTAGAATCACCTTGCAAAAATAGAGGGGCAGCTGTGGGGTGGCGGAACGAACAGTTTTTAGAAGCAGGGGCTTGGGGTTTGAGTTTTAAATGTGCCGCTTACTGGGGCACTTAACTTCCTTGAGACTTAGGTGCATCATTTCCAAAGGGCATGAGAATATCTCTTTTCCCCTTCCCTTCCCTCCCCCTTCCCTCCCCCTTCCCTCCCCCTTCCCTCCCCCTTCCCTCCCCCTTCCCTTCCCCTTCCCTTCCCCTTCCCTCCCCCTTCCCTTCCCCTTCCCTTCCCCTTCCCTTCCCCTTCACTTCCCCTTCCCCTTCCCTTCCCCTTCCCTTCCCTTCCCCTTCTCCTTCTCCTTCCCTTCCCCTTCTCCTTCTCCTTCCCTTCCCTTTCCCTTCCCTTTCCCTTCCGAGACGGAGTCTCACTCTGTCGCCCAGGCTGGAGTGCAGTGGCCCGATCTCAACTCTGCCTCCCGGGTTCACGCCATTCTCCTGCCTCAGCCTCCCGAGTAGCTGGGACTACAGGCGCCCGCCACCTCGCCCGGCTAGTTTTTTGTATTTTTAGTAGAGACGGGATTTCACCGTGTTGGCCCGGAGGGTCTTGATCTCCTGACCTTGTGATCCACCCGCCTCTGCTTCCCAAAGTGCTGGGACTACAGGCTTGAGCCACCGCGCCCGGCCGAGAATATCTTCTTATAAGGAGAGTTCAGGCTGGGTACCTGGGCTCACGCCTGTAATCCCAGCACTTTGGGAGGCGGAGGCGGGCAGATTACTTGAGCCTAGGGGTTTGAGACCTGCCTGGGCAACATAGGGAGACCCCATCTCTATGAAAATTAAAAAACATTAGCTGAGCATGATGGGGAGCACTTGTAGTCCCAACTTCTCGGGACGCTGAGATGGGAAGATGACTTTGATCCCAGGAGTGTGAGTCTGCAGTGAATTATGATCTCACCCCTGCAGTCCAGCCTGGGCATCACAGTGAGACCTTGTCTCAAGACAAAAAAAAAAAAAAAAGTTCAAACTCCAACCAGAACTACCATGGACTGTATCTGTGCCCATAGCCATTGCCTTTCCCCATTACCATGTATGACCTGATGGCACTTCCCTGCCAGCTACTGGGGTCCCATTCCATCTGGGCCATCGCCGGTATTGCTCCGGCAATTCTTCCTCTCTCTTCGGCATCATCAGTTTCACCCCTATAACTAGATATTTCCATTAGCGCACAGACATGGTAGGATTTTTCCTATCTCAAAAAAAGACTCTTGGCCCCACCTCTCCTGCAGGCAGCACTGATTTCTCTCCTCACTTACGTAGCGAAAAGTCTCTACTGTCCATGCTGGCCGTCCCCACTTCTCCCGTTCTCCCGTGACCAACTTCATTCAACTTGTGTTCCGCAAATTCACTCGGGCTGCTTTTTCCGAGAAAGCCAATGGCCTCCACAGGGCTGAATTCTGGGATTGGTTCCCAAAGTACTGTGATTACAGGCATGGAGTCTCTGTGCCCAGCCTGTTTGGGGAAATTTGAGTGTGCCTGGGTATTAGACAATGTTGAAAATCGCATTAATTGCATGATTTTTCATTGTGGTTCTATATGATTATGTTTCAATTGTGATTATGTACTAAAATAACCATTTTAGCCAGGCGCGGTGGCTCACGCTGTAATCCCAGCACTTTGGGAGGCCAGGGTGGGTGGATCACGAGGTCAAGAGATCGAGACTATACTGGCCAACATGGTGAAACCCCGTCTCTACAAAAAATACAAAAATGGGCGTGGTGGTACATACCTGTAGTCCCAGCTATTCAGGAGACTGAGGCAGGAGAATCACTTGAACCCAGGAGGTGGAGATTGCAGTGAGCTGAGATCGTGCCACTGCACTCCAGCCTAGGCGACAGTGAGACTGTATCTCAAAAAAAACAAAAACCCATTTTATTATATATAATTTTTTATATACAGATACTGTATATAAAATTAAATTTAGGGGTAAATATCATAATGTCTACAATTTATTTTAAAACACTTAAGCACAGGCCAGGCACAATGGCTCATGCCTATAATCCCAGCACTTTTGGAGGCCGAGTTGGGTGGATCACTTGAGGTCAGGAGTTCAAGACCAGCCTGGCCAACAGGGCGAAACCCTGTCTCTACTACAAATACAAAAATTAGCCTGGTGTGGTGGCGGGTGCCTGGAATCCCAGCTACTTGGGAGGCAGAGTCAGGAGAATCGCTTGAACCTGGGAGACGGAGGTTGCAGTGAGCTGAGATGGTGCCGCTACACCCCAACCTGGGTGCCAGATCGAGACTCTGTCTCAAAAACAAAAAACAAAAAAACTTCAGTACAGAAAGAAATACATTTTCATGCTGTTCCCTTAAAAAAAAAATACATGAAACGAAACTGGCAATATATTAATAATTGTGGAACTGGGTGATGCATATATAGGTGTTTGTTATACTATTCTACTTTTCTGTATGTTTGAATGTTATCGTAATTTAAACGTATCTGGAAGCGCTCTCTGAGCTTTGGTGGAAAACCATTTGCAGGAGACTTTTTTTTTTTTTGAGATAGTGTCTCACTCGTTGCCCAGACTGGAGTGCTCTGGCGTGATCTTGGCTCACTGCAGTCTCAACCTCCCAGGCCCAAGTGATCCTCCTACCTCAGCCTCCTGAGTAGCTGGGGCCACAGGCACATGCCACCATGCCCGGCTGATTTTTGTATTTTTTGTAGAGACGGGGTTTTTGCTATGTTGCTCAGGCTGGTCTCGAACTCCTGAGCCCAAGTGATCCTTCTGAGCCTCCGTAAGTGCTGGGATTACAGGCATGAGTCACCACCTGGCCTGCAGCAGCCTCCTTAAAGCGCTGTTGATTGGAAGCAACCTGCTCCACCATGGCTGCCCACCCAGCTGGAGCCTCGGGGACTGCTGGCAGGTCAGGTCCCTACGGCTCACATGGACTCAGTCACTTTCCCAGGCTGCAAACAAGGAAGCATCACTGACAGCCAGGTGGGAATTGTGCCGCCTCCACGCGACTCTTGCGGTGGCTTCTGAAAGATAAAGGGCACACCTGGGGTTGGGGGAGGGGGGAGGAATAGCATTAGGAGATATACCTAATGTAAATAATGAGTTAATGGGTGCAGCACACCAACATGGCACATGTATACATATGTAACAAATCTGCACGTTGTGCACATGTACCCTAGAATTTAAAGTAGAATTAAAAAAAAAAAAAGGCACACCTGAAATGCCAGCTGCTCCCCTGAGACAGGCGGTTCGCTCAGCCAGCTCAGCTGTTCTAGCAAAAAGGCTTTTGATTCTGGGCCAAGCCCAGAATAGGGAGTGTCTCCTCATACTATGCCGCTGGCTTCCTGGAGTACAGATTTATGGCTTTTGAATGTGGGAGGAGAAAAGAAATCCTTAAATCTAAGTCAAAAGCCTGCTAAAACTACTCTCTACAGCTAAACAGAATGAGCTACAAACTCCCGGCGTGCAGCTGAAATGGGGAAGCTTGTGAAGGGATCCGGCTTTGGGTTACCGACATGCACAAGTGGTGTTTTTCCTGTCTTCAAAGTAAATTTTAGGAGCAATAAGTTCATTTTGATCATTGTCTCTGGGTTATGGGGTTATGGATAGATTTTTTTTTTTTTGAGATGGAGTCTCGCCCTGTCTCCCAGGCTGGAGTGCAGTGGTGCGATCTCAGCTCACTGCAACCTCTGCCTCCCGGGTTCAAGTGATTCTCCTGCCTCAACCTCCCCAATAGCTGGGACTACAGGTGCCCGCCACCACGCCTGGCTAATTTTTGTATTTTTAGTAGAGACGAGGTTTCACCATATTGGCCAGGCTGGTCTCAAACTCCTAACCTCAGGTGATCCACCCATCTCAGCCTCCCAGAGTGCTGGGATTACAGGCATGAGCCACAGTGCCCAGCCAATTTTTGTATTTTTAGTAGAGACGGGGTTTCACCGTATTGGCCAGGCTGGTCTTGAACTCCCTGACCTTGTGATCTGCCTGCCTCAGCCTCCCAAAGTGCTGGGATCACAGGCATGAGCCACTGCACCCAGCCGGATTTTTTTTTCTTTATACTTTTCCTGTATTTTTTACATATTTGGCCATAACCATGTACTCTTCATGGAGTAAGAGAAAGCAAAGTAAGGCGTTCTGTCCATGCTTATAGACCCAGGCAAACGGAAGCAGAAGGGGACCTTGTTGTTTGACAGCAGAGTGGGCTTCAGGTACAGCTGGACCTGGGGGTCCCAGTGATGAACATGGATCTGGTTTCTTTCTCTCTCTTCATCCCACAGGTCTCCCCTCTTGACTGGGCTGTAGTTTTGGGCAGATGCTTCCCTCCTGGTCCCCATACAGCTGTGGTAGTTTCAGACGCACATCCTTCCAATTTCAAGTCTAGTGGGAACAATTTCTATCCCATGATTCCTGACAAACTGTTCTTTGCATCTCTTTGGCTCCAATTGGCTCACAGATCCGCCTAAAAATGAAGCACTGTGGTAAGGGAGCTGGCATGACTGCTTGACTCACGCCCATGTCACATGCGTCACTCCTGAGATGGAGTTGGACCCTCTGTCCCAAGCACACGGGCTAAGAACAGGAGGATAGTTTCCTGGAGGGAATTTGGTGTCCAGCTATCACAACAGGGAATAGATAGGTAACAAGAAAATCACAAATGCTCAGTCTTCCTACCTACTTCCAGAAAGGATTTGCAGTAATGCAGGGAGAAGAAAACTCAGGCTAAGGAGAACTGCTATAATTAACCCAGAGTTTAGTGCTGAGCTTCCTGGTAGCCAAGGCGAAAGGGAAAGACTTGTTCACAAAATGCTAACCCATCAGGATTAAACAGGAAGAATCAATACCTCTGATAAAAAATTTCCTATGACTCCAAGGCTCAGGGCTGTTTTTTACTTCTGCTTTATTCTTTCCTTCGAAATCTTTCTTTCCTTCTCAATCTTTCTTTCCTTCCCTCCCTTCCCTCCCTTTCCTCCTTTCCCTCCCTCCCCTCCTTTCCGTCTCCCCTCCCCTCCCCTTCCCTTTTTGAGTTGGAGTTTCCCTCTTGTTACGATTTTGGCTCACTGCAACCTCCGCCACCTGGAGGTTGATTCCTCTGCCTCAGCCTCCCAACTAGCTGGGATTGCAGGCATGCACCACCATGCCCGGCTAATTTTGTTTTTTTTTTTTTTTTGGTTAGTTTTGTTTTTAGTAAAGACAGGGTTTCACCCTGTTGGTCAGGCTGATCTGGAACTCCTGACCGCAAGTGATCCACCCACCTCAGCCTCCTAAAGTGCTGGGATTACAGGCATGAGCCACCGTGCCCAGCCCTCCTTCTCAATATTTCTTAGTTTTCATTTTTTTCCTCTTGTGGACAATCTTCATTCCCCTTTTTTCTCACGTCACTGAGATGAGTCCTTATTCCATGTCTCTGTCTAGAGCCAATGTGTGGCCTGTTGGCCTCTCTTCACAGTTGGATGGGGAGCCATCGGAACTTCCAGGGCTTGGACTAGCTCTGCGAGAACATGAGAACCTCCTGGAAGGAGGTGGTTAAACTTAAAGGAGGTTCAAAATTCATTGCCAGGACCGGGTGCGGTGGCTCATGCTTGTAATCTCGGCACTTTGGGAAGCTGAGGCAGGTGGATCACCTGAGGTCAGGAATTCGAGACCAGCCTGACCAATATGGCGAAACCCCGTTTCTACTAAAAATACAAAAATCAGCCAGGCGTGGTGGCCCATGCCTGTAATCCCAGCTACTCGGGAGGCTGAGGCAGGAGAATCGCTTGAATCCGGGAGGCGGAGGTTGCAGTGAGCCAAGATCGCACCACTGCACTCCAGCCTGGGCAACAAGAGCAAAACTCCCTCTCAAAAAAAAAAAAAAAAAAAAAAAACTTCATTGCCATTGGAGGATCTGCCAGAAACAAAGACCCTAGGTCAAGAGACCTAGGGTTCAGTCCTGTTTACCTTTCAAGGTCAGCCGCCCTCCCTGGACTCTTTAATTGAGAAATGAATGAACTGGATCAGCTGGTGACCCCAACATTCCCGCATGACTCGGCAAAACACCCGTCACACGGTGGGAACGGAGAATTCTCACTAACGCCCATTTCACAGTGTCTTTTGCATCAGAAAGGTTTGCAGAAATTTTTCTTACCAGATCACATAATTTCTCACAGATCCTGAGGGTTTCACACTCAATTCTTTTTCCTGCGTTGACAGCCGGAGGAAGCACATCTGTGCAAGGCCGGTGCAATCCTGAGCTTGGGTCTCGGTTGCCAGAGCAACCAGCAGCTGCGGTGTGCAGGGCCGGCCCGCAAGCCGCGTATTTGCCCCGCAGGGAGACCTGCTGACAGATGCTGTGGCCGCTGGGGAAAAGAAAATGTTGAGCCGGTGACCCCTTCTCACCCACTCCGAGACTTGAAGTTTACAAAGTAGCTACAGGGGATTGTCAGTCCCCAAAAGTGGGAGGGAGAGGGGACCTTTTGGCCTCACTTATGTCTGGGACATTTTCTTTCCTAGATTGTGTCCTATTTACACCTTTTTTATTGCCAGCATTTTTTCTGGAAAAGCCAGAGAGGAGAATAATTTGACTGTGGGAAGGAAATGATTTACAAACCTTCCTGTAGAATCTGTCCAGTCTCTCTTTGGTGTTACTCTTGTAGTCTGATCGTGTTTTAATGTGGAGTTTTATGGTCTATGGAGTATCTCTCCTTTTTACTACAGGAACGTGTGCCAGTGGGCAGCATCCTGGGGAGGGCTGGTTAAAATGCAGATTCCGGGCCAGGCGTGGAGGCTCACGCCTGTAATCCCAGCACTTTGGGAGGCTGAGGTAGGCAGATCACCTGAAATCAGCAGTTCGAGACCAGCCTGGCCAAGATGGTGAAACCCCGTCTCTACCAAAAATACAAAAATTAACTGGGCATGGTCGTATACGCCTGTAATCCCAGCTACTTGGGAGGCTGGGGCAGGAGAATTGCTTGAACCCAGAAGTGGGAGGCTGCAATGAGCTGAGATTGCACCACTGTACTCCATCCTGGGCCTCAGAGCAAGACTCCAGAAATATGCAGATTCCAGGGCTCGGTCTCAGCATTTCTGAGACAATCTGGTGGAAGTGAGTCCATAAATCTGCATTTTTAATAAACAGGAGGTCATCTGATTTTTTTTTTTCATTTATTTATTTATTTATTTATTTACTTTGAGACGGAGTCTCACTCTGTCGCCCAGGCTGGAGTGCAGTGGCCGGATCTCAGCTCACTGCAAGCTCCGCCTCCCGGGTTTACGCCATTCTCCTGCCTCAGCCTCCCGAGTAGCTGGGACTACAGGCGCCCACCACCTCGCCCGGCTAGTTTTTTGTATTTTTTTTAGTAGAGACGGGGTTTCACCGTGTTAGCCAGGATGGTCTCAATCTCCTGACCTCGTGATCCGCCCGTCTCAGCCTCCCAAAGTGCTGGGATTACAGGCTTGAGCCACCGCGCCCAGCCTTTTTTTTTTTTTTTTTTTTTTTTTAAGATGGAGTCTCTCTCTGTTGCCCAGGCTGGAGTACAGTTTTGTTATCTTGGCTCACTGCAACCTCCACCTCCCGGGTTCAAGCAATCCTCCCACTTCAGCCTCCTGAGCAGCTGGGATTACAGGCATGCGACACCACACCTGCCTAATTTTTGTATTTTTAGTAGAGATGGGGTTTTGACATGTTGGCCAGGCTGGTCTCGGATTCCTGACTTCAGGTGATCCACCTGCCTTGGCCTCCCACAGTGTTGGGAGTACAGATGGGAGCCGCCGTGCCCAGCCACTCATCTGATTTAGTTGGACCCGAGAACAAAGTTTAAAATCATGTTAAGAACTGGGTATATATTGGCCAGTAACCTTAGTATTTTAGGAGGCCAAGGTGAGAGGATTGCTTGAGGCTAGGGATTTGAGATCAGCCTGTGCAACATAGAGAGACCTCATCTCTCTAAAAAATTAAAGTAACTAGCCAGGTTTATAAACCGTAGTCCCAGCTACTTGGGAGGCTGAGACCAGAGGATCACTTGGGCCCAGGAGTTCCAGGCTGCTGTGAGCTAGGATTGCGCCACTGCACTCCAGCCTGGGTGACAGAGCAAGACTCTGTCTTAAAAGAAAACAAAAACAAAAGAAAAACACAAACTGATGGAAAATGAAAGGAGAATGACACTAATATTGTTCATGCCACCAAGCTTGCCTGTCCACGCCTGCAGCTGGGTGCCTCCCTGGGCACATGTTTCTTTCCTGTCTGAAGTCCTTCTCCCTGACTTTGGGAATAGCACCCCAATTTAGTTTTGGAGAGCCATCCATTCAGCGCCCACTCCACGTGGAGCCAGTGGTGGGATGGAAATCACTGTGCCCGCAACCCACCCAGGCCAGCTCCTCTGTCCCAGAGGCCATTCCTTCTCTTTTCTCCCCCTTTCTTCCCCCCTCCCTCTCTTTTTCCTTCCCTTCTCTTTCACTCCCTCCCTGCCTGCCTTTCCTCCTGCCTCCTTCCTCCCTAGAGTTTGGGTCCACCTCTGTTGAGTGTCACCAGAGAGCTCTGATCCCACAGGTGCACAGTCCGTGGGGCTCTGTGTCTCGCTGATGTGGGCTGTCCGTCTCCCAAGTGAGGATCATTGCGCGGCCTTAATTCTTTCAGTCGTTCATTGGGGAATATGGTCTCTGATCTCATAAGAATTTACCCAGGACATATTGAGACTCTGCCTCTAAAAAACAACCAACCAACAAATAAAACCCCCAAAAACTATTGGCAGAGGTAGAAATAAGAAGTCTATTGAAAAACAACAGCAACAACAACAAAAACAGGCCAGGTGTGATGACTCACGCTTGTAATCCCAGTACTTTGGGAAGTGAAGGTGGGAGGATCCCTTGGGACCAGGAGTTCAAGACTAGCCTGGACAACATCGTGAGACCCCCATGTCTAAAAAAAAAAATTTTTTTTTTTTTTTTTTGAGATGAAGTCTTGCTCTTGTCTCAGGCTGGAGTGGAATGGTACGATCTTGGCTCATTGCAACCTCCGCTTCCTGGGTCAAGCAATTCTCCTGCCTCAGCCTCCCGAGTAGCTGGGATTACAGGAGCATGCTACCACGCCTGGCAATTTTTTTTTTTTTTTTTTTTTGAGACGGAGTCTCGCTCTATCGCCCAGGCTGGAGTGCAGTGGCCGGATCTCGGCTCACAGCAAGCTCCGCCTCCTGGGTTTACGCCATTCTCCTGCCTCAGCCTCCCGAGTAGCTGGGACTACAGGCGCCCACCACCTCACACACCCGGCTAGTTTTTTGTATTTTTTAGTAGAGACGGGGTTTTACTGTGTTAGCCAGGATGGTCTCGATCTCCTGACCTCGTGATCCTCATGTCTTGGCCTCCCAAAGTGCTGGGATTACAGGCTTGAGCCACCGCGCCCAGCCAAATGTTTTGTATTTTTAGTAGAGATGGGGTTTCACCATGTGGGCAAGGCTGGTCTTGAACTCCTGACCTAAGATGATCCACCTGCCTTGGCCTCCCAAAATGTTGGGATTCTACAGGTGTGAGCCACTGTGCCCTGCCAAAAAATTTAAAAAAAACTTTTAGCTGGGCATGGTGGCATGTGACTGTAGTCTCAGCTACTGGAGAGACGAGCAGGAGGATGGCTTAAGCCCGCGAGTTTGAGGTTGCAGTGAGCTATGATTGCATAACCTGGGCAACAAAGTGAGATCCTGTCTCAGAAAACAACAACGAACCACCAGAAAACAAAAACCCCTTTCCTTGGTTCTGCCTGTGGAGGTGACATTTATTTCCTACGCTGAATGATGGCTCCCTCAGACCCCTCCTGGAGCCTAAGAGCATCCAAAAGAAGACCAAAAGCTTCATCCGGCAGCAGTTAGACCAGTTCCTGGTCCACCACATCAAGGAGCTGGAAGTGCTGCTGATGCGCAGCGAATCTTACTGTGCAGGGACCGCTTGCCATGCCTCCTCCAAGAACCTCCAAGCTGTTTCAGGAAGAGCAGCCCAGCTGCCGTCAGAGTCAGTAATCCCAATGCTGGGCTGCCCGGCCAAGAAAATGAATGGGCAGCCATGTACACATTTTATTTGTGTTTAAGTAAAGCCATAAAAGTTGCAAAATAAAAAAGGCCAGGTGCGGTAGCTCATGACTGTACTATAATCCCAGCACTTTGGGAGGCTGAGGCGGGTGGATCACCTGAGGTCAGGAGTTCGAGACAAGTTTGGCCAACATGGTGAAACCCCCATCTCTACTAAAAATACAGAAATTAGCTGGGCGTGGTGGCACGTGCCTATAGTCCCAGTTGCTCAGGAGGCTGAGGGAGGAGAATCGCTTGAACTTGGAAAGTGGAGGTTGCAGTGAGCCCGGATTGCGTCACTGCACTCCAGCCTGGATGTCAAGAGCGAGACTGCGTCTCAAACAAAAACAAAAACAAAAAAGAGTGAAGAGTATGCTCGGGCTGTCTGGAATTGTAGAAGGGCCCCTCGCCGGGCGCGGTGGCTCACGCCTGTAATCCCAGCACTTTGGGAGGCCGAGGTGGGCGGATCACAAGGTCAGGAGATCGAGATCATCCTGGCAAACACAGTGAAACCCCGTCTCTACTAAAAAAATATAAAAAATTAGCCAGGTGTGGTGGCGGGCACCTGTAGTCCCAGCTTCTGGGGAGGCTGAGGCAGGAAAAAAAAAGGGCACCTCCACTTTGGAGAACTTTCTTTCGGCTGCTTTGTCCCTCTCTTCTCTCCTGGGTGGACCAAGGGACAGGCTGCCATGACTTTCTTCCAAGGTAGAAACACCAGCAGGCCACTGCTCATGTTGTGTATTTAGAAACCTTATTTAAAAAACTGGATTGAAAGTAGAGAGTAGCTGAAAGGATGAAGCCGTTTTTTCCCCAATGGCTTTTGTGAGTCTATTACCAACAGCCTAATTTTGCTTTAATCAAATGTTTTTATGATGCTAGCTGATGATGTCTAAATACAAATTAAAGGTTTTGTTTTGTTTTCCTGAGAATAGTGGCTTAAAAAATACTAACATGGAAAAATAATGAATGATTTTGCTGACAGCAGTACTGTTTGCAGATTTGTTTGCAGTACTGTTTGCAGTTTTATGGTGAAAGAAAATAATTTAGCAGCTAAGGTGAGTTTGTGCCTTGCCTTAGCACGTGGTCACTTACGAACTGTGCAGTGTGGGTCTACACCTAGAACTTTCCCTCAGGACAGAGATTTAACAATTAGATGAAACTCAGGAAGCTTCCTTTAAACAAGCAAATATTTCCAGTTGACAACAGGAATGTAAACACGACTCCAATCAAGTGAATATGCTAAAAGCTCTTTCCTATCTGCGATACTAGCTGTGCTCAGCGGACAGGGCAACATTTCTCCCTTTGTCTTCTCGCTTACTCATCTCCATTAAATTACTTACCATCAATTCATAGACTGTTAGGGCCGAGCTAATTTTTAAACACTGACTAAAATTCTGCAAAGAGCGGATATAACACAGGTTGGGAGAGTGTCCTCAGAAGTTGGACCTAGAACCATGTCATGGGTAGTATTCTCTGCTTTGCCTTGTGGGGTTGCATGTGGGAAAACATTCTTTTTTGTTTGTTTGTTTTTTAAGATGGAGTCTCACTCTGTCTCCCAGGCTGGAGGAGTGCAGAGGAACGTTCTCCGCTCACTGCAACCTCTGCCTCCCGGGTTCAAGCGATTCTCCTGCCTCAGCCTCCCGAGTGGCTAGGATGACAGGTGTGCGCCACCACACCCAGCAAATTTTTGTATTTTTAGTAGAGACGGGTTTCACCATGTTGGTCAGGCTGGTCTCGAACTCCTGACCTCAGGTGATCTGCCCGCCTCGGCCTCCCAAAGTGCTGAGATTACAGGCGTGAGCCACCGCGCCTGGCCACATGTGGAAAAACATTCTGATCCAGGAACCTTTGGATTTCTCTGGGAGGAAACAGGTCTCTGCTCCAGCACTTCACACTCATTATGGGGCTCTTGGGAGAAGGCAAGAGGGAGAGATGGAGGATGCCGGTCTCCATGCAAGTTCACGGCTGCCGGGTACAGTGGCTCACACCTGTAATCCTAGCACTTTGGGAGGCCAAGGTGGGTGGGTTGCCTGAGCTCGGGAGTTCGAGACCAGCCTGGACAACACAGTGAAACCCCGTCTCTACTAAAACGTAAAAAATTAGCTGGGCACGGTGGCATGCGCCTGTAGTCCCAGCTACTTGGTAGGCTGAGGCAGGAGAATTGCTTGAATCCAGGAGGCGGAGGTTGCAGTGAGCTGAGATTGCACCACTGCACTCCAGCCTGGGCAATTGAGCAAGACTCCATCTCCAAAAACAAAACAAAACAAAACAAAAAACAAAAACAAACAAAATAAAACACAGCTTCTCTGGAACAACAGCTCAAGCTGTGTGTGTGTGATAGTTAACTTTATGTGTCAACTGGGAGAGTGTTTTTGTATGAGATCAACATTACAGCCAGCCATGGTGGTGCACACCTGTAATCCTAGCTACTTGGGAGGCTGAAGTGGGAGGATTGCTTGAGGCCAAGAGTTTGAGGCTGCATTGGAACTATGATTGTGCCATTGCACTCCAGCCTGAGCAACAGAGCAGGACCTCATTTTATATTTAAAAAGAATCCCAAAGCATATTGGTAAACTCTGAGTAAAGCAGAGGCCCTCTCTAATGTCAGTGGGCCTCATCCGATTAGTTGAAGGTCTGAGTAGAACAAAAAGACTGGCCTTCTCAAGCAAGGGGAGTTATCCGGCAGAGCGCCCTGGGACTTCTCTGCACCTTCCGCTCTCCTGGGTCTCCACTCTGCTGGCCCACGCTGTGGGGTTAGGACCTGCCAGCCTCCACAATCACACGAGCCCATTCCTCCGCGTGAATCTCTTCCTCTCTCTACACACATCCTGTTGGTTCTGTTTCCCTGGAGAACTCTGACTAATACAGCATGTCCCGCTGGTCCTGGCTCATTTGTACCAGATCTTAGACTTTCAGTCGAGGGGCCTTCATAGATAACTGCTCCAATCTTCCAGGAAACCCCTCTCCCAAAAACTCCTGCTGCTCGACCTTCTTGGTGTGCTTGGGCGCCATCTAGTGCCTACCGCAGGCACTGCAATGTCCTAGCCTACGCGCCTCATTTTCATCACTTTCATCACTGTCATCACCGGTTTAATTCTCTAAGCACCTATTAGTAGACCTCCATATTCGTATGCATCATTCGCTCTTTTGTTCGCGCTACAAACACTTAGCGAAAGCTTGTTTAGGCACAAGGCATTGCCACAGATGCAAGACCGCCCAACAGGTGGCTTCTCCCCTTTGTGGAGCTCGCAGATCAGCTGGAGATTGGGAATAAATGCAGATTTCTGTCAGGAGAGAGCAGGGCCCGGCGAAAAGCATGACAAGGAGCTCAGGAGCTAAGGGGGTGCGCAAGGGGGCTGCGGGGAGGGCCACTGTCGATGCAGTGTTTACTGCGTTCCAGGCATGGAGTGAGCTCTGGACACAGAGGGGTGATGGTCACTCCCGGTAGCAGCAGCCAGCCTGCTGGGGCCTCTTCTCCCCTGCTTGCATTCGGATTGCGCCCTAGGACAGTTAGTGCTGGTCCCCAGGCCACAGCACCGGGAATGACTTCCTTGCATTTGCCAGAGTGTGGCAGTGGTTCTTCAAAGATCAGGCTCTCAAGTTGGAGGCTCCAGGCGAGACACTTGTGCTGCAGCTCCTGAGGGCTGCCTTGCTGGGAAGCAGTCGGGACGTCCCACCGGGGATTAAGGTGAGGGTGGGGATGCGGCCGGACCCCTGCTTCTTTCCTACTCCCCAGGGCCTGACCCCTCACCCCTCACTCTGCGGAGAATTGATGAGGAGGAAACAAGGGGAGGCCTTTGGGTCCCTGTACCCCTGGTGCCCGGGCTCCTGCCCCGTTCGGACCACCAGCACTTCCCCGCTCCCCGTCATGTTTCGCCATGGGACTCCGGTCAGCAAGGATCCCGCTGAGCTCACATGTGCTCGGGGAGTGGCCCTGAGACTGGGGTGCTCCTTCCTAGGAGGCTGACTTTGCTGGGGAAGCCACTGTAAGCCAATAGTAATGACCACTCCGAGCCGGCTGTGCGCAAGGTGCTGAAAGCTGTTACAAAAGTCACCTCTAACCCTTCTTCTTCTTTCTTCTTTCTCCTTCCTTTTTTTTTTTTTTTTTTTTTTGAGACAGAGTTTCACTCTTGTTGCCCAGGCTGGAGTGCAGTGGTGTGATCTCGGCTCACTGCAACCTCCGCCTTGTGGGTTCAAGTGATTCTCCTGCCTCAGCCTCCCAAGTAGCTGGGATTACAGGCATGTGCCACCATGCCCAGCTAATTTTGTATTTTTAGTAAAGACGGGGTTTCTCCATGTTGGTCATACTGGTCTTGAACTCCCGACCTCAGGTGATCCGCCTGCCTTAGCCTCCCAAAGTGTTGGGATTACAGGCGTGAGCCACCGCGTCCGGGCAATCACCTCTAACCCTTCTAAGCCTTTCTAGGTGGTGTTCTCGTTTCACACGGATGTGGCAATTGGCTCAGAGGGTTGAGGTCATTAACAGGAGAAGTGAGGCTGGGGGCGGTGGCTCAGGCCTGTAATCCCAGCACTTCAGGAGGCCGAGGCAGGTGGATCACTTGAGGTCAGGAGTTCAAGACCAGCCTGGCCAACATGGTGAAACCCTGTCTCTACTAAAGATACAAAAGTTAGCCGAGCGTGGTGGCGGGCACTTGTAGTCCCAGCTACTCGGGAGGCTTAGGCAGGAGAATCACTTGAACCCAGGAGGCGGAGGTTGCGAGATCACACCACTGCACTCCAGCCTGGGTGACAGAGCGAGACTCTGTCTCAAAAACAAAACAAAACAACACAACACAAAAAACCCAGCAGAAGTGAGCGTGGAGCAGGCAGAGGTTGGCCTGGTTCCAAGTCCCCGTCCTCATGTGCCCATCCCTGCTGCCCAAGTAGGCAGTTGTGGTAGGTGGGAGAAGGCAGGGGGCTTTCCTTGCGAGCTGATGACTTCTCTCTCTCTCTCTTTTGAGATAGGGTCTTGCTCTGTGACCCGGGCTGGAGTGCAGGGGTGCCATCATAGATTGTTGCAGCCTCCAACACCTGGGCTCAAGTGATCCTCCCACCTCAGCCTCTCGAGTAGCTGGGACTACAGGCATGCACCACCATGCCTGGCTACTTTTTAGATTTTTTTGTAGAGATGGGATCTTGCTATGTTGTCCAGGCTGGTCTTGAACTCCTGGCCTCAAATAATCCTCCTACCTTGACCTCCAAAGTGCTGGGATTATAGGCATGAGCTACCGTGCCTGTATTGCATCTCTCTTTTGTTTCTTTTTGAGACAAAGTCTCACTCTTGTCACCCAGGCTGGAGTGCAATGGCGCAATCTCGGCTCACTGCAACCTCCGCCTCCCAGGTTCAAGTGATTCTCCTGCCTCAGCCTCCTGAGTAGCTGGGATTACAGGCACGCACCACCATGCCCGGCTAATTTTTGTGTTTTTAGTGGAGACAGGTTTCACCATGTTGGTCAGGCTGGTCTTGAACTCCTGACCTCAGGTGATCCACTGCCTCAGCCTCCCGAAGTGCTGGGATTACAGGTGTGAGCCACTGCGCCTGGCCACGTCTCTCTTTAGAGACCTCGCCACCCTGGGGACAGGCCTGAGTCTTGGCCCTAAGGAGGGGCCTGCACCGCTTCATCCACCTATTCCTTCGACAGACTCTGACTCCATGCAGGTCACTGAGGCCTAACCTGGGTTGAGGGAGACCCAGGATCCTTCTTTCTGAGAATCTTGCCATCCACAGGGGATGTCACTATTATTCAGCCCTAGTCTGTCATTCACAGGTGAGAAGACTGCGGACAGGAAGGTCGGGGGTGCTGAACCCTGGTTTCCTGCTGTGGGGTGCATCACTGTCATTCCCCCCTGGGATGAAGTGGCATCTGGAATGCCGCCTTTGAGCTGTACTTCTGCCTTCCCATGTCTGGTCCTAAGCTCTGCCCAACGCTTCTCACAGAGTGGGCATCTCTTAGACGTTCCAAAATTGTGGACGATTGTGCAACACAGTCTCCTCTGGCGGGGCCGTGTGGACCGTGGGAATGGAGTGATGTCTGGTCTTCAGTGTGGGAGCTTCCTGGTTACAGGGGGCCTCCTTCTCTGAGCAAGACAGGAGCTGCATGTGTCTTCCGATGCCCAGATCTGGCTGGGACAGCAGCGCTCCCTGTTCCGCGAAATCCTCTGGCGAATCAGACAGTGGGTCCTTGATAAAATCAGTAACACGTGCCCCAGCTCTGCCTGCCGGGACGGCAGTAAATCTTCACATTTTTGCCACATCACTGCTTCTCTGACAGCACAAGATGTTTTTCTGCTTCTGAGGATTCCTTTATTAAAAGCCTTGGAGCCCCATGGACGTGTTAAGCAGCGCTCCCTCTGGCGCCTCCCTGCCTTGCCATTTTCCCAGCTCAGCTTCTGCCTCTCCGCGTCTCCCACAAGCTTTCCACATCATTCATTCTGACATTTGAAAGTTTCCAAGCTTGTTCTGAAATGCCACAAACACTGCCATTGTTATATGCCGGGCCTGGAATGCTGAGAATCCCAGGACGCTGGGGATGGGCCTCCAGCCTTGCAGGGTTGCTGAGCAGCTGCACAGGGCCTGGCGATGTGGGCTGAGGACGAAGGCTGCTCCTGTTCCTCTGTGGACCGCACCAGGCCCAGTGGCGGCTGCCTTCCCAGCCTTCCTCCATTCCCACTGCACCAGGCCCTGGTTCTGTGCTTCCCACAGACTCACTTACTCCAGCCACTCCATTTATTGAGGAAAATCATCCCTCTTTCCCGCAATGCATGGTTTCTTCTGCTTGGGGACAGGTCTGCTTGCTTGTGACAGGTTCTTTAGTTTTCAGGAGATGATGTCAGAGAAAACCTTGATGTGTTTGGGTGTTGGGTGTCCAGCCATGACATCTGTCTTCTTACAGTTTTTTTTTGGTCTGAGACGAAATCTCACTCTGTTGCCCAGGCTGGAGTTCGATCCCGGCTCACTGCAACCTCCACCTCCCGGGTTCAAGCTATTCTCCTGCCTCAGCCTCCCGAGTAGCTGGGACTACAGGAACCCGCCACCACGCCCTGCTAATTTTTGTATTTTTAGTAGAGACGGGGTTTCACCATGTTGACCAGGCTGGTCTCAATCTCCTGACCTCAGGTGATCTGCCCTCCTCGGCCTCCCAGAGTGCTGGGATTACAGGTGTGAGCCACTGCACCTGGCCTCATTTTTGTATTTTTAGTAGAGACGGGGTTTCACCATCTTGGCTAGGCTGGTATTGAACTCCTGACCTCAGGTGATCTGCCCACCTTGGCCTCCCAAAGTGCCGGGATTACAGGTGTGAGCCACTGCGCCCGGCCTGTCTTCCTATAGTTCTTATGCTGGCTGAAGTGCTGTTTTCATTAAGATTCATATCCAGTTGGCTTTGGCCACAGGTGCTATCTTTGCAAGTGCGCAGCGCTCTTGCAGGCCGCTGGGACCTGCTGGCGTCTGGAGTGCCGCCTTCCAGCTGTGCCGCTGTCTTTCTGTGCCTCTTTCTCACAGAGTGGGCACCTCTTCGTTTCCAGCACTCTGAACGAGGGTGCAAACACTGCTGTACCCCACATCTTCTGTGGGACACCACACTCCAATTCTGCTTTAGGCGCATAGGAATCAGCAGGACAGCCTGCTGGCTTCATTTTTACTAGTTGTTCCCAGACTTTTGGATTCGTAGGCTAGAAAACTGCAAACAACAGGGTAGACATAGGTAATCAAGTTTTATTTTGCCTAGTGAAGACATAAACAAAACCAAACAAAACGACGTCTACAATCACAGACACTCTCATGTCCTACAACAAAGCACATTTTAACGCCAGAAAAGTAGGAGGAAGGGAATAAAACCAGAGTGAAAGACAGAGCTTGCCAGGAAAGGACGGATCTCACGCTGACAATTTCACTGCGGAGGGATGGAAACGTGGCCAAAGCTTAGCAACTGTGAGTGAGCCAGCATTTCATTCATTATTTATTTATTATTAGAGACAGGTCTCACTGTGTTGCCCAGGCTGGGGTGCAGTGGTACTATCACAGCTCCACTGCAGCCTCAGACTCCTGGACTCAAGTGATCCTCGTGCCTCAGCCTCCCGAGTAGCTAGGACTACAGGCATGCACCACCACACCCAGCTAATTTTTAAGTTGTTTGTAGAGACAGGATCTCACTATGGTGACCAGGCTGATCTCGAACTCCTGGCCTCAAAAGATCCTCCCGTCTTGGCCTCCCAAAGTGCTGGGATTACAGGCATGAGCCACCTCACTCAGCTGAGCTAGTATTTCCAAATCGTGGGTCGACGATGGAAGCAGAAGGTGGCACTCCAGATGCCAGCAGGTCCCAGTGGCCTGTAAGAGCACTGCGTTCCTGCAAAAATAGCACCTGTGGCCAAAGCCAAGTGGATATGAATCTTAATGAAAACAGCACTTCAGTCAGCATAAGAATTATGCCAGTGCACCTCAAACTTTAACGTGTGCATACATTTCCGGGGGAGTCTTGCTAAAATGAAGATTCTGAATCCTTAGGTCTAGACTGGACCCAGGATTCTGCCTTTTCACAGCCTCCCAGGCGATGCTGGCGTTGCTGTTCCTCGCTCCGCGCTCTGAGTTGCAAGGTCTACACGATGCCGAAAGCAATCTTGTGGTTCAGTCATGTGAGTGAAGAAAAAAGATTAGGTAAAATGATTATTTCGTGTCATGCAAACAAAAAAATCATTTTTCAGCTAGATTCTCTGCTGTTTCATACACATGGCCAGAGCTGACAGAGGCTGCCAGCGGACTGTTGGAGGTTAAGGGTGGTAATGAGCGAGGGCCCTCTTAACCCCTTGTGCCTGTAAGGACGGTGAGTGCTGGACAGCCCCCAGCCTCCAGCTCTGAGCCCAGCACTAGCTTGACCAAAAGTGACCAGGGGTTTCACAGCTGGCTTCCTGAACTCTACTGGTCTACCAGCCACCCCCACCCCTCTCCCACTCCTCCCAAGAAACTCAAAACTCAATAAAACCAAAGCCAAACGGATTTGTGCTGGGAGTCAAATGTGGCAGGAAGGCCCCCTGGCAGAGGCAGTACTCTGAGGAGAGGAAGCCATGACTGGGTCAGCCTTAAACAGTACTACCTTCCTGCCAGTGTCCAGCCTGCTGATGAAACGCCGGGCAGGTGCAGTGATGCACAGGCATCCTGGGGTGCGGTTGCATGTGTGTTGGATCGGGTTGAGGACTGAGGAACGGAAGGGGAGGGTCAAATGGTTGTGTGAGAGCGTTGGCAGGCTGTGTTGACTGAGACCCGCAGTGAGAGGTAAGCTTTTGTGGTTTATAAATTTTAATTTCAAATTTTTTTGAGGTAGGGTCTCTCTTAGTCGCCTAAGCTGGAGTGCAATGGGGCAGTCACGGCTCACTGCATCTTTAATCTCCCAGGCTCAAGTGATCCTCCCACCTCAGCCTCCCAAGTAGCTGGGATTATGGGTGCGCAGTATCATGCCTGGCTAATAAAAGATTTTCTTTTTGTAGAGACGAGGTCTCATTATGTTGCCCAGGCTGGTCTCAAATCCCCAGGCTCAAGCGATTCTCCTGCCTCAGCCTCCCAAAGTGTTAGGATTATAGGTGTGAGCCACCGCGCCTGGCCGAGGGGGGTGTTTGACATCTTCACTCAGCACACACATTTATCAGTTTTTACAAAACAATACTTATAAAACACTTAGAAAATACTTAGAAAAATACTTAGAAAATACTTAGAATACTTACAAAACAATACTGTATGCGACATATTCTAGTTTAAAAAAAATTCTAGGCCAGGCCCAGCGGTTCACACCTATAATCTCAGCACTTTTGGAGGCCAAGGCGGGTGGATCACCTGAGGTCACGAGTTCGAGACCAGCCTGGCCACATGGTGAAACCCTGTCTCTACAAAAATACAAAAATTAGCTGGGCGTAGTTGTGGGTGCCTGTAGTCCCAGCTACTCAGGAGACTGAGGCAGGAGAATAGCTTGAACCCAGGAGGTAGAGGTTGCATTGAGCCAAAACCGTGCCACTGCACTCCAGCCTGGGTGACAGAGCAAGACTCTGTTTCAAAAAAGAAAAAAAAAAATCTGAAATGCTGGTTCTGATCCATTAAATTGATTTCAGGGCCCACTACTGGGCTGTGACCCAAAGTGTGACAAATGCAAATTTCAGAGGCCTTTTCTCATATTGACAATATGTGAGTCTTTGATCTCTTACCGAGGGAACTCAGGTGACCTCCAATCTGAGAAACCTAATTTAGGAAATACAGACTTAAAATGATGATTTCTTCAAATTCTACCCTGGAAGCTCTTAGTGAAGGAATTTTTGCCATCTATTTCTTTGGTAAATCTCAGAGCATCTAAAAAAAAAATAATGAAATGGACAAATGAATGAATTAGCCTATCTACGAATATGTAAGTCCTTGGATGGAGGTTTTCAGGACAAATAAATGTAAAGAAAAGCATTAGCTGTTATTGGTAGGTGCAGTGCAAGTAGATATGAATAAGAAAATAGTTTTGAAATTAAAATTTATAGTAGTATTGGTAGGTGTAGTCCAAGATGTTTCTGGAATTTAATTTTATAGCAACAGGAAAACATGAATGATTTACAAACAACTTTTGAATATATCAACAATGGAAGTGATAAAAACGTTAATATTTACTGAGTCATTATATGCTATGCTGTATTGAATATTTAATATTTAATTTTTTTTTTTTTTTTTTTTGAGACAGGGTCTCACTGTCACCCAGGCTAAAGTGCAGTGACCTGATCAAGGCTCACTGCAACCTCAGCCTCCCAGGCTCCAGCAATCCTCCCACCTCAGCCTCCCGTGTAGTTGGGATTACAGGCACAGGCCACCACGCCCGGCTAATTTTTGTATTTTTTGATAGAGACAGAGTTTCACTATGTTGCCCAGGCTGGTCTCAAACTCCTGACCTCAGGTCAACTCTGTGGGCATGGGGGACAGTTCTGAGAGCCATGGGCAGGACAGATCCCTCCAAAAGTGCCTATAATACTGCAGAACCCTTTGTTCAAATAAAATCTTAACCTAAACACGAAACATGAAAGAAGAATGAATGAAGAGTTGTTCTGGTAAACTGGGATGGGGGCCAAAGTCCATCCAGTTAGCTCCTCCCCTCCCCTGGGGTCCGAGGAGCTGTGGTTTTGAAAACCATGGATCTGGCTGAGCATGGTGGCTCACGCCTATAATTCCAGCACTTTGGGAAGCTGGGGTGGGTGGATCACCTGAGGTCAGGAGTTTGAGATCAGCCTGGTCAACACGGTGAAACCCCAACTCTACTAAAAATACAAAAAATTAGCCAGATGTGATGGCAGGTGCCTGTAATCCCAGCTACTCAGGAGGCTGAGGCAGGAGAACTGCTTGAACCCAGAGGCGGAGGTTGCAGTGAGCTGAAACTGCACCACTGCACTCCAGCCTCCATGACAGAGTGAGACTGTGTCTCAAAAAAATACAAAAAACAAAAAACAAAAAACCTTGGATCTGGCCAGATGCAGTGCTCACAGCTGTAACCTCAGCACTTTGGGAGGCTGAGGAGGGTGGATCATCTGAGGTCAGGAGTTTGGGACCAGCCTGGCCAATATGGCGAAACCTGTTTCTACTAAAAATAGAAAAATTAGCCGAGCATGGCGACGTGTGCCTGTAGTCCCAGCTACTTGGGAGGCTGAGGCAGGAGAATCGCTTGCACCCAGGAGGCAGAAGTTGCAGTGAGAGAGATTACACCACTGCACTCTAGCCTGGGAGACAGAGTGAGACTGCATCTCAAAAAAAGAAAGAAAACTATGGATACTGTTCTAGCCTCTGTTTTTACACCTGAGAAAAACGAGGCCCAGAGACTGAGGCTACCACCTCAGAGGTGCACAGTGACTTAGTGTCAGTGCTTGGACCCACCCTAGGGGCCTGGGCTCCTTGTGGAATGTTCTCCCTCCTCCTTGTCCACTTCCTTCTCATTTGCAGTTATCCAGACACACAACTGCTGAGAGAGTCTTTTGTTTCCTTCTTTATTTATTTTGAGATGGAGTCTCACTCTGTCACCCAGGCTGGAGTGCAGTGGCGTGATCTCAGCTCACTGCAGCCTCCACCTCCCAAGTTCAAACCATTCTCCTGCCTCAGCCTCCCCAGTAGCTGGGATTACAGGTGTGCACCACCACCCTGGCTAATTTTTATATTTATTTATTTGAGATGGAGTCTCACTCTGTTGCCCAGGCTGGAGTGCAGTGGAATGATCTCAGCTCACTGCAACCTCTGCCTCCTGGGTCAAGTGATTCTCCTGCCTCAGCCTCCTGAGTAGCTGGGACTACGGGCGTGCGCCACCAAGCCCAGCTAATTTTTGTATTTTTAGTAGAGACGGGGTTTCACCATATTGGCCAGGCTGGTCTCAAATTCCTGACCTTGTGATCCACCCACCTCGGCCTCCCAAAGTGCTGGGATTACAGTTGTGAGCTGGCGTGCCCTGCCTTGTATTTCTTAGGTGAATAGATTTTGATTTGCAGAATTCAAAAAGGAATGTGAGTGAAGTAAGTGAAAGAGTAAGTTTAGCTTGGAGGATCCTACGATCCTTTCCCCTGGTGTGCTGGTCACAGCTAGTTTTGCCTAGCACCCTTTTGTCCTCTTTGTCCTCTGCTCTCCTTTGAACATCGACAAGGGACTGATGGCATTGACAGGCTTGCCCTGGTGACTGACCATGTCTTGGGTTGAAAACGTGCTTTGGTGTCTCTTACAGGATGATGACGTTTGTCCCAATGTGTCCCAGTGAAGTGCCTTGCAGGAACTTGGTAAACTTGATCACCAGTATCCATTAAGCTGCTTGTGCATTATACCTACAGTTGGGGAGATACCTTACCCACCTCCTTGCAGATTGTTCTAGGGAAAGGTGTTTGGCCGTCTCTCTGGGAGGCTGAAGACTGGCCCTTGCCACAGGCAGGGTGCTGAGAGCTGCCTCTTTGCCCAGCCCCGTGCTCCTCTGCTGAGGGGTCAGCTCGGGCTGTCTGGAGGCACTGCCCTGCGCCTGCTCCCCGAGCCGCTTGATGGCACTGTTAGAACTGGAGAAAGGAAACGGCTTCTCTTGAAACAGTTTCCTCTGTTCCGATTGGCTCCAAACTGTCATTTCCACCCACCTCCTTCCAAACTGAACAGAACAAAATCACTTCACAGCCCATTGCTGCCGCTCTGCTCCCCCCACCCTGCCCTGCCATCCGTTCCTCACTGAGTGCAAAGATGTAGTAGCCCCTGTGCCCTCTTTCCCACACTCATGCACCCAGGCTTCCATCCTGTTTCTCTGGAGCTTTATCATTCTTTGTGTTTTGGGGGTCTCTGGGGTGCCAGGCCTCTGCAGGCAGACAGAAGGTCAGGAAAACCTTATAAGAACCCAGGAATCTCAAAAAGAAAGCAGAAGTGCCTGACATCCTTCTGGCCACATGACTTGTTTTCTAGAAGAAAGAAGAAAATAGCAGTGGGAGAAGGTGCTTGGGAGGAATGGAAGGAATGTGCAGAGAGGGCAGGAAATGGGGTCTCTCGGGCGGAATCTTGGCATTAGGTTGCAAGGCTTAAATGTGTTCTGTTCTTGGCTTCCCAGCTGCCACTGTGTCTAAATTGCTCTCCACAGGGTCAAGGGTGGGTGGAGGCGTGGTCTGAAGGGACCCTTGCCTTCATCTACTTGCTTTGGCCTCTTTTAGTTCTCAGTTCTGTCTCCCTGTAGCTCTGTCACCCAGGCTGGAGTGTGGCAGTGCCATCATAACTCACAGCAGCCTTGAACTCCGGGACTCAAGCGGGCCTCCTGCCAGGAGTTTACTACTGGTACACGCCATTACACCCAACTAATATTTAGTTTTTTGTAGGGATGGGGTCTCACTAGATTGCCCAGGCTGGTAACTTCTGGGCTCAAGCCAGATCCTCTCACCTCAATCTCCCAAAGTGCTGGGATTACAGGCATGAGTCACCACACCTGGCCTCTCTTTCTTTTTATTTTGCAGGGGGCGGGGGGGTGGTGGGTAGCAGGTGGGGTGGGGGTGGGTAGTGGGTGGGGAGGGGAACAGAGTTTCACTCTGTAACCCAGGTTGGAGTGCAATGGCACGATCTTGGCTCACTGCAACCTCCGCCTCCCGAGTTCAAGCGATTCTCCTGCCTCAGCCTCCTGAGTAGCTGGGATTACGGACACGCATCACCACACCCAACTAATTTTTTTATTTTTAGTAGAGAAGGGGTTTCACCATGTTGGCCAGGATGGTCTCGAATTCCTGACCTCAGGTGATCCAGCTGCCTCGGCCTCCCAAAGTGCTGGGATTACAGGCATGAGCCACTGTGCTTGGCCCTCTCTTTTTTAATTTTTTATTTATTTTTTGAAATGGAGTCTCGCTCTGTTGCCCAGGCTGGAGTGCAGTGGCATGATCTCAGCTCACTGGAACCTCCGCCTCCCAGGTTCAAGTGATTCTTCTGCCTCAGCCTCCTGAGTTGGGATTACAGGCACGCATCACCACACTCAGCTAATTGTATTTTTAGTAGAGAAGGAGTTTCACCACGTTGGCCAGGCTGGTCTCAAATTCCTGACCTCAGGTGATCCACCGGCCTCAGCCTCCCAAAGTGCTGGGATTTTGGGAATGAGCCACTGTGCCTGGCCCTCTCTTTTTTTATTTTTATTTTTTAAAATGGAATCTCACTCTGTTGCCCAGGCTGGAGTGCAGTGGTGTGATCTTGGCTCACTGGAACCTTCGCCTCCTGGGTTCAAGTGATTCTCCTGCCTCAGCCTCCTGAGTACCTGGGATTACAGGCACACATCATCACACCGAACTAATTGTTGTATTTTTAGTAGAGAAGGGGTTTGGTCTCAAATTCCTGACCTCAGGTGATCCACCTGCCTCAGTCTCCCAAAGTGCTGGGATTACAGACATGAGGTTTTTTTTTTTTTTTTTTTTTTTTTTTTTTTTTTGCACACAGAGTCTGGCTCTGTTGCCCAGGCTGCAGTGCAGTGGCGCTATCTCGGCTTACTGCAACCTCCACCTCCTGGGTTCAAGCAATTCTCCTTCCTCAGCCTCCTGAGAAGCTGGGATTACAGGCGTGCGCCACCACACGCAGCTAATTTTTGTATTTTAATAGAGATGGGGTTTTACCATGTTGACCAGGCTGGTCTCCAACTCCTGACCTCAAGCAATCCACCCACCTTGGCCTCCCAAAGTGCTGGGATTACAGGCCTGAGCTACTGCGCCCAGCCCCCGCCTTTTTTTTTTAAAGAAAATAAATTTTATTGTGTATACTTAAGGTATACAATGTGATGTTATGAGGTACATGTACATATAGTAAAACAGTTACTAGAGTCTAGCAAATGAGCACAGCTGTCATCTCTCATAGGCATGTATTTTTCCTCTGTGGCAAAAGCAGCTACAATCAACTATAACCTACTCGTTTAACAAAGATGCCGAATGCAGTACACTATTAACTAAGTGTGTCTTCACATTGTACATTAGGTCTTTCCACTTGTTCATCCTGCATAGCTGCTGCTTTGTGTCCTTTCACATTTACCTCCCCATTTCCTCTCCCTCACCCCCAATACAGGTAGCAACTGTCTTATTCTCCATCTCTGTGTATTTGACTTTTTTTTAAAAGATTCCACCTATAAATGAGGCCGTGCAGTATTGGTCTTTCTGTGTCTGGCTTATTTCACTCGACATAATATCCTCCCTATCCTCCCTCCATGTTCATTCATGTTGTGGATCTCCTTTTATTTTTGAGACAGAGTCTTGCTTTGTCACCCAGGCTGAAACGCAGTGGTGTGATCTTGGCTCACTGCAACCTCTGTCTGCTGGGTTCAAGAGATTCTCGTACCTCAACCTCCCGAGTAGCTGGGATTACAGGCATGCACCACCATGCCTAATTTTTGTATTTTTAGTAGAAATGGGGTTTCACCATGTTGCCCAGGCCTCAAGCGATCTGCCTGCCTTGCCCTCCCAAAGTGCTGGGGTTGGAGGTGCCAGCCACCACACCCAGTCCTTCCCTTCCTTCCCTCCCTCCCTCCCTCCCTTCCTTCCTTCCTTCCCTCCCTGTTTCCCTTCCCTTCCCTGCCTCCCTCCCTCCCTTCCTTCCTTCCTTCCTTCCTTCCTTCCTTCCTTCCTTCCTTCCTTCCTTCCTTCCTTCCTTCCTTCCTTCCTTCCCTCCCTCTTTCCTTCCCTTCCCTTCCTTCCTTTCTTTCCTGTCCTTCTCTCTTTCTTCACTCTTTCTTTCCCCATTCCTGTTGAGTGCACACATTTTCTTTACTCATTTGTCCACAGTGGACACCCAGGTTTCCTTCCTATCTTGCCTGTTGTGAACACAGGAATGCGGCTACCTCTCCTAGGTGGTGATTCTCTCTCTTTTGGGTATATACCCAGAAGGAAGATTGCTGGATCATGGGGTAGTTCTATTTTTAATTTCTTTAGGTGGTTCCCAGTTCTTGCTGCCACTTCCTTTTCCTTGGAGAGATGAGTAGGAGACAGGCTGAGGATATCCGTGAGCTGGAAAAGCAGAGAGCCCTGCGGCCCGCAGCTTGCATGTGAAATCTCAGGTCCTACCGCTCTGTGCCCTACTTACCTCCCCTGGCTCCCCTTCCTCCAGAGGAAGGAGAAAATGGGAGGGCTTTGCAGTGAGAAAAGCATTTTCCCCAAACAATGACCGGGAAATACTGTCTCGATTGCTGCTCCTGACATGTGCTGCCCTCTTGGCAGAGTTACTGGAAGGCTTATTACACCTCGCAAATGCTGACGGGCCACAGTTCCCAGAGTCGGAGTGGTTCGCCCAGCGCAGGCCGCCAAGGCCTCTTGGTTTCCCCGCCACAGGTGCCAGGTGCGCTCTCCACACCCCTCTGTTGGCCAACCTTGACCTTGAGCAGGCCCCCGGCCAGCTCTCCCAGCCTGCTTGCAGGTGGGAGGCCATTCTCTGCTGACTCAGGCCCAGACTGGGGCAGGTGCATGCCTTCAACCCCATGAGTAATACTGGCTTTTCATCTTCAAAGGGCCTTTCCAAGATTAACCAATTAGTCACCTCCAGGAGAGCTACAAAGCAGGTTATTATTGTCTTTATTAAGCCCATGGTGGAGGAAGGAAGTAAGTGGAGTCCCCATCCCAGGTCAGTGAGAAAACTGGCAGAAGAGTGTGGATTTGGACACAGGAGATGACAGCCACTCGGGATTTCCTGGGGTGTCGGGTAGGGGACGAACCAAAGGCAGGTAAAGTAGAGGCTGGAGCTTCTCACTGGTCGGGGGCGGGAGACACCACAGGGAGTATCTGGGGAAGGGCTGGAGGGGCTTAGGCCTATGGAAGAGGGCATCTTACTGAAGCCAGAGCCGGTGGGTGAAGAGACAGTTTGGCCTCAGCGGACCCGCGGAGGGCTCTGCCTGATGTTCTAAAGAATTCAGAAAACCGCTGCTGATTGTGCTTGAGTCACTCCGCCTCTCTGAGCCTCCCAGATATTTGTGAAATGAGCCTTGGAACACTTTCCTTTTTGTATCTGTTCGAGGATTTTGATGGACTAAAAATGATCACAATACAAGTCATTCAAGCACGTTGCAAATAAAAAGTGTACTATGAAAGCTTAGAAGAGGAAGAGGTGGACTTTGTTCTGGTTCACTCTGAGCCACAGGTGTGTCTCCCTCAGGTGCACGATGCAGAAAGTTAGAGGGTTTTAAAAGGTAAATCCAAGTCCTGGTGACAGAGTGAGAACCGATGCACCTTCTGGAAGCCAGACAGCAAAGCAAGCCTTCAGTCAATCCTGTCTGCAGCTGCTTTTTATAAACTTGGCATAAATATGTGCTTGGGAACGCCAGGACAGTGTGTCTGGAAAATATTTTCTACCATTAGAAAACACACACACACCCCACACATAACACACATGCACATAACACACACACGCGCACACACCACACATAACACACATGCACATAACACACACATACATGAACACACAAACACCACACACAACACACATGCACACACACAGCACACACATACACACAACACAATACACATCTACTCATACACATGACATACACACATAACATACACGTACACACAGCACACACATAACACATACATACACACCACACATAACAGACATGCACATAACACACATATATAACACACAACACACATGCACACACACATAACACACACATACACACAACACACACAACACACTCATACACACATAACACACATATGCACACACATAACATGTAACATACAAATATAGCACACACATAACCTACATACACACATACACGCAACACACACAACACACACATACACACATAACACACATGCTCACACATAACACATAACATACCCATACACACATAGCACACACATGACACATTCATACACACATATACACACATATACATAACACACACATACACATAACACACACATATACTCATGCTCAGAAATGACAGAAATCATGCATGGTACTGAGTGGTTTCATGTGTGTTTTTTTTCCATTACTTCCTCAGTTCATTGTTTTGCTGCCACTTTTAGAAGGCTGTAAGTCATAGTTGTTGTTAAACTTTGTCAGTTAAAATGTAACCGTAAGAACAAAGTCATCGGAGCTGCTGTAGTCAGATGGCTTTTGGAGAGAATTCATGGTGGAAGGCGCGCTTTCCTGTGCTCCGGGACGGCTGCTAAGTAGCGTGTCATGGGTCTCGGGCGTTTTCTGGTGTGTGTTACACACGGTGCCCACAGGGTGGGTAGTCCTGACTCTTCTGGGCCCTGAGTTCGGCATTTATGCTGCAGCTCCAGAGGGCCACTTATCAGAGGAAAAGAGATGTGATGAGTCAAACTGTCCCCATTTACTCTGTGTGACCCGGGAACCGAGTGCGGTCTCGTCAGGGGTGGTGTGTTACAACTTCCCCACTTCTGTTTCTCCTAGAAATGATGGCGTCCACTTTCTCATAAACCTTGGCTGGGCAGAAGTCGGAAACTGAGAGGCCCAAAGGGAGTGCCTGGCTTGGTTTGAGGATGGAACAGCACAACTTCCTCACCCTGACTTGGGAGAATGGAAAAGCCAGGAATGGCAAACAGCCTCTGTGCTTGGAGACCTCTAAGCTGTACTGTTTGGTTTGCTGTGAGACTGGAAGCCTTTCGAGGGCAGGGCTCTGTGTTTTTCCTGAGGAGTTCTAGTGCTAAGACAAGGCCGGGAACACAGTGAGCCAACAGGCCTTTACAAATGCTTGTGTCTTAAACCACATGGAAGACAAGACCCCAGCAGGCCTGCTGGGAGCACAGCCTTCAGTTTGGTGAGGTGGTGGGAGGGTCCTTCCTCTTTCCAACCCTCCTTTTCTGCCTGCTCTTCCATCTGCTGTTCTTCCTCATCTCATTATCCACTCTAGTGAAGGCTGGGGACTTTGAAGGGAGCAGGGGGAGCCAGGATGGGAAAAGGGAGGCTTTCTCAGTGACCAGGCCCCCACACTTTGAGGCTGGGTGTCATCTTTGTGGGGCAAAGCTAGAGTTTGGACCATTGCTCTGAAAACTAGAGCATTGCTTCCATCTGTGATCTGATCAGGGGATTATGGGCAGGGCTGATAGGTCTGATGCCAAGCTCTGCCCTTGCTGGTCAAGCTACTTTCAGGATAAAGCACTGCTGTCTCTGCCTTTGATTCTCCATTTGCTGGAAGGGCACTCGTACCCCATCTGCTGCATGTGGGGGGACACTCCCTGTACCTACCCGTCCAGTGCCTTGATAGGAAGTGGAAAGGCCTATTCACTGCCCAGGTACCAGGCCCTCCAGGCCCCAGGATTTTGTGAATTTGGAAGGGTTTGTGGCACTGGTTTTGAAAAGGATCATGTGTGTTTCTGCTGGCATGCTCAGCGCTGCCATGTTTCTCTTTTTGGGCCTTCTTTCTTCCTTCAGAACAAGAGGGTTTTTTTTGTTGTTGTTGTTTTGTTTTGTTTTCTGTTGTTGTTGTTGTTTTTCAGATGGAGTCTCGATCTGTTGCCCAGACTGGAGTGAGGTCACGTGATCTCGGCTCACTGCAAACTCTGCCTCTCCGGTTCAACCTCAGCCTCCCAAGTAGCTGGGATTACAGGCGCCTGCCACTGTGCATATATATATATTTTTAGTAGAGATGGAGTTTTGCCATGTTTGCCAGGCTGGTCTTGAACTCCTGACCTCAAGTGATCCACCTCCCAAAGTGCTGGGATTACAGGTGGGAGCCACAATGCCTGGGCTTTTTTTTTTTTTTTTTTTTTTTTAACCTCTTCAATAAATACATACTTCAAAGCTACTGTGCTCAAGGCACTGTGCCCAGTCTGGGTACCTTCGTGAACACAACAAGTGCCTGTCTTCATGGAGTTTTCATTCTAATGGGGAGTGATCAACATAGGCCAACTCACCCTGCAAATAACTTTTGCTTCTAGTGATGCCTCCAGCAATGAAGGAATGGTGCAGATTGCTAAGAAGGGGTACAGCAGGGAAGTTGACTTAGTCTGTGAGAGTGGGTAGAGGGTCCCTGGGATTGCCGCCTCACCTCTCGGGGCCTTACCTGTGAAATAGGCGTACCACCATTTGCTTCACAGGGCGGCCACGAGTAACGGGTAAAATAATGCCTGAGAAAAAGCACTTTGATTCATGCTATCTACGTCATAATTCCTTCCTAATGAAATCTTCAGTGACTAGTCTCTCATATCTATGTTTTCTCTTCTCCTTTGAATACTGTGATTTCATAATTCAACCTTGCCTGAACAAACAGGAAAACCCATTCCGAATTCCAAACTGGCTTTAGAAACATTTTCTTGGAGGGTGCTGGGAAGTGGGGTGGGGGTTTGGGAAGGGATGCTCTCCCGGCTCTTTTGTTGCTGTCTGGTTGCCAACTTCCGTTCCCCTGCGGATGGCTTGTGAAGAGCGCGCGTCAGGGGACACGCCCTCATCCTCATACTCCGGGTGCCGCCCACCTGAGACCGCTGTGTCCTCTGGCCACAGCTTCTCAATACTCTGTCTACGGGGAAATATTTTAAAGACTCAGGAAGTGAACTCATTTAAAAAAATGTCCTCCCCCTACTTTTCCAAAACAGTGCAGCCTTCCTGGAAGAAAGCAAACAAAACAAGTGTGACTGTTTAAAAAATGATTGGAAAACCCATTCTGAACAGTGTGAGTTTGCATGGCTCTCCTGGGCGGATGTGTCACCCTCGGCTGGGCTCACTCTCTGGCGTCTGCGTGGAGAGGAGGCAGGGCTGCCCACGCGGTCTTCTCAGAGGAGGCAGCTGATGGCTGAGTGGGGCCTGGAGACCAGTTCCGCCCAAACAGCCACGGGCACTTCACACTTGCAGACCTCAAACACACAGACAGACGCGGATGTGAGTCCACATGCGTGTGCGTGAGGCTGCGTCCAGCTGAAATTAGCACAATGATCTAATCGCCGCCAAAGCGCGGACGACTTCTGCTCTGCATGTGGTGACTATTTTGGGTTTCTAGGTGTTCGCATGTGATTTGTGGCATTCGCAGTGTTGTTATTAATAACACCGTTGGCTGTGTGGAGGCTGAGGATGAAGCCTTTTCATTTCAGCCATCTGGTCAGAATGCTTCTCCTTTGATGAGGGAAAAAACCTTTGCTGTGTTTCAACTGGAACACTGCCTCCCAATTAAGGTGGCAGCAGATCGCCGAGTGGCCCTGTCTTTGCAGGAAGAGCCCGCCAGGCTCTTCATGCTGCTCTGTCCGGGAGGGAGAACGCCTTTCCTATTGATTGTGGCTTGGTATGCAGTTCAGGCACTGGCTTGAAGGGACGCTGGGCCAGGAAAGCCAGCATGTGGTGTTTACCGGGTTGACTGGCTTGGCGCTCAGGTTTTCCACTGTCAGGCAGTGACAGCACTGCTCCAGACGCTCTCAGGAGACATTCCCCTGCTTTCATAACAACGAAGGGCTTTTTTGTTTTCTGACTCATCTTCAGAAGATCTCCCCCCACTTCGTTTGAAAGTAAATATAATTAGTAACAGGCAGACATACTGTATATAGCCAGCCCTGCCTATGCGAGAGAGTTATAATTAAACATGCATGCTGTCTGCTGTGCACTGTCTGCGAAAGGCCTTGCTGAAGTCACCTGCAGGGAGAGGGTTTATCTTGAAGCAGCCGCCTGGGGTGGGTGCTGCAGAGAGAGAGAGAGACCTGTCCCACCTTTGAGTCCAATGTCCAGTCCAAAGCTAAGATTGAGCTGTTGACCAAAGGGGAGGTGTGCCCATGGGCCCTCAGCCTGCCTTCGCCTCAGTTCTTCTCCATTCTCAACCTTGGGCAGCCCTGGGTGACCCTGCGTGGTCAGGGTTGGGGCTGGCCCCTCTTGGGGACAGAGTGATGGTGGCCAAGTATGGTTGTCATAGTAACTAGGTGGCTGCTGCCACTGCTGTCGGCTCAGGAGGCACCTGCCTGCCTGCAGGTTACGATCTGCCCTCCCCAGGCTGGGGAGCCAAGACCACTCGACTTTGTTCCCAGCTCCCTCTCCGGGATGCTGGCAGCAAAATCTAAGCCCCGCCCCGCAGGGCAGGAGCTCAGGTAGGTTATCCCCAGGTGACCCTCGGCCCTTCTTCCTGGCTAAGGGTAGGTTGGGTGTTTGGAGGCCACTGTCCAGGCCCATAGAGAGCTCAGATTCTGCTGAAACCAGTGGCTCAGGCAGCCCCAGGATCACGCACACACCTTGTGGGCAGATTCTGGGACCGCAGCATGGCCAGCGGGCTTGGTGACACAGGCTTGGAGACAGAGGAGAAGCTGCTGTGCCTCCCGCCCCTCCAGGGGGTGTGGCGGTGACCGGATGACTAGTTGGCACAGCACTTTCTTGGCCTGGATCGAATGCAACAGGCGTCATCTGAGCCCCGGGCACCTTTCCCCAAGTTGCTCAAAGTGTTTTCCGAGCAAACAGTTGTTTCATAACACCCGTGAGAAGTAGGTGGGGTGACAAAGCATTCTTTGTCCCTGTCTTGCAGATGGGGGAATTGAAAAGCTTGCCGGTCCTGGTGGTGAGGCCAAGAAAGGGAGAAGGTGCTCTCCTGCCCGGGGCTCTGGGCGTGGACTGCCGGGGCCAACTCGTGCCCCGTCACCAACTCCTGTGGAAAGTGGGGCAGCCCCAGCAGAGAAGGAGGCCAAAAGTGGAAGAGGCCCAGGGCTTTTCCCTTAGCACTGGAGGCCTCAGATGCAATGGCTGGAGCTCGGCTGTGGGCCTCACTGCCTGAGGTGTTGAAACTGGCCATTGGCAACTCGAGAGTAGTTGGTGCTCTCTCCTGCTCAGCTTGCTTGAAGTTACTGGACTCTTGGAGGGGATCAACAGATGCTTTTTGAGCACACTTTTCTGGCCCAGGAATTGTTCCATTCCAGTGGTAAATGAGGGGGATGTGACCCTGCCTTTATGGTGCTCATAGGAGACAGTCAACACATAAAATTAAGAAGAAATCATTTCAGAGAGTGACATGCTATCAGGACAATAAAAATGCATAAGGGGACAGAGATTGGCTAGAGGGGAGGGTAGGAGAGGAGGAAAACAACTATTTTATTTGATTTGATTTTGTTTTGTTTTATTTTATTTTTGAGATGGAGTCTCACTCTGTCGCCCAGGCTGGAGTGCAGTGGTATGACCTCGGCTCACTACAAGCTCCACCTCCCGGGTTCAGCACTTCTTCTGCCTCAGCCTCCTGAGTAGCTGGGATTACAGGCGCCCACCACCATGCCCAGCTAATTATTGTATCTTTAGTAGAGACGGGGTTTCACCATGTTGCTCAGGCTGGTCTTGAACTCCTGACCTCAGGTGACCCACCCCCCTTGGTCTCCCAAAGTGCTAGGATTACATGTGTGAACTACTGCTCCTGGATATTTTATTTTTTGAGACAGGGTCTCACTGTGTCTCCCAGGCTGGAGTGTAGTGGTGTGATCATAGCTCACTGCAGCCTCAGACTCCTGGGCTCAAGTGATCCTCTTGCCTCAGCTTCCTGAGTAGCTGGGACTGCAGGTGTGCACCACCATGCCTGGCTAATTTTAAAAAATGTTTTTGTAGAGATGGGGTTTTGCTGTGTTGCTCAGGCTGGTCTTGAACTCCTGGGCTCAAAGGATCCTCCCACCTGAGCCTCCCAAAGTGCTGGGATTACAGATATGAACCACTATGCCTGGCTGAGCAAAAATTTTAGATAGTGAATCAGAGACAGCGTCTGCACGAGCAATTCCACAAAGGCAAGAAGGAGCCAGACTAGGGGACCAGCATTCCAGGGCAGGAAACAACTGGGGCAAAGGCCCTGAGAGGGGAATGAGGGTGGCCTGTCCAAAGCTTGGAGGAGGACGCTGCTCTTGGATGGTGGCAAGAGACTACGTGAGGGCGGTGAGCAGGGGTGTGGTCCTGTAAGGAGGACCTTGTTGGTTGTGGGGCCGTGTGTGACTCTGGATGCTAGGGGAGGTGATACGTAATTCAGAATTTCTTGGGAAGGTGGTGCTGACATTCTTTTCTTATGGATTGGATGTGGAACATGATGGAGGAATGAGTTAAGGACAGTCTCCAGGTGTTTGCTGGAGGTGGAAGACGGAGCTCTCGATTGTGATGGGGAAGGCTGGCGAAGACCATGTGTAGAGGGGAGTGAAGACGGTGGTCTTAGGGATGGCAGTTTTGAAAGGCCTGCTTCTAAGTGGCTGTGAGTGGAGCCTGGGCATCTGCATTTCTTAAACTCTCCCTCTCAGATCGTGGAGAAGAAAGGGAGAGGAATGAACTGCACTCTTTGTTTTGTTTTGTTTTGTTTAGACAGAGTCTCTCTCTGTCACCCAGGCTGTAATGTAGTGGCAGGATCTCGACTCACTGCAATCTCTGCTTCCCCAGTTCAAGCAATTCTCCTGCCTCAGCCTCCTGAGTAGCTGGTATTACAGGCATGCACCACCATGCCTGGCTAGGTTTTTGTATTTTCAGTAGAGAAGGGATTTCACCATGTTGGCCAGGCTGGTCTTAAACTTCTGACCTCAAGTGATCCACCCACCTCAGCCTCCCAAAATGCTGGGGTTACAGGTGTGAGCCACCACGCCAGGCCTGTGCTTGGTTTTGAATTCGCCCAAGCCTCCCAGGCCTCAAACTCCATGATTTTCTTTTTTTTGAGATGGAGTCTCATTCTGTCGCCCAGGCTGGAGTGCAGTGGCGCGATCTCTGCTCACTGCAGCCTCCACCTCCCGGGTTCCAGGGATTCTTGTGTCTCAGCCTCCCAAGTAGTTGAGACTACAGGCACGAGCCACCATGTCTGGCTAATTTTTGTATTTCTAGTAGAGACGGGATTTCACCATGTTGGCCAGGCTGGTCTCGAACTCCTGACCTCAGGTAATCCACCCACTTCGGCCTCCCAAACTGCTAGGATTACAGGTGTGAGCCATCGTGCCCAGCCTAAACTCTATGATTTTCAAGGACAAGACTCCTGCTTCCAGAGCTAGAGGAGGCCTGCTAATGGTGCTTCGCCATCAAGGAAAGGAGACCAGCCGGGGTTGGTGCATGGAGGGCAGTGAACACCCTCCTGCCAACTGGCTTGCTGTCCCTTCCTATCCAATCCCCAGCCCCCTGCCATTTACATCCAGATCCTTGGCAATTTGCCCTTGAGCATCATTATTAGCCTGATACACACACACACACACACACACACACACATATATATATATATATATATATTTTTTTTTTTTTGAGACAGAGTCTCCCTCTTGTCACCCAGGCATGAGCCACTGCACCTGTCCATTATTAGCCTGATCTTACTACCTGTGGATTAAGAAATATCCAAGTCCTGCCTCTCTTTTGTTTGATAAAATGGAATGGTAAAAATTTAGCAATTGGCTGGGTGTGATGGCTCACGCCTGTAGTCCCAACACTTTGGGAGGCCAAGGTGGGCAGATCATGAGGTCAGGAGTTCGAGACCAGCCTGGCCAACCTTGTGAAACCCCATCTCTATGAAAAATACAAAAATTAGCCAGGCATGGTGGCAGGTGCCTGTAATCCCAGCTGTTCGGGAGGCTGAGGCAGGAGAATCACTTGAACCCGGGAGGCGGAGGTTGCAGTGAGCCGAGATTGTGCCATTGCACTCCAGCCTGGGCAACAGAGTGAGACTCTGTCTCAAAAAAAAAAAGAAAAAAAGAAAAAAAAGAGAGAAAGACAGAAAAGGATGGGCCCATGTGAGCAGCAAGAGCTGTCCATCAAAGGGAGTTCCACTAGGCAGGAGGGCAGGGATTCTTTTTGGCCACTAACTTGGCATGCAGTTTTCGAAAACTTGCTAATTCTTGCTTAAGTATATACATTGGAAGCTACAAGATTACTTGCATCAGTGACAGTGGCCTGAGCCCACCGTTTGTTTTGTTTTGTTTTGTTTTGTTTTCTGGTTTTTTTTTTTAAAGACAGAGTCTTGCTTTGTCACCCAGGCTGGAGTGCAGTAGCGCGATCTCAGCTCACTGCAACCTCCGCCTCCTGGATTCAAGCGATTCTCCTGCCTCAGTCTCCCGAGTAGCTGGGACTACAGGTGTCTGAGCCTGCTGTTGAATCCACCTACTCTATCTCCTCGCAGGCTCAAATAACAGCCATTAATGCAATGTAGGTTCCAATCCCAAGTCTCCAAGCAATGATTTTGGGGCAGAGGATGTATTATACATACACCTATGGACATTTCTTGGCATCGTATTACAATGCTTTACAATGTAGCATGGGGTTTGTTTCTTAGATTTTACACAGGAAGTTTACCTACTGATATATAGGTTAAGCATTCCAAACCAAAAACCCGAAATCCTCCACAATTTGAAACTTTTTGAGCATCAGCCTGATGCTCAAAGGAAATGTTCACTGGAGCATTACGGATTTTGGATTTTTGGATTTGGGATGATCAGTTGATAGGTACATTAGGCAAATATTCCAAAATCAAAAAAAAAAAAAATGCAAACTCCAAGACACTGTGATTCCCAAGCTATTTATTTATTTTTTGAGATGGAGTCTTGCACCATCACCCAGGCTGGAGTGCAGTGGCGCGATCTCAGCTCACTGCAACCCCCACCTCCTGGGTTCAAATGATTCTTGTGCCTCAACCACCTGAGGAGCTGGGATTACAGATATGCACCACTACGCCCACTGAATTTTTGTATTTTTAGTAGAGACAGGGTTTGCCATGTTGCCCAGACTGGTCTTGAACTCCTGGCCTCAAGTGATTCTCTCACCTGGGCCTCCCAAATTGCTGGGATTGCAGGCATGAGCCACTGTGCCTAGCCCCCTAGGCATTTAAATGAGGAGCATACTCAACCTGTACTAAAAACACTGTGTTATGACGTTGTCTTTCCATGTCCCAGAAATGGATTCAGGGACATCATTTCTATTCCTCATAGAAATGAGCCATCTTTAGGTGTCTGGGCGTGGTGACTCATGCTTGTAATCCCAGCACTTTGGAGGGCTGAGGCAGAAGGATCCCTTAAGCCCAGCAGTTTGAGACCAGCCTGGGCAGTGCAATAAGACCCCATCTCTACAAAAGATAAAATTATATCACTTCTCAGCCTTTTGGCTAAGATTAAGTGCAAAAATAATGTTATTAGCTAGGTGTGGTGGTATGCACCTGCAGTTGCAGCTACTCTGGAGGCTGAGGTGGGAGGATCACCTGAGCCCAGAAGGCTGAGGCTTCAGTGAACCGTGATTGTGCCATTGCACTCCAGCCTGGGTGACAGACCAAGACCCTGTCTCAACAAACAAACAAACAAACAAACACGCAAACAAACAAACTCCTTGGGTAATGACCCAGCGGTCACCCATCGTGATCAATTTTTCCGTGGGACTGAACCACTGTCATTTTCTGGTGCTTTATAACAGCTTACAAAGTGCTTCCGCAGTTACTTTCTCACTTGCTTTTCCCCAGTGCTCACGGCGTTATTGGCGGTGTATAGATGCAGAAGCCAAAAGAGGTTAAGTCATTTGCCCAAAGTTACAGAGCAAGGGGAGACCTGGACCTGAGCCCCAGTCCTTGGCCTCTGCTCTCACGCTTTCCCAAGTCCCTGCTGTGGGGACTTTGGTGGCAGCGGGCCAAGGCAGTTCCGGGCACCTGGGCTGATTGTGTGACTGTGAGTTTGGTAAGCCGAGCCTGGGAGGTGTTTGCAATGCCCTGAGCTGGCTCCTGGGAATGCATTCTGTGCCATGCAGGGCCGTGTTGCAACGTGACTAATGGATGAGAAGGTTGAGGAGGAAAGCCATTACTTCACCAATGTGAATCAAGGTCATTCATCACCTCAGGAAGCACACGGAGCTGCGACATTCAGGAGGGAGGCACGCTGCCCCCAAGCCAAGCCACGATGTGGCCTGGCGCCGGTCCCATGCAGCAGGGAGAAGGGAAGTTTCTGGAAGCGAAGATGAGCTGGGCAGCCAGGCCCAGGGCCCTGGCTGTGCGTGCATCAGCCGCCTCTGAGAAAAAGAGTCCAAGTACTATGTGGGGTTTTGCCCACGAGTGGGGCAATGGTGTAGTTTCCAGGAGGCGTTGGCAGGAGCTGACTGATACTGGCTGGGGTCTCCGGAGGACAGTGACTGGAGGATCAGTGGCCTCTGACCCTCTCCTACCACCTGAGGAAATCAGGCCAATCGTGAGCCACCAGAGTGTCCTCACCGAGACGGCCTCTCTCCCTGGTGTAACAAGCCACATTTGCTGCTTTTCTGGGAGAGTTAGAAGCAACCACGTGGGTGACTTCTTTTCAAAGTTCTCTGCCTCAGAGGAGGAAGCCCCATGGGTGGAGGCCAGGCCTGAGGCCATCCTGCTCTGGGCCAGAGCATGCTTGTGTCTGACGAGCGAGGACACGCCTTGTCTGGCTGAGGCTTCCATTTCACGCTGGCGGTTCGAACCCCCATCACGGCTTCCTTTTGGGCTCCCCTTCTCAGGGGCCCGGGCCTGAAATGTGCTTGCCCTTCATCCCTCAGGATGTGTCCCTTCCTCAGAGAGGACTAAGTTAGCCCCTCCCCTAGTCTCGATGTGCTCCAAAGCCCTTCCTATTCACAGAAACTATCTGGCCTATTTATTTGCTTGCTTGCTTGCTTCTGATGTCTTCCCTTACTGAAAGGTAAGTCATGTGGGAGATGGAATCACACCAGGTTTGGTTCACCATTACATCCTCCACACTTTTCTGATTTATTTATTTATTTTAGAGTCGGAGTCTTGCTCTGTCATTTAGGCTGGAGTGCAGCGGCACAGTCATAGCTCACTGCAGCCTCAAACTTCTGGACTTAAGTGATCCTCCTGCTTCGGCCTCCTGAGTAACTAAAGACTACAGGTGTGCATCACCATGCTTGGCTAATTTAAAAACATTGTTTTAATACAAAAATTAGCTGGGTGTCGTAGTGTGAACCTGCAGTGCCAGCCACTGTGGAGGCTGAGGTGGGAGGATCATTTGAGCCCAGGAGATTGAGTCTGCAATGAGCTGAGATCGTACCACTGCATTCTAGCCTGGCAACAGAGTAAGACCCTGTCTCATTTTTTTCTTTTTTTTTGTAGACATGGGGTCTCACTATATTGCCCAGGTTGGTCTTGAACTCCTGGGCTCAAGGGATCCTTCTGTCTCAGCCTCTAGTGTCCCTGGGATTACATGTGTGAGCCACTAGACCTGGCTCCCCTGAAGACTTTCTGTGGAGCCTGGCACCAGGGGAACCCAATATCTATCCTGTGAATGAATGAATAAATGCAAGGAAGTAAATGAAGAGGAAGCGGGCATCAGAAGGGGCATGTTTTACATGAGTAGATACCATGCAAAGGCCCTCCTGGGTACCATCACCAGTGCGGGGCAGCCTGTGAGCCCCTGGAGGGAGGTCTCCCTGACACCCTGCCTACTCCTCCTGGGGCCGAGCAGGAGTCACATCCAAGGGCTGGGTCATTATCTGATACACGAGTGGGTTGTGCGGATGAGTAAACAGGGACTGACCCAGAGGTCAGGTGTAACTCAGTCTCAGAAACTGCATGTGCCAATAGGAATCGAAGGGCCAAGGAATGTGTTTTTCATTGATGTCAACTTGCTGCAAAGGACCACACCTGCTTCTCGACCCGGGAACGTGGGAAAGGGAAAGGCCTGGCTTGCTTTGGTGGAGATGGAGGAGCTGGTAACAGTGGAGGAATGCCCTTCTTCTGATTCACAGCGGGGAGGTGCTCTGGGCCCCTGCCACTGCCCGAGGACTTCGGGTAAGTAAGCCCGTGGCCCCCAACCCTTCCCCGCCAGACGCCCTGGCAGATGGCTTGTCCTGACAAGTACGTGCTTTCTGGATGGAACAGCCTCCCTTTTGTCCAAACCCTTCCTTTGAATTTAAAACGCACAAAGCACCTTTCGAAGAGGAAAAGAATGGGATCAGGAAGAGGAGGCTGTATCTCATTTGGACACTCAAGCCCTCAGCTCCTGCCCGAGAGTTTCTGTAATTCACTTCCACACCACGTCATGCCTTTTGGCTCCCAGCCAGGTGCGGTGGCATCCGTGGCTTTATCTTTCTGGGAAGTCAGAGTCACGTTCCCTGGAGTCTTCCCTTTCCTCTCCCCAGCTTTCAGTTGTCCTGATGAGAGGACGCGGCATTTGAGCAGTAGCTTCTGGAACCCAGAGTGAAGCCCCACCCAGGCACCCTGACAGCACCACGGGAATGCTCCCGGCACAGCAAGCGGGGCTCTGGAGAAGCACAGCCTCCGTGCTCCTTGTAGATGTTCAGTTCAAACTCCACGGTTTGTGTGACTCACTGAGGGGCTTGGTTTGGCTCTCGCTGACGAGTCTGTCATCGGTGCCAGGGGACATGCTTGTCCCCTCCTTCCTTCTAGCCCTCTCTCTTGCCCCAGGGCTTCATAAGCAGTGGGAGGGCTACTGTGTTGCCCTCTGGCCCAAGCTCTGGTATTCCCTTTGTGGTGGGTGCTCTCATTCCTTTGCAATGTGCCCTGCAGTGTAAACTCAGGGGATCCATGAGACAGGGAACCCATGTCTGTTTTCTCCATTTGGTGTAGCATGCCAGTGGGCGTTTGCCAGACAGGGCCTATCATGTGGACCCTACACCTATTCACACACCTGCCATTTTCCTTCGGAATCCTGTTCCCAGTGGGTAATGGGTTTAAAAGCCCAGAGCTGAATTCTATCCACATTGGATCCGACCCACATTCCAATGCTCTTGTAAGTCTCCAGTTGGTCAAATGAGCAGTTTGATCCCTTGATCCTTCAAACTACCAGATATATTTATTTCTTCTTGCCTTTTGATCTTTCAAGCTTGAAATTTCTCGGCACATAAAAGTCTTCAAAATGCCCTCAAACTTCTGTCTCCAAAGGCAATTTTTTTCACTTTTTCATTTTTTTGTAGAGATAGTCTCACTATGTTGCCCAGGCTGGTCTTGAACTCCTGGCCTCAAGTGATCCTCCCCCCTTGGCTTCCCAAAGTGCTGGGATTACAGGTGTGAGCTGCTGTGCCCAGCTACCAAAGGCATTTTTACTTGGCTCTGTACAGTGAAGCTGCTTCTCTATTTGGAGGTTGAAGTTTGTGTCAGGTTCTTGAGTTTGTAAGAATAGGACATGAGAACAGAGAGCCTTTTAATCAGATGAGCAGCTATCTATGTTATGTTTTCACAGATTTTGATTCTTCTTTTTTTTTTTTTTGAGACAGAGTCTTGCTTAGCTACCCAGGCTGGAGTGCAGTGGCACGATCTTGGCTCATTGCAACCTCCGCCCCCTGTGCTCAAGTGATTCTCCTGCCTCAGCCTCCCAAGTAGCTAGCTGGGACTACATGCCACCATGCCTGGCTAATTTTTGTATTTTTGTATGTATTAGTAGTAGAAATGGGATTTCACCATGTTGGCCAGGATATTCTCGATCTCTTGACCTCACGATCCGCCCATCTTGGCCTCCTAAAGTGTTTGGATTATAGGCGTGAGCCACTGCGCCCGGTTGATTTTGATTATTCTAAGTAGGGATAGTCAAAGTCTTCACAGTGTTTGACATTTCATGTATTTATCAGCTGAAACTTATTGTTTCGTGGTTTTGAGGAATCTCAGTGAAATAATTCAGTGTTGCCAGATCCTGGGAATCTTTTCTCCCCAAGGCATTTGCTGTATCGTTAATAAATGTATGTATCACATAGAGAGGTATAATTAGAGTACACTTAGAATTAGTTTATTTCTCTAAAGATGCTTTTACCTTAGCTCGATGTGGTGGTACGCACCTGTAGTCCCAGCTACTTCTTGGGAGACTGAGGTGGGAGGATTACTTGAGCCTGGGAATTTGAGGCTGCAGTGAACTATGATCGCACCACTGCAGTCCAGCCTGGGCCACAGACCCTGTCTCAAACAAAGAAAGAAAGAAAGAAAAAATACTTTTTTTTTTTTGAGATGAAAAAAACTCTGTCACCTAGGCTGGAGTGCAGTGGCGTGATCTGGGCTCACTGCAACCTCCACCTCCCAAGATCAAGCGATTCTCCTGCCTCAGCCTCCTAAGTAGCTGGAATTACAGGCAGGCACTACCATCCCCTGCCAATTTTTTTTTGTAGTTTTAGTAGATAACTAGGTTTTACCATGTTAGCCAGGCTGGCCTCAAACTCCTGACCTCAAGTGATCCACCCACATCGACCTCTCAAAATGCTTGGATTACAGGTGTGAGCTACTGCACCAGGCCAGAAAACAAAACAAAACAAAACAAAGACTTTACCTGGTCATTTAAAAAACCAGGTAATTTGACCTAGGCAATTTTCATTAAGCCTATTTTCATAAGGGAGAACAAAACACAGTTCTCAACTTCTTGTCCCCCTTTGTCCCTACTTCCCTCATTACCTCCTCTCCTGCTTGTCTTTCTCTTCACTCCAGGAGCTGAGAACAGCCCCCCTTCTGGTTTGAGGCCAACCTGTCCGTGTGCACCCTTAGCCTCACATCAGTGGAGGATCACCCATCCCTTCCTTGTGCTAGAAACTTGATGACTGTATTCCGTGAGCCTGCAGGACTCCTGCTCTCCTCCTTCTTATTTAACTGCACCAGCTTACGAGTGGCCTACATGCTCCGTCTTCATCTCCTTACCCCATCTACACCATCGTCTACCATGCTGTTGCTGAGGTTACTTACCTGGCCTCTTTCCTCTACACTCTTCTCCACACTCACTTGTCCAGGTGCACATTGATACCTACACCTGGCTGTCCTACAGATAACTCGAAATCAAGATGGCGGGGAATAAACTCACCATCTTACTCTATATGTCTGCCTGTCCTTCAGTATTTCTCATGTGGGATAAGGGTGCTGTGATTAGCCCACTTGTCCAAGACAAAACACCTGGAGGTCATTCTTTTTTTTCCTTTTTTCTTTTCTTTTTGAGACAGAGTTTCGTTCTTGTCGCCCAGGCGGGAGTGCGAAGGCACGATCTCGGCTCACAGCAACCTCTGCCTCCCCGGTTCAAGTGATTCTCCTGCCTCCTGAGTAGCTGGGATTACAGGCGCCCACTACAACACCTGGCTATTTTTTTGTTTTTGTTTTTTTGTTTTGTTTTTGAGATGGAGTTTCGCTTTTGTTGCCCAGGCTGGAGTGCAACGGCGTGATCTTGGCTCAACACAACCTCTGCCTCCCAGGCTCAAGTGATTCTCCTGCCTCAGCCTCCTGAATAGCTGGGATTACAGGCATGTGCCAGCATGCCTGGCTAGTTTTGTATTTTTAGTAGAGATGGGGTTTCTCCATGTTGGTCAGGCTAGTCTTGAACTCCTGATCTCAGGTGATCTGCCCACCTCGGCCTCTGAAACTGCTGGGATTACAGGCGTGAGCCACTGTGCCCGGCCACCTTTTTGTATTTTTAATAGAGATGAAGTTTCACTATGTTGGCCAGGCTGGTCTGGAATTCCTGACCTCAGGTGATCCACCCGCCTCGGCCTCCCAAAATGCTGGGATTATAGGTGTGAGCCACTGCGCCCGGCCTGGATGTCATTCTTGACTCCACTTGGCTGCCACATTCTATCGTTGAGTTCTACCTGCATGGTTCCCTCGGCCAGGGATAACGCCATTTCTCACCTGCCTGACAGTTCCTGCAAAATCCTCACCTGATGTCACTATGGCTGCAAAGCTTCCCCAACTTCCTCCCTAAGAGAGACACAGTGGCACCTTTTTTATTTTTTATTTTTGAGACAGAGTCTCGCTCTGTCCCCCAGGCTGGAGTGCAGTGACGTGATCTTGGCTCACTGCAGCCTCCACCTCCTGGGTTCAAGCGATTTTCCTGCCTCAGCCTCCCAAGTAGCTGGAACTACAGGTGCATCGCACCACACCCGGCTAATTTTGTAATTTTAGTAGAGACGGGGTTTCACCATGTTAGCCAAAATGGTCTCCATCTCCTGACCTTGAGGAGGCAGGTCTGGTTTGCTTGCCTCGGCCTCCCAAAGTGCTGGGATGACAGGCATGAACCACTGCACCTGGCCCAGTTGTACTTTTTTGACATATGTATGTCTTCTCTTATTTTCCCTGTTACTCTATTGCCATCATTTGTTTTTCTGCTGCTCTCACTTGCCAGATATAAACATCCAGAGAGCAGGAACTGTTTTGGCACAGTTCAGTTTCTAGTACAGTGCATAGCACATAGTAGACCCTCAATAAATGTGTGGAAGTGAGCCCTCCAATATTCCAGGTAAGTACAAAGGGGCCTGGTAATTAGGGCCTCTTCATGGCTAGTGATGGTCAAAGAGAAAAATCGGGCAGCAATCCAAGAAGCACGGTAGCCCTGTTTTCCTCTTTTCTAGGCAGCTGGCTGTGCCTGCATTTCCTTTTGTGGCCAGAACATCAGAGCTTGAGGTTTGGCTTTGTCATTTCCTGACCCTCTGAAACTCTGACCCTCTGAGTTTCATTTTGCCAAAGGACAAGATCCTAGAGGAGAATGCAGTCTCGAGCATTCTGTGACCCTCAGGCTCCAGGGCCCTCCTCATGCCCGCCCTCTCTCAGCGGTGTGCATGTGTGGCGTGTGCAAGCGTGTGCAGTGAGCCCTGGGTGTGCACATGCTGTTTACAAAGGCAGACCAAGGTGCCCAGAATGCCGTTCCAGCTGGCCATGGCTAGATGCATCCGCAGCGGTGTTTCTTTATTGGGGCGATGGCTGAGAAAGGAAATTGCATTGTTTTGGGGCTGTCTCAGGGAGGACATTTGATACAGCCACAAAGTTTAGCCTTCCAAGTGGCCTCCACTTTCAGCCGGTGATTGGTTGGCAACTCCTGGGTGGGAGTCAGGGTTACTGGGGAAGGGAAGGGGAGGGTCTGTAGGAGGATCGGGGTCCAAGAGGGCTGTAGAGGAAGGGGCTGTAGAGCCAGCAGGCCGCCCTTCTGTGCTGCTCCGGGTGAGAACTGCCATCGTCACACACTGGGAAGCTCAGTCATGGCTGTTAGCCGGGGCACAAGCCAACAGATGTATCAGCGACCCGAGATGGCATGGCACCTGGGTGTGCAGCTAGGAAGGGGTGTGCATGTGGAGGAAGGGACGCGGGCCCAGCTCAGCTGCAGGCCTCCACAGTGCCTGTTGGGGGTGGGGCTAGTCTTGAGTAACCCGTGAATGGACTTTACCCTGCAGCCGTTTTGTGTAACTCCTGTAATTAGCTAACTAGGTTAGTCATTGCTTACACCCTCCTGAGTCCTCAACCTTTTTTTATTTTTCCAGGACGATCTCTATAAACAGGTCATACAATATGCCACACGTTTTGTGCCAAATTCCTCTGCAGATATTTGACTCCCTTTTGCCTATTCAGGTGGCTCCAGGGCGGGCCACCTTCTCTTGCTGAGTGTCCTCACCTAGGGGTGATTTCACCGGTGGCTGCTGCCTTTCCCCCCAACCTGGCTTTACTTAAGGGATAGGTTATGTTATTTTTTATTTTTTGAGACAGAGTTTCGCTTCATCACCCAGGCTGGAGTGCAGGGGCGTGATCTCAGCTCACTGCAACCTCCGCCTCCTGGGTTCAAGCAATTCTCCTGCCTCAGCCTCCTGAGTAGCTGGGAATACAGGCACCTGCCACCATTCCCGGCTAATTTTTGTATTTTTAGTAGAGATGGGGTTTCACCGTATTGGCCAGGCTGGTCTCGAACTCCTGATCTTGTGATCCGCCCACCTCGGCCTCCCTAAGTGCTGAGATTATAGGCATGAGACACCGCGCCTGGGCTAGACTGTGTTATTTTGTCCACCCATGTGTACCTTTATTCACTCCCGCCTGCCCCAAATGTGACTGAGCATGGACTAAGCCAGGCACTCTGCAAAGTGTATCAGTCTGACTGAGGCTCCATCCCCACCCTGGAGAGCTTGTAAGCTAAGCACTGTTAAAGGACTTCCTGTATGGACCAAATCCTGGAGTCCTATGCACAATTACTGATACAGAGTTGCTCAGCATCCTTCACAGAAAAAACGCAGTCATATCCAATCTGTCAGCAATAAATATGAAATACTTATTTTGCTTATATTCAATATCATCAGAGGATCATTCAGAACAGGTGCTACCTAGATTTAAGACTCTTGGTGCTGTCATTATAATCAAAAGCACCTAACGACAGCCCATGCATGCTAATGCAAACATAATAATATTAGTGCTTTTCGTTAAAACATGGCTCAGTGAAAGATTTCTGCAGGCCAGACGTAGTATGCAAGCGGAACTTTCTTTTTAAACCCTCTTTGAGTAGCCCAGTGGAACAAGAATACTGTAATAAAGGTTATGTGCAGAGTGGAAACCTATCCCAGCGGTTTCTCTCACAATACACCTCACCTGGGTAAACACACATTTGCATATCAATGCATGGATTACAGACTTTTCCTTTTCTGAGAACAAGAAGGTACCCTGTTACACACACAGGGGACCAACAGCCAGGAGCTTTCAAGCCCCATGCAATCTGAGAACAGAGGACTCAGGTCTTCAGAGCCCCAGAGGCCAGTCCTCTACAGCAATCTCTCTCTTCTTTCTCTTAGTGCACTGGGATTCTGTTGTGTAACTCTCCCAGCCTTCAGAGATGGCCTCCTCCCATCTGGGAGGCTGTGCTGGCTTCTGCAGGAGCCAGCCAGATTTTGAAATTGCATTTGGAACCAGTCACTGTAAAAAGGCTGGTTCTTGGAGGGGAAGAAAGGTGGCTTTGATAGTTATTGATGAGCTCACCAGGTAGGAATGGGACCTTTCAAACAGGCCAAATTAAATCCCAGGCCTTGAGCGAGGGGCCTGGGATTTGCTGCTTTCGCATTGCAAGGAGCAGGTGGGCAGGCTCTGGGAGTATCAGATGCACAAAATACAGGTGAACAGGTAACCAGATCGGGATCTCTGCAGGTGCCCCGAGGCTGGGAAACAGCGTTGGTGGGGTGGAGAGGCAGCCTGCAACGCGGTGTCCCTCTCACCTGAAGCAGCCAACAGGTTAACCCAGGCCTGTTCCTGCAGGACGGACATGCACTGGTTCCAGCCGATGAAAGCAGATGCAAATCAGTGCAATTTCCTCTGCAGCAGTAATTAACCCGCGGGAACCTTGTTGGAGCAGGTAGTTCCAGGAGAATGGCACTGAAGATGTTGGAGAGAGATTAGCATTTTTCAGCTCTCATCGCAGTGATTTGTGCTGCATTTTAGTGTGTGTTCAGTTCCAACTCATTACCATAAAAAAACTCCTCATAAATTAAATTGCTAGGCAGGGGGAATTGACTTTGTTTAGGTAGATAGAGAGCCTGGGATGCTAGCGGGTGTTGCTGGAGAACTGGCAGGGAAAGTGTGTCCTCAGTTTCCTGATTCGTCATGGGAGGACCTTGGCCTCTCCAACCTCTAGAACCCGTCCAGCTGGCAACCTACAATTCTATTTCCTTCCCCTCCTCCTTCCTTCCTTTCTTCCCTCCCTCCCTCCCTCCCCCCCTCCCTCCCTCCCTCCCTCCCTCCCTCCCTCCCTCCCTCCCTCCCTCCCTCCCTCCCTTCCTTCCTTCCTTCCTTCCTTCCTTCCTTCCTTCCTTCCTTCCTTCCTTCCTTCCTTCCCTCCCTTTTATTTGAGATGGAGTCGTGCTCTGTCGCCCAGGCTGGAGTGCAATGGCGTGGTCTCGGCTCACAGCAACCTCTGCCTCCTGGGTTCAAGCAATTCTCCTGCCTCAGCCTCCCGAGTAGCTGGGATTACAGGCGTATGCTACCATCCCTGGCTAATTTTTGTATATTTTTTAGTAGAGACGGGGTTTCACCATGTTGGCTAGGCTGGTCTCAAACTCCTGACCTTGTGATCCACCTGCCTAGGCCTCCCAAAGTGCTGGGATTACAGGAGTGAGCCACTGCCCCACGCCTGTTTGCTTTTATGAATTGGAGGACTGCCTGGGCCCAGGGAACTGCTAGTCATCTGCCTAAGCTGTAGCTGTTGGATGACGCAGGATCCTAATCTCAAGTTGCTTCCAGGACAGGACCACTTTCTTGGGACCCTCTGCACGTGGGCAGTCCTTCCATGATGACAGCTGCCCTGTCATGGTGGGATTACTTTGGAGGGTGTATGTGGCCCACGGAACTGTGTACTCTCAGTGGGCAGGCCCTCTGTTTTGATCATTTTGTATCCCAGCATCTAACGCAAGGTGCTCATGACTCAAGACCTTACGTAAAGAGGGAGGAACGAACACAAGGAAGAAAGTTCCCCAGAAATCCTTCCTTACACCTGAACCAATTCCTTCCTATATGTCCTCAGCTTGAGTCATTTTCTGTAGCTCCCTCTTATTTCCATCAGATACTTGGATACATTTCAAATTGGTTCTCGACACCCTACCCCTGAATATCAGTGAGAGAAATCACATGCATGATCTACATTGCATTGACCAGGCCATCCAGACAGAGAGCGGGGATGGCTTGTCTCCTAGGGCAGTGGTGCCACGTGCTAGCTTAGAGGCCTCAGTTTACTTGCATGCACCAGGGTCCCTTGAGAATCTGTGCCCTTCCCCTCCCGGGAGGGGATGCTTGGAAGGGGTCAATCTGAGGCCCCTGCTTTCATGAAGGGCCCTGAGGCCCACAGCCAGGCTTCTAGAAACCTAGAATTGACCCTGGTTTCCAGAATGACCAGTTTGCCTTTCCTTTATCTGCACAAGGAGGTGAATTTCTTGGGGGTCTTCTCGGTGTGAGTGTAGTGAGTGCACTCAAGGTGCCTAAAAATACAAGGACAGAGGCTAAATATGAGCATTTTTACCTCGAAGCTGCCTTGAATTGAGTTTCACAGGAAAAGTGTATTAAAATAATTCTTAAAAACTTGGAGCTCTTAAATGTTTCTATTTCTGGGGGGTGGGGAATGGGAATAACTGTCTCCATTACCTGCCTTCCTTCCTTCCTTTCTCCCTCCCTCCCTCCCTTCCCTCTCCTTCTTTACTTCCTCTTTCTCTCTCTTTCCCCTTCCTTCCTCCCTCCCTTCTTTTTTCTTTCTTTCTTTCTTTCTTTCTTTCTTTCTTTCTTTCTTTCTTTCTTTCTTTCTTTCTTTCTTTCTTTCTTTCTTTCTTTCTTTCTTTCTTCTTTCTTCTCTTTCTTTCTTTCTCTTTTCCTTCCTTCTTTTCTCCCTTTCTCCTTCCTTCCCTCCCTTCCTTCTCCTTCTTTCCTTCCTCTTTCTCTTTCTTTCCCCTTCCTTCCTTCCTCCCTCCCTTCTTTCTTCTTTCTTTCTTTCTTTTTCTCTCTCTCTCTCTCTCTCTCTTTCTTTCTTGTCCTTCCTTCCTTCCTTTCTCCCTTTCTCCCTCCTTCCCTCCCTTCCTTCTCCTTCTTTCCTTCCTCTTTCTCTCTCTTTCCCCGTTCCTTCCTCCCTCCCTTCTTTTTTCTTTCTTTCTTTCTCTCTCTTCCTTCCTTCCTTCCCTCTCTTTCTTTTTTTAATAAAGTGTTTTAAAAATCAGCCTGGCCAACATGGTGAAACCTCATCTCTACTAAAAATATAAAAATTAGCTGGGCATGGTGGCGGGTGCCTGTAATCCCAGCTACTCAGGAGGCTGAGGCAGGAGAATCGCTTGAACCCGGGAGGCAGAGGTTGCAGTGAGCTGAGATCGCACCACTGCATTCCAGCCTGGGAGACAGAGCGAAACTCCATCTCAAAAAAAAAAAAAAAAAAAAAAAAAAAAAAGAAAAGTTAAATGCAGTTTCATTAGGAGACCCCTTAGAGCTAGATTGTGAGCACAAATGGAGGTGCTGGTTCCAACATGGAGGGGTAATTCCTGATTATGAGGGTGTCATCCAGACCACCACAATAAATCTTGATTTTTTTTGTACTACTAACAAAAGGCAAAGATAAAATGAAAAGAAAAAAAAAGGCCGGGGCGCGGTGGCTCAAGCCTGTAATCCCAGCACTTTGGGAGGCCGAGACGGGCGGATCACGAGGTCAGGAGATCAAGACCATCCTGGCTAACACGGTGAAACCCCGTCTCTACTAAAAAATACAAAAAACTAGCCGGGCAAGGTGGCGGGTGCCTGTGGTCCCAGCTACTCGGGAGGCTGAGGCAGGAGAATGGCGTGAACCCGGGAGGCGGAGCTTGCAGTGAGCTGAGATCCGGCCACTGCATTCCAGCCTGGGCGACAGAGCGAGACTCTGTCTCAAAAAAAAAAAAAAAAAAAAAAAAAAAAAAAAAAAAAGGCCATGAGAAAGAATGTGGAGTGATCTGAGCATGTGCTTGAGAAGCAGAAGAACATGCTTTGAAAATCAGGGCTGCATTTCTGGCTCTGTCTTGTAAGGGTATGTGGTTTTGGCAAATTACTTGACTTTGTCAAGCCTCGGTTTCCTCATGAGGAGTAAAACAGTAAAACCAGGATTATAATACCATATCCCTCCTAAGCTTGCTGTGAGGAATAACTCAGAATTACATAAAGTGTGTCATAGAATGTCCTGTATCTAGGAAGCACCAAGGCATGGACAGGAGGTGAGATACCCAGTCCTGAATGATCATAGGACCTCAAGCTGAAGAGGACCTCAGAGGCCACGTAAGCCAGCTTGATGGACAGACCTCAGGAGCCAGGAAGGCTGAAGGTCTGCCAGGGGGCCCAGAGAAAGCTGGCGGAGGTGCTGAAACCAAGCACCATGCCTCTACTCTCTCCCTGAGTGGCACGAAGCAAGCCTCGTGTCTTCTCTTCATTACAGTCTGCTTCTTTGTGCAGGAAGATCACCTGTGTTTGAAATGCATTTTGCTAAATAGGCATCATAGAAATTCTGATACTTTGGTGACTCCTCAAATTCAAGACCCCCTCTGTAGCATATGACCCCCTCCGACAATGTAGGAAGACAAAACTGGAAGCTGTGAGACACGGTTTCCATGCCATGATGTGCGAATACAGGACCAACGTCATTTACACAACACAACCCGCTTCTTCTTTTTTTTTTTTTGATGGCATCTCACTCTGTCACCAGGCTGGAGTGCAGTGATGTGATCTTGGCTCACTGCAACCTCAGCCTCCCGCCACACAACCCGCTTCTGACCTTCAGACCTTGCTGGAATGCTTGCCTTCCTTCTCACTTCCACTGCCACCCCCAGCAGCTAGCTTTCTTTTGGGAGCCATTTTTACACAGAAAAGCAAGTGTGTACCCCTTTATGCATATTACTGTGTAGCAAAAAGGACCAGAGTATAGCGAGGCTTTCGGGAGGGGAGGAGTCTGGGTGGTTGGTTAGGTTCACCCTCTACTTGTGTGGCTTCCGTCTCCTGCCTGATTCCAGTGGGGCCACAGCTGAATGACAGACTCTCTCACTTGTAGGTGACTCTGTCAGCAGAGTTTAGGTTATGCTGTGGTAATAAGCAAGCCCCAAATCTCAGTGATTCAAAAAAGCAAAGGATTTTCTCACTGGTGATGCACATCTACCGCACGTCAGCAGGGGGCGCTGGTCATGGCAGGGACCCAGGTGGTTGGAGGCTCCATCTTGACTCATCCTTCCATGATTGCAGGGATGGGACTAAAGGGAAAGTGCTGAATCACACCCTGGCTCTTAATACAACCACCTGTGAGTGACACCTATCCCTTCTGCCAGCATCTCATTGGTCAAGCCTTGTCTCATGGCCACACCTGACTTCGAAGGGAACAGGGAAGTAAGTACATGCCTACCATATGGCCAACAAAAGAACAGAAGGGAAGAAGAGAAGTGAAATATTTGTTGTTTTATTTATTTATTTTTTGAGACAGGATCTCACTTTGCTGCCCAGAGGCTGGAGTGCAGTGGCTTGATCATAACTCACTGCAGCCTTGAGCTCCTGGGCTCAAGTGATCCTCCCATCTCAGCCTCTTGTGTAGCTAGGTCTACAGGTGCACACCACCATGCCTGATTAATTTTTATACAATTTTTTAATAGAGGTGGGGTCTTGCTGTGTTGCCCAGCCTGGTCTCAAACTTTTTTTTTTAATAGTCAGTTGTGGTTATCGGGGGAGACAATGTTAAATCAGCTTAACAATAACCTACAACACTCGGACCAACTAGGTCTTGAACTTCTGGCCTCAAGCAAGCCTCCTCCCTTGGACTCCCAAAGGGTTGGAATTATAGGCCTGAGCCACCACATCTGGCCAATTTATTCTTAAAAAACCCCCAAGTCGGGGGGGCGGAGCAAGATGGCCGAATAGGAACAGCTCCAGTCTCCAACTCCCAGCGCGAGCAACACAGAAGACCGGTGATTTCTGCATTTTCAACTGAGGTACTGGGTTCATCTCACTGGGGAGTGCCAGACGATCGGTGCTGGTCAGCTGCTGCAGCCCGACCAGCGAGAGCTGAAGCAGGGCGAGGCATTGCCTCACCTGGAAAGCGCAAGGGGGAAGGGAATCCCTTTTCCTAGCCAGAGGAACTGAGACACACAACACCTGGAAAATTGGGTAACTCCCACCCCAATACTGCGCTTTAAGCAACCCGGCACACCAGGAGATCATATCCCACACCTGGCCGGGAGGGTCCCACACCCACGGAGCCTCCCTCATTGCTAGCACAGCAGTCTGTGATCTACCGGCAAGGCAGCAGCGAGGCTGGGGGAGGGGCGCCCGCCATTGCTGAGGCTTAAGTAGGTAAACAAAGCTGCTGGGAAGCTCAAACTGGGTGGAGCTCACAGCAGCTCAAGGAAACCTGCCTGTCTCTGTAGACTCCACCTCTGGGGACAGGGCACAGTAAATAATAACAAACGCAGCAACTCTGCAGACGCAAACGACTCTGTCTGACAGCTTTGAAGAGAGCAGTGGATCTCCCAACACGGAGGTTGAGATCTGAGAAGGGACAGACTCCCTGCTCAAGTGGGTCCCTGACCCCTGAGTAGCCTAACTGGGAGACATCCCCCACTAGGGGCAGTCTGACACCCCACACCTCACGGGTGGAGTACACCCCTGAGAGGAAGCTTCCAAAGCAAGAATCAGACAGGTACACTTGCTGTTCAGAAATATACTATCTTCTGCAGCCTCTGCTGCTGATACCCAGGCAAACAGGGTCTGGAGTGGACCTCAAGCAATCTCCTACAGCTACAACCTACAGCTGAGGATCCTGACTGTTAGAAGGAAAGCTATCAAACAGGAAGGACACCTACACCAAAACCCCATCAGTACATCACCATCATCAAAGACCAGAGGCAGATAAAACCACAAAGATGGGGAAAAAGCAGGGCAGAAAAGCTGGAAATTCAAAAAATAAGAGCGCATCTCCCCCGGCAAAGGAGCGCAGCTCATTGCCAGCAACGGATCAAAGCTGGACGGAGAATGACTTTGACGAGATGAGAGAAGAAGGCTTCAGTCCATCAAATTTCTCAGAGCTAAAGGAGGAATTACGTACCCAGCGCAAAGAAACTAAAAATCTTGAAAAAAAAGTGGAAGAATTGATGGCTAGAGTAATTAATGCAGAGAAGCTCACAAACGAAATGAAAGAGACGAAAACCATGGCACGAGAAATACGTGACAAATGCACAAGCTTCAGTAACCGACTCGATCAACTGGAAGAAAGAATGTCAGTGATTGAGGATCAAATGAATGAAATGAAGCGAGAAGAGAAACCAAAAGAAAAAAGAAGAAAAAGAAATGAACAAAGCCTGCAAGAAGTATGGGATTATGTAAAAAGACCAAATCTACGTCTGATTGGGGTGCCTGAAAGTGAGGGGGAAAATGGAACCAAGTTGGAAAACACTCTTCAGGATATCATCCAGGAGAACTTCCCCAACCTAGTAGGGCAGGCCAACATTCAAATCCAGGAAATACAGAGAACGCCACAAAGATACTCCTCGAGAAGAGCAACTCCAAGACACATAATTGCCAGATTCACCAAAGTTGAAATGAAGGAAAAAATCTTAAGGGCAGCCAGAGAGAAAGGTCGGGTTACCCACAAAGGGAAGCCCATCAGACTAACAGCAGATCTCTCGGCAGAAACTCTTCAAGCCAGAAGAGAGTGGGGGCCAATATTCAACATTCTTAAAGAAAAGAATTTTAAACCCAGAATTTTATATCCAGCCAAACTAAGTTTCATAAGTGAAGGAGAAATAAAATCCTTTACAGATAAGCAAATGCTTAGAGATTTTGTCACCACTAGGCCTGCCTTACAAGAGACCCTGAAGGAAGCACTAAACATGGAAAGGAACAACCGGTACCAGCCATTGCAAAAACATGCCAAAATGTAAAGACCATCAAGGCTAGGAAGAAACTGCATCAACTAACGAGCAAAATAACCAGTTAATATCATAATGGCAGGATCAAGTTCACACATAACAATCTTAACCTTAAATGTAAATGGACTAAATGCTCCAATTAAAAGACACAGACTGGCAAACTGGATAAAGAGTCAAGACCCATCAGTCTGCTGTATTCAGGAGACCCATCTCACATGCAGAGACATACATAGGCTCAAAATAAAGGGATGGAGGAAGATTTACCAAGCAAATGGAGAACAAAAAAAAGCGGGGGTTGCAATACTAGTCTCTGATAAAACAGACTTTAAACCATCAAAGATCAAAAGAGACAAAGAAGGCCATTACATAATGGTAAAGGGATCAATTCAACAGGAAGAGCTAACTATCCTAAATATATATGCACCCAATACAGGAGCACCCAGATTCATAAAGCAAGTCCTTAGAGACTCACAAAGAGACTTAGACTCCCATACAATAATAATGGGAGACTTCAACACTCCACTGTCAACATTAGACAGATCAACGAGACAGAAAGTTAACAAGGATATCCAGGAATTGAACTCATCTCTGCAGCAAGCAGACCTAATAGACATCTATAGAACTCTCCACCCCAAATCAACAGAATATACATTCTTCTCAGCACCACATCGTACTTACTCCAAAATTGACCACGTAATTGGAAGTAAAGCACTCCTCAGCAAATGTACAAGAACAGAAATTATAACAAACTGTCTCTCAGACCACAGTGCAATCAAATTAGAACTCAGTACTAAGAAACTCAATCAAAACCGCTCAACTACATGGAAACTGAACAACCTGCTCCTGAATGACTACTGGGTACATAACGAAATGAAGGCAGAAATAAAGATGTTCTTTGAAACCAATGAGAACAAAGATACAACATACCAGAATCTCTGGGACACATTTAAAGCAGTGTGTAGAGGGAAATTTATAGCACTAAATGCCCACAAGAGAAAGCAGGAAAGATCTAAAATTGACACTCTAACATCGCAATTAAAAGAACTAGAGAAGCAAGAGCAAACACATTCGAAAGCTAGCAGAAGGCAAGAAATAACTAAGATCAGAGCAGAACTGAAGGAGATAGAGACACAAAAAACCCTCCAAAAAATCAATGAATCCAGGAGTTGGTTTTTTGAAAAGATCAACAAAATTGACAGACCACTAGCAAGACTAATAAAGAAGAAAAGAGAGAAGAATCAAATCGACGCAATTAAAAATGATAAAGGGGATATCACCACCGACCCCACAGAAATACAAACTACCATCAGAGAATACTATAAACACCTCTACGCAAATAAACTGGAAAATCTAGAAGAAATGGATAATTTCCTGGACACTTACACTCTTCCAAGACTAAACCAGGAAGAAGTTGAATCCCTGAATAGACCAATAGTAGGCTCTGAAATTGAGGCAATAATTAATAGCCTACCAACCAAAAAAAGTCCAGGACCAGATGGATTCACAGCTGAATTCTACCAGAGGTACAAGGAGGAGCTGGTACCATTCCTTCTGAAACTATTCCAATCAATAGAAAAAGAGGGAATCCTCCCTAACTCATTTTATGAGGCCAACATCATCCTGATACCAAAGCCTGGCAGAGACATAACAAAAAAAGAGAATTTTAGACCAATATCCCTGATGAACATCGATGCAAAAATCCTCAATAAAATACTGGCAAACCGGATTCAGCAGCACATCAAAAAGCTTATCCACCATGATCAAGTGGGCTTCATCCCTGGGATGCAAGGCTGGTTCAACATTCGCAAATCAATAAACATAATCCAGCATATAAACAGAACCAAAGACAAGAACCACATCATTATCTCAATAGATGCAGAAAAGGCTTTTGACAAAATTCAACAGCCCTTCATGCTAAAAACGCTCAATAAATTCGGTATTGATGGAACGTACCTCAAAATCATAAGAGCTATTTATGACAAACCCACAGCCAATATCATACTGAATGGGCAAAAACTGGAAAAATTCCCTTTGAAAACTGGCACAAGACAGGGATGCCCTCTCTCACCACTCCTATTCAACATAGTGTTGGAAGTTCTGGCTAGGGCAATCAGGCAAGAGAAAGAAATCAAGGGGATTCAGTTAGGAAAAGAAGAAGTCAAATTGTCCCTGTTTGCAGACGACATGATTGTATATTTAGAAAACCCCATTGTCTCAGCCCAAAATCTCCTTAAGCTGATAAGCAACTTCAGCAAAGTCTCAGGATACAAAATTAATGTGCAAAAATCACAAGTGTTCTTATACACCAGTGACAGTTAAACAGAGAGCCAAATCAGGAATGAACTTCCATTCACAATTGCTTCAAAGAGAATAAAATACCTAGGAATCCAACTTCCAAGGGATGTAAAGGACCTCTTCAAGGAGAACTACAAACCACTGCTCAGTGAAATCAAAGAGGACACAAACAAATGGAAGAACATACCATGCTCATGGATAGGAAGAATCAATATCGTGAAAATGGCCATACTGCCCAAGGTAATTTATAGATTCAATGCCATCCCCATCAAGCTACCAATGAGCTTCTTCACAGAATTGGAAAAAACTGCTTTAAAGTTCATATGGAACCAAAAAAGAGCCCGCATCTCCAAGACAATCCTAAGTCAAAAGAACAAAGCTGGAGGCATCACGCTACCTGACTTCAAACTATACTACAAGGCTACAGTAACCAAAACAGCATGGTACTGGTACCAAAACAGAGCTATAGACCAATGGAACAGAACAGAGTCCTCAGAAATAATACCACACATCTACAGCCATCTGATCTTTGACAAACCTGAGAGAAACAAGAAATGGGGAAAGGATTCCCTATTTAATAAATGGTGCTGGGAAAATTGGCTAGCCATAAGTAGAAAGCTGAAACTGGATCCTTTCCTTACTCCTTATACGAAAATTAATTCAAGATGGATTAGAGACTTAAATGTTAGACCTAATACCATAAAAATCCTAGAGGAAAACCTAGGTAGTACCATTCAGGACATAGGCATGGGCAAAGACTTCATGTCTAAAACACCAAAAGCAACAGCAGCAAAAGCCAGAATTGACAAATGGGATCTCATTAAACTAAAGAGCTTCTGCACAGCAAAAGAAACTACCATCAGAGTGAACAGGCAACCTACAGAATGGGAGAAAATTTTTGCAATCTACTCATCTGACAAAGGGCTAATATCCAGAACCTACAAAGAACTCAAACAAATTTACAAGAAAAAAACAAACAACCCCATCCAAAAGTGGGCAAAGGATATGAACAGACATTTCTCAAAAGAAGACATTCATACAGCCAACAGACACATGAAAAAATGCTCATCATCACTGGCCATCAGAGAAATGCAAATCAAAACCACAATGAGATACCATCTCACACCAGTTAGAATGGCGATCATTAAAAAGTCAGGAAACAACAGGTGCTGGAGAGGATGTGGAGAAATAGGAACACTTTTACACTGTTGGTGGGAGTGTAAACTAGTTCAACCATTATGGAAAACAGTATGGCGATTCCTCAAGGATCTAGAACTAGATGTACCATATGACCCAGCCATCCCATTACTGGGTATATACCCAAAGGATTATAAATTATGCTGCTATAAAGACACATGCACACGTATGTTTATTGCAGCACTATTCACAATAGCAAAGACTTGGAATCAACCCAAATGTCCATCAGTGACAGATTGGATTAAGAAAATGTGGCACATATACACCATGGAATACTATGCAGCCATAAAAAAGGATGAGTTTGTGTCCTTTGTAGGGACATGGATGCAGCTGGAAACCATCATTCTCAGCAAACTATCACAAGAACAGAAAACCAAACACCGCATGTTCTCACTCATAGGCGGGAACTGAACAATGAGATCACTTGGACTCGGGAAGGGGAACATCACACACCGGGGCCCATCATGGGGAGGGGGGAGGGGGGAGGGATTGCATTGGGAGTTATACCTGATGTAAATGACGAGTTGATGGGTGCAGCACGCCAACATGGCACAAGTATACATATGTAGCAAACCTGCACGTTGTGCACATGTACCCTACAACTTGAAGTCTAATAATAATAAATAAATTAAAAAAAAAAAAAAACCCAAGTCTTTATGGAATTTTAATTGATGTATAATAAAATATGCATATTTAAAGTCTACAGTTTGATAAGCTTGACACACGCATATGCCCATGAAACCACCACCACTACAATCACAATAATGACGATTCCATCACTGCTGGAAGTTTCCTTGGGACCCTTTGCTATCTCCCCACCCGTGACATCCCTGCTCCTCAATTCCCAGACAACCACTGAACTGCTTTCTGCTGCTGTATGGATTAGTTTGCATTTTCTAGAATTTTCTATAAATGGAATCACACAGCGTGTTCTCTTTTGGCCTGGCTTCTTTCACTCAGCATAATTATTTTGAGATTCATCCATGTAGAAGAGGAATATTTGTGATATCTACCACAGCAGACTTTTCGATTAATGGACTTTATTCTTTCCCACAAGATAACTGATGCGGGTTGAATTCTGTCCCCCCCCCCGCCCATTCACATGTTGAAGTCTTAATTGCCTGTACCTAAAAATGTGACCCTGTTTGGAGATGGGATCTTTATTTTAATTTAATTTTATTTATATATATATATATTTTGAGACAGAGTCTTGCTCTGTCACCCAGGCTGGAGTGCAGTGGTGTGATCTCAGCTCACTGCAATCTCTGTCTCCCAGGTTCAAGTGATTCTCCTGCCTTAGCCTGCCGACTAGCTGGGATTACAGGCGTATGCCACCATACCTAGCTAATTTTTGCATTTTTAGTAGAGATGGGGTTTCACCATGCTGGCAAGGCTGGTCTCGAACTCCTGACCTCAGGTGATCCACACCTCTCAGCCTCCCAAAGTGCTGGGATCACAGACGTGAGCCACCGCGCCTGGCCTGGAGATAGGGTCTTTAAAGAGGTAACTAAGTTACAATGAGGTCATGAGGGTAGGTCCTAATTCAACATGATGGGTGTCTTTATAGGAAGGGGACATTTGACCACAGACAGCTGTGAAGGGAGAACTCCATGTGACCGTGTAGGCCTGCACGCCGAGGAGGGGCCTGGAACAGATGCGTCCTCCACAGCCTCGGAAGGAACCGACCTGCTGGCACCTTGATCTCAAATTCCCGCATCCAGAACCGGGCGACAAGGCATTTCTGTTGCTGAAGCCACCCAGACTGCGGCACTTTGCTATGGCAGCCCTAGTGAAAGAATGCAGTCACTTTTATTTCCAAGGGAAGCAGAGTTAAATGAGCCCTCTCAAGAGATCTCCCTGCAGTGTTTGGGACGTGTCTGTGTGCGTGGACAGGGCCGTCTGCAGGCGGATCAGCGTGCGGCGCTGGCAGGCACCTCTGTGTCCTAAGCGCAGACATCCGGTGTCACCCTTCAGGCATCCAGGGAAGGAAGCTGATAAAATGAAGCTCTTCATGCTCCAGGTTCCGTTTCTTCTTTGGAATGCTCGAAGGCTTCCCAGCTATTCCATGTTCAGGCCTGGCTTTCAAGAGGCTGCAGGCCGGAGTGGGGAAGGTGGCTGAAGCCGGTCCTGGGTCTCTCCGAGCCCCTCAGAGAACTCTCTGGTTGCACTAGAAACCATCCTTGTGCTGCTGGCAGCAGTTTCCATGCCGCTGAAAAATGGCGGCAAAGCCCAAGTGGGGAAGGAGGATTCTGTAGGCGTGGCTTCCAACCCAAAAGAACAGAAAGCCAGGGTCCACATTCTGCCCTGAACTGTGATCTGGGCGGTTCACCTGGAGCACAGCCCTTGTGTTCCTCGCTGCCTCCTCCTGAAGGCCCTGGAGGCCACATGACGTTGCCTGCCACTGTGGGGGTGACACGCTCCCCTGGCCCGGCCTGGACGGGTCTCGACAGGTGCAGTGGGAGAACAAAGCGTCATTCTGAGGGTGAGGAATTTCACTCAGCAGCAAGCGTGTTGCCTGTCCACTTCGTCTCAGACACTGTACAATATGCCGTTACATTTACTCCATTTCATCCTTGTGACAATCCTGTGAGGTAGGAATTCCCATGTCCACCTAAGAGATGGGGAAACCGAGGCTCGGAGGGACGGGGAACACACAACTGGGGAGGGGCCGAGATGGTTCTAGAACATCCATCCTTTGGCCTCAGGGGGAGTACATAGGAATCACCTAGTGTGTTACTGGGAGGTCCAGACACTCAAACGTGAATTTGCTTCTCTCTCTAGAGAGCTACCAGATTTAGCAAATAAAAGGGCAAGACGTTGAGTTAAACTGGAATAGAATTTCATATAAACAATGAATACTTGTTTTTTTGTTTTGTTTTGTTTTTGAGACAGGGTCTCACTCTGTTGTCCAGGCTAGAGTTCAATGGCGGGATCACAGTGCACTGCAGCCTCCATCTCTTGGGCTCAAGTTATCCTCCCACCTCAGGCTCCCAGGTAGCTAGAACGACAGGTGTGCACCACCATGTCTGGCTAATTATTTTATTTCTGTATAGATGGGGTCTCACTGTGTTGCCCAGGCTGGTCTCAAACCCCTAGCTTAAGCAATCCTCCCGCATTGGCCTCCCAAAGTGCTGGGATTATGGGTGTGAGCCACCATGCCCGGCCAACAAATATAGATATTTTGGGTGTAAATGTGTTCCATGCAATATTTGGGATGCATTTATACCGAAAGGGTATTCATTGTTTATCTGAAGTTCACATTTAACTGGGTGTCCTGTGTTTACCTGGCAGTGCTGCTTCCAGGTGAAGCTTGTAGTTGCTTTAATGCTGAAGGAGCCTTCATTTGCTGGGGCTGGGACTGTATTCAGCTTTACTCATGAACTCTGCGGGCTCTCGAAAGCTCTTTCTGAAATCAGCCTCACTATCCACAGGTGAGGTTACCAGGACCGTCATCCCGAGGAGAATCAGCTCTTCCGTACCAAATCCTGACGATCACATGGCGGAGTGAGCTGGAGCGAGGTACCGGCAGAACTCTTAGGTGGGGCATGCACCCCCTAGTGTCCCATGTCTCCACTGTTCCCTGTGGCTGTATCCATTCCACTTGACTAACTTTTACTCCTTGTCTAGCTCCTTGTGGCATTGTTCTTTTTCTCTTTTCTTTTTTTTTTTGAGACAGTCTCCCGCTGTCACCCAGGCTAGAGTGCAGCGGCGTAATCTCGGCTCACTGCAACCTCCAACTCCTGGATTCAAGAGATTCTCCTGCCTCAGTCTCCTGAGTAGCTGGGATTATAGTTGCCCGCCGCCACGCCCGGATAATTTTTGTATTTTTAGTAGAGACGGGGTTTCACCATGTTGGCCAGACTGGTCTTGAACTCCTGACCTCAGGTGATCCACCCACCTCAGTCTCCCAAAGTGTTAGGATTACAGGCGTAAGCCACCTGCCCGGCTGGCATTGAGTTTTCAACTCTTCATCTGTACCATATGTCAGATCATCTCCTTCTTCTTGCAATGACAGCAAAAATACCGAGGCTTCAATTACTTACCCTCCTCTATTTCTGTTTTATTCCCTCTCCCTATCGCCATTTCCATGCACTCATGCCCACGCACAGGTTGTAGGAACCAACTAGTATGTTGCTGGGAGGTCCAGACACTCAAATGTGAACTTGCTTCTCTCCCTAGAGGGCTACCAGATTTAGCAAATAAACAGGCAAGATGCTCAGCTGAATTTGAATTGAATTTCATATAAATAGTGAATACTTTTTCTTTTTCTTTTTTTTTTTGAGACAGGGTCTTGCTCCATTGTCCAGCTAGAGTGCAGTGGCAAGAGGATGGCTCACTACAGCCTCCATCTCTTGGGCTTAAGAGCCCTCCCCCATGGCTCAGCCTGCCCTGAGGCCAGTCCTCATACATGGCCCATGGCTGCCTTCAAGACATCTCCAAGAAGCCCTCGCTGAGAAGCCCCCTGGTGCACACACAAAATCATGTTGCTATTTAGTTGAATTTCTTCATTGTACAGGTTAAGAAATGGAAGATGTGACTCTCAAGGATTATACACAACTAAAACTGTGTGAAACGGCGATGAGTACCCGGGCAACAGGGAAGTGGGAATTTCTCACCAACCCACGTGCCAGGATCCAGCCTCAACGCTTGTGAGGATCCAGCCTCAACGCTCTGCACATCTCCAGTGTGGAACAGCACCATGTGCCTAATGAGTTCTTCTCTGACTGATTGATTGATTGATTACTAAAACACTCAGCACTCCTGGCAAAGCAGTTCTCACACTGTTGAACAAATTATCTTTATGCACTGCAGTCTCTTGAGCTTAGATGAAGGCAAACTCACTGTAATCTTCAGATCATTTAGCAATGCCTTGGAATCACTGGATATGAGAAAAAATCTAGGCATATGGAATAGGAAGGGGGAAGAAAAGCAGGACTTGGAGGGACTGTGCTAGTGGATTTCAACTCTATTTTCTAATCTGAACCTGGGGCAGGCAAACTACTGCCTTGTAGGCCAAATCTGGCCAGTGGCCTGTTTTATCATTGATTGATTGATTGACGGGGTCTTGTCTTGCTCTGTCACCCAGGCTGGAGTGCATTGGCTCGATCATTGTTCACTGCAGCCTCGAACTCTTGGACTCAAGCCATCCTCCCACCTCAGCCTCCCAAGTAGCTAGGACTGCAGATGTGCACTGTAATGCCTGGCTAATTTTTTTTTTTCTTTTTTTTTTTTTTGTAGAAATGGCATCTTGCTGTGTTGCCCAGGCTGGTCTTTAACTCCTGGCCCCAAGCGATCCCTGACTTTATGGCACTTGCTTAGCCTGGTGTAACAGTGTCTGTCTCCTGGAGGCCAGGAGCCCCTGGCATGCAGCCAGCATGCCCCATTTATAATTGTAGCCCAGCACATGGAAGGGACCCAAGAGAATGACCGCAACGTTGACTTTGCCATTTCAACCCTGAACCTCATTTTATTGTTCTATTTGTATTATCTGGGGGACAAAATTTTCCCACATTCCTTTCTGTTGGTGCCACCATCTCTGTGCCTCCGTGTGCTGCTGACCCGCCAAGCCCATGGCCAGCTCAGCACTCGGATTTTATGTGGTCTCTCAGTATGGGTTCCTTTATCGGCATCTCAAAAAGCTTATGTGTTTTATCCATAATTGATTAAAGGTTTGTAGCTGTGAATAAAAGATTGATTAAAAGTAACAACAGCAAAACAGCTCTTGTTTTTCTTCACCGTCTGCCTTTCCCCAGAAGAGTCTCCCACCTCCGAGCAGACGGTCCTCGATGTGGATCCACACAACCTTACGAGCTTTCCTTAGACCCAAGAAAGGGACGCCTGGGGAATGATGGTTACTTGCTGATACTTACTGATATCGCAACGCCAGCAATAAGAAAACCATCTGGACGTTATCTGCGGTTGGCGTGTTTCATTTTGCATTTTATGTGATGGGTGCTGGGATTTGGACAGGCCCAAGCTCCCACCCTCGCGTTGCTCAGTATACTGGGAAATGACATCACCTATGACGGCACTGTGATTAGCAAGGTGAGGGGAGGGGCCAGACCTCAGCCCAGGAGTGGGGTTCGGGGCAGGCCCCTGGGGAGAAGCAGTGGCAGCAGCAAGAGCTGGGCTTGGTGTCCCGCTCAGACAAGTGGTGGAGCCAGCAGCAGGATCTGCACTCACGTCCTCTGGTAGTAAGCTCTGCTCTGCGCCGGCCCTGACTTCAGAGCAGTGCTGAAGCCGGGCAGTCCCAAGGCACAGCCACATGTTTACAGCTTCTATCTTTTTATTTATTTTTTTAAGACAGAGTTTCACTCTTGTCACCCAGACTGGAGTGCAATGGCACGATCTCGGCTCACTGCAGCCTCCGCCTCCCGGGTTCAAGCCATTCTCCTTCCTCAGCCTCCTGAGTAGCTGGGATTACAAGCACACACCAACACGTCAAGCTAATTTTTGTATTTTTACTAGAGACAGGGTTTCGCCACGTTGGCCAGGCTGGTTTCGAATTCCTGACCTCAGGTGATCCACTTGCTTTGTCCTCCTAAGGTGCTAGGATTGCAGGCATGAGCTACTGTGCGTGGCCTTTTTGTTTGTTTGTTTGTTTGAGACAAAGTCTCTCGCTCTGTTGCCCAGGCTGGAATGCAGTGGCATGATCTCGGCTCACTGCAACACCGTCTCCTGGGTTTAAGCAATTCTCCTGCCTCGGCCTCCCGAGTAGCTGGGATCACAGGCACCCGCCACCACACCTAATTTTTATACTTTTAGTAGAGATGGGGTTTCACCATGTTGGCCAGTCTGGTCTTGAACTGCTGACCTCAAGTGACCCCCCTGCCTGGTCTCCCAAAGTGCTGGGATTACAGGTGTGAGCTACCCCACCCAGCCACATGTTCACAGCTTCTATTTGAAGGATCTTAAAACCACAGAGAGTGCAGCAGTGCACGCCAGCCCTCTCCCCCACCTCCCTTTCCCCACACTCACATTCCTTTCCTTATGCCCAAATCACTGGCTTAGTCAGAAAGACCATTCTATCCTGAGACTAAACGAAGGAAAGGGATGCAGATTCCACTGGCTTCTGTTGCCTCACATTTTAATAGAGGCTTCAAGCAACAATTACCTATGGGATGTGTCTGAGAAGCACTATAGAAAGGGGCAGAATTATCTACCAGCTTGAGAAATGATACATCTCTCAGGACTTTTGGAGGAGAACCAGCTCCATGCTGCAGGAGCCGTGTGGAGCTGGGCTTTACTGCCAGGGCCTTGTCCTGGATGCTGGAAGGAACCAGAAGATTCAAAATAGAGTCAGGGTCCAGGCCGCCAGTGCAGGGCAGGGCACATGACAATCGACATTGCCACCACTGCCACCAGCCCCAGTGCAGCCCCGGGAAGGAGCTTGTTCTCTCCTCCTGGGTGATTGCTGCTCTGCTAGGAGACCGTAGGCAAGAGGAGTCCACCCTGGGCTGTGGGGTACCTGCCCTCTCTCCCTCACAGAGTGCCGTAAAACAAAGCAGCATCATGCGTAAGCCCGTGTTTCCAGCAGTTTATCAGAGCCTCAGATGTGTGGTGTAGATCCCATCGCCTTGAGGCTCAGGGGAACCGGCAAGCGTGTGGTGCCCTGGGCGGGGTCCCAGTTGACCATGATCCCCATCTCTGGCATCTTTCTTGTGGGTCTCCCCTTGTTTTTTTTGTTTTGTGTTTTTTATTTTTTTAATTTATTTATTTAATTTTTTTTCAGACGGAGTCTTGCTCTTGTCGCCTAGGTTGGAGTGTAGCGGCGTGATCTTGGCTCACTGCAACTTCTGCCTCCCAGGTTCAAGTGATTCTCCTGCCTCAGCCTCCTGAATAGCTGGGATTAGAGGCACCCACCACCACCACGCCTGGCTAATTTTTGTACTTTTAGTAGAGACAGGTTTCGCCACGTTGGCCAAGCTGGTCTTGAACTCCTGATCTCAGCTGATCTACCTGCCTCAGCCTCCCAAAGTGCTGAGATTACAGGCGTGAGCTACCGCACCCGGCCTGTTTTTTTCTTTCTTTCTTTCTTTTTTTTTTGAGACAGTCTCACTCTGTCGCCTAGGCCAGAGTGCAATGGCATGATGTCGGCTCACTGCAACCTCTACTTCCTGGGTTCAAGCGATTCTCGTGTTTCAGCCTCCCAAGTAGCTGGGACTAAAGACGTGAGCCACCACGCCCAGTTACTTTTTTTGTATTTTTAGTAGAGGGTTTTTGTCATGTTGACAAGGCTGGTCTTGAACTCCTGACTTCAGGCGATCCGCCTGCCTTGGCCTCTCAAAGTGCTGGGATTACAGGGGTGAGCCACTGCGCCCGCTCCCCTTGGTTTTAATGTGGACGCCTTGTGCTTTCTGCTCAGTTTTCCTGGCCCCGGTAATCACAGGGGTTGTGAATTATGGATGCAGCAGCAACTGTTTTTAATCTCCCATGAACAAAACCAGAGTGTCTTCTGCCCCGGGGGGCTGCGGGTGAGGAAGGGATGGCAGCTGCTGCGATATGGCTGCCTCCGGCTGACGTCAATGCGAGTCATTCCAGGCCAAAGGCTCCACTCAGGAAGCTTGAAAGTGATACTGAAAACAGATTTGCATGTTTTCCTTTCACGGGAACTTGGCTACTCTCAGTTCCACTGAGATGTTTTCACCAGCCTTTGTGCAACCGGTGTGTGGAATGAGCACAGCTTGCGATGCAATTGGAAGGCGACTTTAGCTTTTGTCCTGTGCTGCCCCTTTAAAGTTTATTGAGCCGGATTCATGTTCCCAGACCCTGGCAGGCTTGGACTTTTCTGCTCCTCTTAGGAAATTGTCTGATGGTTGCTTTAAATGGAAAAAAAAAAAAAAAAAAAAGTCTCATTTTGGAATTTCAATGTCCAGGCCAAGATATTAGTCAAAACTTCAAACCATTCTTCTTGCTCCAGCTGAGGCTGCTTAGGGCTGGAAGTCTGCATGGGAAAGGGATGAGGCTGGCTTCTGTCCTTTCTCCCAAGGTTGGAGCTGGGTGAGGGGTTTTAGGGCCCGGGACAGCTCTCACCCGAGTAGGTGCATGGGCAGCTGGCTGTGCTTCCTTTGGGTCTGGCTGTGGTTGAAAGCTGCCCTTTCTCCTGGCGGGGCTCCTCCGTGGGTCTGCGCTTCCTGGAGTCTCTTCTTGGTGATCATTTGAGACGCTTTGCTTTAGTCCCTTGGGTTTACCTCGAGCTTTTTGCTGCTGGGGTTTCCGCCTCTCCAGGTGGTCTTATTGGTCAGGCCGCTAGCGGACCCCATGCTGGTTCCCTCTCCGTGTGGCTGCAGCTGGTTCTGACCCTCTTGTGTGGCTTGCCCCGACAAGCTCTGGGAGGGTGGCCAACCCCAACCCAGTGCTTGCTTCTGGTTCTGGCATCAAAGCAGGCAGGGCCAGACATGGTGGTTCACACCTGTAAACCCAGCACTTCGGGAAGCTGAGGAGGGAGGATCACTTGAGGCCGAGAGTTCAAGACCAGCAACCTAGTGAGATCCCATGTCATTACAAAAATAAATATTATTATTTTTGAAACAGAGTCTCACTCTCTTGCCCAGGCTGGAGTGCAGTGGCATGATCTCAGCTCACTGAAACCTCCACCTCCTGGGTTCAAGCAATCCTCTTACCTCAACCTCCTGAGTAGCTGGGATTACAGGCATGCGTCACCATGCCCAGCTAATTTTTGTGTTTTTAGAGGAGACGGGGTTTCGCCATGTTGGCTAGACTGGTCTTGAACTCCTGACCTCAAGTGATCAGCCCGCCTCTGCCTCCCAAAGTGCTGGGATTATAGCCTTGAGCCACTGTGCCCGGTTCACACACAAAAAAAATTATTTAAAAAAACCATGCGGTGGCTCATGCCCAAAATCCCAGCACTTTGGGAGGCCGAGGCAGGTGTTTCACCTGAGGTCAAGAGTTCGAGACCAGCCTGACCAACATGGTGAAACCCCGTCTCTACTAAAAATACAGTATTAGCTGGGCATGATGGCGCATGCCTGTAATCTCAACTACTTGGGAGGCTGAGGCAGGAGAATTGCTTGAACCTGGGAGGCAGAGGCTGCAGTGAGCCAAGATTGTGCCATTGTACTCCAGCCTGGGCAACAAGAGTGAAACTCTGTCTCAAGCAATCAATCAATTAATAAAAATAATAATTATAAAAAGCAGGCAGTGGTCATCCTGTACATTAGTTCTCTGTGGTTCTCTAAAAAATTACGACAAATTATGATGCTTAACACAGAAATTTATTCTTTCACAGTCCTGGAGGACAGAAGTCTGAAACCAAGATCACGGGGCTGAAATCAAGGTGTGGGTAGAGCCCTGCTCCCTCTGCGACGGTCGGGAGAATTCCCAGCTTGCTGCTTCTGGCTTGTGGTGTCTGCTGACAACCCTTGGGCTGTGGCCGCATCACTCAGTCCCCACCTCTGCATCACATCGCCATCTCCTCTGCCTTGGGCAAACCTCCTTTTGTCCCTCTCTTACGGGGAAATGGCTAATTGCATTTAGGGCTCATATAATCTCATTTAGGGCTAATCCCAGATAATCTCCCCATCCTGAGATCCTAAATTTAATAACATCGGCAAAGACCCTCTTTCCAAATAAGGCCACATTTATAGGCTCCGGGTTTAGGCCTGACACGGTTGGGGCTTTCATCAGCCTCCCGCAGCCTGACACCCACTCTCTGGATTTCCTGGATGGTAAGGGCGCCAGCCTCCTCTGCCATCAGCAAGAGGGAATCCCAGGGTGAGCTCTCTGAGACACTTTGTGGAAACCCATGAATTTGAGATGAGGGGAGGCCCCCACTTCCACCCAGGAAGCACAGCTTTCTCCACAGACACCCCTCAGGCAATCTTCTCTTCAAAATCATGTCTCTCAACTGGCCCACTCTTTGTATTTTTTGGTGAGGGCAGTGAGAAGGCTCACAGGTTGTGGATCAGGTTCTAGACTATTTCCTATCGCATTGAAAGTAGCTTGGAACCTAAAGCATCACTTGGAACATTCTGTTACCTTTGCTGTAGAGTTCAGAATGGTGGACGCTGTCCAGGGCTGTGTGGGTTCTAAGGCTGAGCAAACTGTGAAGGCTGAAATCCAGCCCACTTTCTGCCTGATAAGCCTGGTGCCCCAGCCACGGGGTGTCTCATTTGTGGGGAGCATGAGCCCCTCTTGTGAGCAGAGGGGCTGCCTGTGGTTCCCTCTGGGCTCTCCCCTGGACGCTGATCTCATCCCCTTCTCACACAGCCCAAGGACCTGCCAGCGGGCGGCTGGTGATGGAGACGCCGCAACGTGACCACGGAACGCTAGTGATGAATGATGCAAACTCACTTAATCCTCTGGATTTTCAGCGTGCAACTGCTGTGCTGTCGTAGCAGTCTTCTACTCTGTGGGTTAGCAGGTTGTCATTCAATAAGGAGTCAATGCTTGTGTGAACCAAGCAGAGATGAACAAGCTGGTTTAGAAAGAAAATGTACTTCTCATCTTGCGAAATGTGGTCCAGCTTTTAGGAAAAAAAAAAACAAACCAGATTTGTTTGGAAGGTTCCAGAATGTTCAGATAATAAATCCTTTTATCTCCTTCTTCCACCTTAGCAGCAAAGACAAGTGGCCTGTCTGTTGACTGCCAAAATAGGGAATGAAAAATCAGAAGACCTGGCTACATTCTAAAGACGTGGGCGTGCTGGTTCACAGGAAACCCATTTGTTCACAAGGTTACCTGTGAAACCTGCAGTTTATAGAAGAAACTGACAAATATCAGTAAAGATATCATTCGAAATGACAAAGTCATCACAGGCTGAGATTGTTTAGGGATCTATCAGCATGCCTTGATTATTTTTTTCTTGACTGAAACATGTCTATCCCCCGTTTTACCGCTCCCAAACTCCCACCAATGACTTGAAAGAAAATTTGCATCTTCTCGTATTCACTCCCAACTCATCTTATTTTTAATTCTTGGGTCCATAATGTCACTGGCTCAGATGAGTGAGCCTAAGTCTTTCTTACATGGATAGTCCTGGGGGGAAATGGGGAAGATCTGGGGCAGCCTTGGGGGCCAGGGTTTCTTTAGGATTATCAGCCTGAAGACTATTCCCTTCAAGGGTTGCTGTAACAAAGTACCACAGACTAGGGGGCTTAAATAACAGAAACGGAGTCTCTCCTATTCCTGGGGACTGGAAGTCCAAGATCAAAGTGTCAGCAGGATCAGCTCCCCCTGCAGCCTCTCTCCTTGGCTTGTGGATGGTCCTATTTTCTCTGTGTCCTCATGTGGTTGTCCCCTGTGTGTGTCTGTGTCTTTTTTTTTTTTTTTTGAGACAGTCTTGTAAGAGCAGGCTGGAGTGCAGTGGCGTGATCTTAGCTCACTGCAACCTCCACCTCCTGGGTTCAAGCGATTCTCCTGCTTCAGCCTCCCGATTACAGGCACCCGCCACAACGCCCAGCTAATTTTTGTAATTTTAGTAGAGATGGGGTTTTGCCATGTTGGCCAGGGTGGTCTCAAACTCCTGACCTCATGATCCGCCTGCCTTAGCCTCCCAAAGTGCTGGGATTACAGGCGTGAGCCACTGCTCCCAGTTGTCTGTGTCATAATTTCCTTTTCTTATATCAGTCAAATTGTATTAGGACCCACAGTAATGACCTCCCTAAATCTTAACTACTCACTAAATCTTAAAACTACCCTTTTAAATACTCTGTTTCCAAATATACTCACATTGTTAAGTACTGGGGGTAAGGACTTCAACGTATGAATTTTTTGGCTAGGGGAGCATAGTTTAACCCCTAACAACAGGTCCCAGGCACTTTTTTTTTTTGAAACCAAGTTTCACTGTTTTTGCCCAGGGTGGAGTGCATTGGTGTGATCTCAGCTCACTGTAGCCTCTGTCTCCTGGGTTCAAGTGGTTCTCCTGCCTCAGAGTAGCTGGGATTACAGGCATGCACCACCACGCCTGGCTAATTTTGTATTTTTAGCAGAGACGGGGCTTCACCATGTTGGCCAGGCTGGTCTCGAACTCCTGACCTCAGGTGATCCGCTTGCCTCGGCCTCCCAAAGTGCTGGGATTACAGGCATGAGCCACTGTGCCCGGCTCCCAGGCACTTTACATGCATGATTTCAAGTAATCCTCCCAGTGATATTATAATGTAGATATTACTGTCCCCTTCTACATATATGACGAAAACAAGTCCCCCAAAGAATCAGCAACCTGGCCAACACCACACAGTTAGTAAATGGCAGAGACATGAGTCAAACCAGGTCTGTGTGCCCCAAGTCTGTGTGTGCTCTTCCGATTGCACTGTGCTGTCTGCTGTGGTGGTGGCTGCATGGTGTGAGATGTAGGGAGTAAGGAGGAGAAGGTGTTATATCACAAGCTGGCACTAAAAATAAAGCACTGGGGGTCATATGCCCATGCATAGCCAGCCCGAGACTTTCCTTCCCAGTCTCCTCTCCTTTGCCCTATCGTATCTCCTTTCCCCTAGGTTGGCCCTTGTATTCACATCTAATCTCATTGTAACTATTGGCAGGAACTGGAAAGGTTCCCTCTTCCTAGAAAGGAGGGGCCTCTGCAGAAATGGTGAATGTAGAGAAGCAAAGAAGGATGCTCATGGCCATGGAGAGTCCCGACCCTAACTCAGGCCTGGTGTGGGAAACAACCTGGCGACTGGAAGACAGTCAGAAGAAAGAAGCCCATGGAGGACCAGCACCTCAGTGAGTGGGAAAAGATGACCACACCCACCTCCTCCCGTGGAATCCAACCCCAGCCTGGACCAGGGCAGCTGAGTTCATCCCACGGTTTCCCAGGTGTTAGCAACTGTATTGTCCTCCCACCCCTGGAATTCATAAGTTGAAGCCCTAACGCCTAGCACCTCAGAATGTGTATTTGGAGATAGGATCTTAAAGAGGGAATGAAATTAAAATGAGGCCATGAGGGTACATCCTAATTCAACATGACTGGTGTCTATCTCGGAGGAGGAGATTAGGACAGCCACATGCAGAGGCAAGATCAAGTGAAGACTCAGAATGGAGGCAGCCATCTGCAAGCCAAGAAGAAAGGCCTCGGAAGGAGGCATCCCTGCAGTCACCTTGGTCTCAGAATCTCAGCCTCCAGAAATGTGAAGAAACACATTCCTGTAGATTAAGCCCTGCAGTCTGTGGCACCTGGTGTGCAAGCTAGTTTCTTCCTTTCCCAAAGTGCTGGGATTACAGGCGTCAGCCACCACAGCCAGCCACAACTGATTTTTGTATCCTGATTTTGTGTTCAGAAATCTTGTTATACTCTTATTGACTGTAATATCTTAATAATATATGTATATTATTTAGGGGAATTCCTTTGTAGACATTATGTCATCTGTAATATTAATGATTTGTCTCTTCCTAAACCTCCTGTTACTTCTTTTTCTTGCCTTATTGCATTGTCTGACTTCCTGTGAGACCCCCAGCATAATGTTGAAAGGAGTGGGGTTATCAAGCATCTTCATCTTGTTGAAGGCTCACAGGGAAAGCCTTCAGCATTTCAGCTTCTGATGTTTGCTGTAGGCTTTTGTTTTGTTTTTTGTAGATCTCCTTTATCACGTTAAGGAAAATTTTTGTCTATTCCTAGTTTACTAATTTTTTTTTTTTTTTCTAATCAAGAAAGGATATTGAATCCTAGGAAACATCTTTCCTATATCTATAGGGATAACCAAGATTTCTTTCTCCTTTAATTTTTTAAAGGAGAAAAATTTGTTTTTCTAGTTAATTTGTTTTTTTGAAGTTAAAGCAGGCTGGCTGTGGTGGCTCACGCCTGAATTCCCAGCAGTTTGGGAGGCTCAGGTTGGTGCATCATTTGAGGTCAGGAGTTCAAAACCAGTCTGGCCAACCCCGTCTCTACTAAAACTATAAAAAATATTAGCCAGGCATGGTGGTGGGCACCCGTAATCCTAGCTACTTGGGAGGCTGATGCAGGAGAATTATTTGAACCTGGGAGGTGGAGGTTACAGTGAGCCGATACTGTGCCATTCCACTCCAGCCTGGCAACAACAGTGAAATTCCGTCTCAAAAAAAAAAAAAAAAAAAAAAAAGAAAGAAAAGTTAAAGCAAACTTGCATTTTAAAATGTAACCCATCATGGTTATTCCATATTAGCTTTTTTATACATTGCTAGATTTAACTTGATAATTTTTAAAAACGAATTTTCAGTCTAAATGTATGAGCAAGTTTGGCCTGCAATTTGGAGATCTTCCCTTTGCCCTTCCAGATATGCTTGCTCTTTTTACTGCACTTTGCCCACTGCCCAGCAGGGCTGACCCATGTGAATTTCTTCATCAAGGTCCTGTACCCTCTGGTTGACAGCTGGATCAGGCCAGTGGGGAGCCCTAGCAGGAGACTGGAGGAAGGGAGGACGGTGTGTTCATTTCTGGCTGGTTATATTTTTTGAGACATGAGTTGTTTATTCCAACCACTCTCTCTTCTTCTGAGGTCTGGTAAGCTTTCTCTTCCCTGGTTCCTATCTCAAGAACAAGATCCCTTGTTGTTCCCCTTAAACCACACGTTGTAAATAAATCTTCTCCAAATTATCCTATTTCATTAAAATTTTTTATGTTGTTTTTCTAGAGACAGAGATCTCACTATGTTGACCAGGCTGGTCTCAAACTCCTGGCCCCAGGAATCCTCCTGCCTTGGCCTCCTGAGTAACTGAGATTACAGGTACAAGTCACTGTGCCTGACTTAAATTATCCTATTTCAGTGTATATTTCCATTGGTATGGTCACTGATGAAGCTTATAACGTCCCTTGCTTATAATATTGTTGGGTTTCACAACCAAGACTATGATAGTTTCATAAAAGGGGCCGGAGACTGCTTCTTCTCTATATTCTGAAATAGTATTTGTTTCTTGGTAGAACAGGTTAAAACTTTGGTAGGTTTTTTGGGTCTTTAGTGTTGCATCTTGGCCTTTATTTATTTATTTATTTTTGAGACGGAGTCTCACTCTGTTGCCCAGGCTGGAGTGCAATGGCACCATTTTGGCTCACTGCAACCTCCGCCTCCCGGGTTCAAGCGATTCTCCTGCCTCAGCCTCCCAAGTAGCTGGGACTACAGGCATGTGCCACCATGCCTGGCTAATTTTGTATTTTTAGTAGAGTCGGAGTTTCTCTGTGTTCATCAGGCTGGTCTCGAACTCCCAACCTCAGGTGATCTGTCCGCCTCAACCTCCCAAAGTGCTGGGATTACAGGCGTGAGCTACCAGGCCTGGCACATCTGGGACTTCAGGGTTGCATCTAAGAAGTCATCACCAAATTCAAGGTCATCTACATTTTTTCTTATGTTATCTTCTAGGAATTTTAGAGTTGTGCATTTGTGCACTTTACATGTAGGCCTATGATTCATTTTGAGTTAATTTTTTTTTTTTTTTCCCTGAGACTGAGTCTCGCTCTGTTGCCCAGGCTGGGCTGCAGTGGCGTGATCTCGGCTCACTGCAACCTCCGCCTCCTGGGTTCAAGCAATTCTCCTGTCTGAGTCTCCTGAGTAGCTGGGACTGTAGGCACACGCTACCAAGCCCGGCTAATTTTTTTGTATTTTTAGTAGAGACAGGGTTTTGCCATGTTGGCCAGGCTGGTCTCGAACTCCTGACCTCAAGTGATTCACCTGCCTGAGCCTCCTGAAGTGCTGGGATTCCAGGTGTGAGCCATCGTGCCTGGCTGTGTTATTTCTTTTCTTCTGTTTACTTCAGAATTAATTTGCTCTTTTTTCTAGTTTTCTAAAAAGGAAGCTTAGATTATTGATTTTAGATCTTCCTTCTTTTCTAATATATGCATTCAAGGCTATAAATCTTCCTCTATGCACTACTTTTGCTGCATCCCACAAAATTTGATAAGTCACATTTTCATCTTCATTTAGTTCAAAATATTTTTATTCCTCTTGAGATTATTTTATTGAATTTTAATTTTTTAAAGTGATAACATTGTATTTATTGTGTGTAACAGGTTTCAAAATATATATTTCAAGATATACATAATATATATTTCAATATATTATATTTCTATATATATTCCACTATATACATAGAGTGGAATGGCTAAATCGAGCTAATTAACATACATATGACCTCACAAAGTTATCATTTTTGTGGTGAGAACACTTACAATCTACTTCACATTTTCAAGAATATGATACATTGTTATTAAGTACAGTCACCAGGTTGTACAACAGGTCTCTTGAATTTATTTCTCCTGTCTAACTGGAATTTTGTATCTTTTAACCAACTTCCTCCCCCCAACCCCATATCTCTTGAGATTTCTTTTTTGAGCCATGTGTTATGAAAAAGTGTGGTATTTAATCTCCAAGTATTCTGAACACTTCCAGCTTTCTTTCCATGATTGATTTTTAGTTAAATTCCATTTTAGTCTGACAGCAGATATTTTATAATTTTTGTTTTTAAAAAATTGTTAAGGTGTGTTTTATGGCCCAGGATGGGATCTATCTTGGTGAATGTTCCATGTGAGCTTGAGAAGAATGTATATTGTGTTGTTGCTAGAATGAAGTAGTTGATCGATGTCAATTACAGCCGGATGACGGATGGTGTTATTGAATTCCACTATGTCCTTATGATTTTCTGCCTGCTGAGTTTGTCCATTTCCAATAGAAGGTGTTGAAGCCTCCAACTGTAAGAGTAGATTTATCTATTTCTCTCTGCAGTTCTGTCAGTTTTTGTCTCGTATATTTTGATGCTGTTGTTAGGTGCATACACATTAAGAATTATTATATTTTCTTGGAGATTTAACCCCCTTTATCATCATGCAATGCTTCTCTTTATCCCTGATAACTTTCCTTGCTCTGAAATCTGCTCTGTCTGACATTAATGTAGCTATCTCTGGTTTCTTTTGATTAGTGTTACCATGGTATATTTTTCTTCATCCCTTTGTTTAATTGTTTTCCTGTAGTTTGAATACAATATACATAGTATAGATTTTTTTTTTTTTTTTTTTTTTTTTTTTTTGGTGGTATTTATCTAGGTTGGTGTTCTCTGAGTTTCCTAGATCTGTGGTTTTGTGTCTAACATTAATTTGGGAAACATTCTCAGTAATTACTGCTTCAAACGTTTCTTCTCCTCCTCCTTCTTCTTCTTCTTCCTTTTTTTTTTTTTTTTTTTTTGAGACAAGGTTTCCTCTGCTGCCCAGGCTGGAGTTTGGTGGGGCAGCTGAGCTCGCTGCAACCTCTGACTTCTGGACTCAAGTGATCCTCCTACCTCAGCCTCCTGAGTAGCTGGGACTACAAGGACATGCCACCACACTTGGCTAATTTTTGTATTTTTTGTAGAGATGGGGCTTCGCCATGTTGGCCGGGCTGGTGTTGAACTCCTGACCTCAAAAGATATGCCCGCCTAGGCCTCCTGAAGAACTGGGATTATAGGCGTGAGCCACCGTGCCCAGTCTCAAGTATTTCTTCCTTTTTTTTTTTTTTTCCTTTCTTTCTTTCCTCTCCTTCTGATATTCCCATTACGTGTATGTTACATCTTTTGTAGTTGTACAACGGTTCTAGGATAATCTTCGTTTTTTAGTCTTCTCTCTCTTTGATTTTTCATTTTGGAAGTTTTTGTTGTCAGATCCTCAAGCTCAGACAGTCTCTCCCCAGTTGAGTCCATTGAAGGAATTCTTCATTTCTCTTACAGTATTTTTGGGCTCTAGCATTTCTTTTTGATTTTTTTTCTTAGAATATCTATCTCTCTGCTTGCACTGCCTATTTGTTCTTCCATGTTGTCTATTTTATCCATTAGATTCCACAACATGTTAGTCATAATTATTTAACTGGCCAGGTGCCATGGCTCACGCCTGTGATCCCAGCACTTTGGGAGGCCCAGGCAGGCAGGTCACCTGAGCTCAGGAGTTTAAGACCAGTCTGGGCAACCTGGTGAAACTATAGGAAATCAAAAATAAAGAAATAAATCTTAAAATAATCCAGAGGGACAAAACACTTTATCTATGAGGAGCAAAAATAAGAATTGTATTTACTTTCTCCTCAGAAACCATGTAAGGAAGAGGAGAATGGAGTGAAATACTTAAAGTGTTGAGGGGAAAAGACTCCAAACACCAGCCTAGAACGCTCTGCCCTGTGAAATTATCCTTCAAAAGCATAGATTTCTTTTCTTTTTTCTTTTCCTTTTCTTTTTTTTGATGGAGTCTTGTTCTGGCGCTCAGGCTGGAGTGCAATGGCATGAAATTGGCTCACAGCCACCTCCGCCTCCAGGATTCAAGCGATTCTCTTGCCTCAGCCTCCTGAGTAGCTGGGATTACAGGCACGTGCCACCACGACTGGCTAATTTTTTGTAATTTGAGTAGAGGTGGGATTTCTCCATGTTGGCCAGGCTGGTTGTTAACTCCTGGCCTCAACTAATCCACCCACCTTGGCCTCCCAAAGTGCTGGGATTACAGGCGTGAGCCACCACCGTGCCCAGTCAAAATAAAGACTTTCTCAGACAAGGAAAACTTAACCAAATTTGTTGCCAGTAGACCTGCCTTGCAATAAATGATAAATACTTCAGAAAAAAAGAAAATGATATGGATTAGAAAGTTGAATCTACAAAAAGTAAGAGAATTGGAGAAGGAAAAAGTGAAAGTAAGATAAAAATTTTTATTTTTCTTATTCATAATTGATCTAACAGTTAAAAGTTTGTTTAAAATAATAATAGCTCTGTTTGCTGTCATAATAAAATACCATAGACAGAGGTTTAAATGATAGAATTTATCTTCTCTCAGTTCTGGGCCTGGAAGTCTGAGATCAAGGTGCCAGCGTGCTCAGGTTCTGGGGAGGGCCCTCATCCTGGCTTGCAAATGGCCACCTCCTCACTCTGTCCTCACATCGCAGACAAAACAAAAGAAAGCACTCTGTTGTCTCTTCATATAAGGGCACTGATACCATTAGACCAACACTCTGCCCTCTTGACGGCCTTTAGTCCTAATTATTTGCCACAGGCCCAATCTCCAAATATTATCACATTGGAGATTAGGGCTTCAACATATGAATTTGGGGGTAACACAAACATTCGGTCCATAACACATATGTATAAATGAAATGAATGAAGACAGTAATACAAGAAGTAGGAATGAGAGATTGGTATTATTTTGTTATTATATATATATTTTTTGATACTGAGTCTTGCTCTGTCACCCAGGCTGGAGAGCAGTGGCGAGACCCCTGCTCACTGCAACCTCTGCCTCCCAGGTTCAAGTGATTCTCCTGCCTCAGCCTCCTGAGTAGCTGGGATTACAGGCGCCCGCCACCACGCCCGGCTAATTTTTGGATTTTTAGTAGATACAGGGTTTCACCATGTTGGTCAGGCTGGTCTTGAACTCCTGACCTCAAGTGATCTGCCTGCCTCGGCCTCCCACAGTGATGGGTTTACAGGCTTGAGCCACTGGGCCCGGCCTATTTTGGTATCATAAAGCACTAGCATTATCCATGAAGAGGCATGGTGTTATTTGAAAGAAGACTTGGATTAGCTCTAAACGTACACGCAAATTCTAGGGCAACCTCTAAAAAAACTTTAAAAAATAATTATAACTGATATGTTAAGAAAGGAGGAAAAAATGCTCCATTAACCCTTTCTCTACAAAAAATACAAAAAAAAAAAAAAAAAAAAAAAACTTAGCCAGGTGTGATTGTGCTCGCCTGGAGTCCCAGCCACTTGGGAGGCTGAGGTAGAAGGATTGCTTGAGCTAGAGAGGTCGAGGCTGCAGTGAGCTGTGATTGTGCCTCCGCACTCCAGCCTGGGCAATACAGCAAGACCCTATCTTGAAAAAAAGAAAAAAAACTACAAAAGGCAGAAAAAGAGTGGGAAACAAAAATAGGAACAAAGAACAAGGGCAATGGAAAGAAAACAACAACAAATATAGTAGATATTGACCCAACTATATCAATAATAACTTTAAGCATCAATGGTCTAAATACCTCAAGTAGAAGACAGAGATCGTCAGAGTAGATCAAAAAACAAGACCCAACTATATGTTGTCTACAAGAAATCCATTTTAAATATAATGATGTATATAGATTGAAAATAAAAGGGGTTGGGGGCAGTGGCTCACACCTGTAATCCCAAAACAATACAAAAATTAGCTGGGCGTGGTGATGTGTGCCTGTAGTCCCAACTACTTGGGAGGCTGAGGTGGGAGGATCACTTGAGCTTAGGAATTGGAGCCTGCAGTGAGCCCAGATCGAGCCACTGCACTCTAGCCTGGGTGACAGAGCCAGACCCTCTCTCAAAAAAAAAACCACAAAAACTTAATTATTTAAAATCTCTGGTCTGATATTTCCACCGTCCCTGTCATCTGAATCTGGTTCTGATGCTTGCTTTGCCTTTTCAAACTGTGTGTGTGTATGTGTGTGTGGTTTTTTCTTTCTTTGCCTTTTACTATGCCTTGTATTTTTTCTTGATAGCTGGACGTGATGTATTGGCTAGAAGGAATTGTAGTATAGTAATCTACCGAGTAGCTGGAATTACAGGCACCTGCCACCACGCCTGGGAGCCCTTGAGGGCAGGCCTTGTTAGGAAGAACAGAATGCTCCAGCATATTTTAAAATGGTTCCTTTTCCTCTCCACTGCCATGAGTAGGTTTTTTCTGTCTCAGTGTGAGAACCTGGTCAATCTCAAGGAGGTCAAAGTCATAAAAGTGTGGGTCCTCCTCTATGACTGGGTCACCTTGGAGTTTCAAACTCTTAGGCTAGTCCACACAGAGTCCCCAGAAATTTGTCAATTGTAGCTTAGACTTCTCTGCTATGGTACTGGTTTCTGCGGAAGTTTCTGCTCATGGGTTTCTGGTTTGGTAGGTTGTGATTCTCTGTATTCGCATATCTGTCTCTTCAACTCTGGGGACAGTGATTTGCCATGTGACCTCACTTCTCTGATGGACTTCAGAAGAGTTATTGCTTTTTCAGTTTGTTCAGCTTTTTACTTGTTGTTAGGATGGGGTGATGACTTCCAAGCTCCTTCAGTGCCAGAGGGGAAACCAAACAATTGAGAAGTTTTAAATAGATGTCTTTTTAATCAGATTAAGGAATTTTTTGGCTGGGCACGGTGGCTCATGCCTGTAATTGCAGCACTTCGGGAGGCCAGGAGTTTGAGACCAGCCTGGCCAACATGGCAAAACCCCGTCTCTACTAAAAATATAAAAATTAGCTGGGCATGGTGGTACAAGTCTGTAATCCCAGCTACTCGCGAGACTGAGGCACGAGAATCCCTTGAACCAGGAAGGTGGAGGTTGCAGTGAGCTGAGATTGTGCCACTGCATTCCAGCCTGGGTGACAGAGCTAGATTCCATCTCAAAAAAAAAAAAAAAAAAAAAGATTAAGGAAATTTCCTTTTACTTCTGATTTGTTGTTAATAGTTAAGAAACTTTTAAAAAATCATAAATGGGTGTGGAATTTTATAAAATGCTTTTTCTGCATCTAATGAGATTTTTCTCCTTTAACCTTTAATATTGGTGGATTTAAAAATATAAAATCAGTCTTGAATTCCTGAGATAAACTCAGCCTTTGGTGTGCTGTGTTTTACTTTTATTTATTTCTTTTTTTTTGAGACAAAGTCTCACTCTGTCACCCAGGCTGGAGTGCAGTGGCGCGATCTCGGCTCACAACCTCCTCCTCTCAGGTTCAAGTGATTCTCCTGCCTCAGCCTCCTTAGTAGCTGGGACTACAGGTGCCCGCCACCACGCCCAACTGATTTTTGTATTTTTAGTAGAGACAGGGGTTTCACCATGTTGGCCAGGTTGGTCTCGAACTCTTGACCTCAGGTGATCTGCCTGCTTCGGCCTCCTAAATTGCTGGGATTACAGGCGTGAGCCACCGTGCCCGGCTGTTTTATTTTTTCAAAAATATGGTATCGCAAAAGAAGATATGCGGTTGGATTTGGTTTGCTAATATTTGCTTGGGATTTTTTGCATATTTATTCATGAATTAAATGGACTTAGAATTTTAAATTCTCAAATTCTTCTTGTTTAGGTTTTTTTGAAAAAATCATACTAGCCTCATAACCTGGAGTTGTTGAATTGTCTCTCATTTTCTATTTCTTGGTAAATTTTTTAAAAGATTTCTTTGTTCCTTAAGTTTATTTGAACTCTCCTGTAAACTGTTTTGGCCTAGTGTTCTCTTTACTAGAAAATTTGGACTACTGGCCTAATTAATGTTTCCTTTTATTTCGTGTTTTTTTTTTTTTTTTTTTTGAGACGGAGTCTCGCTCTGTCGCCCAGGCTGGAGTGCAGTGGCCGGATCTCAGCTCACTGCAAGCTCCGCCTCCCGGGTTCCCGTCATTCTCCTGCCTCAGCCTCCCGAGTAGCTGGGACTACAGGCGCCCGCCACCATGCCCGGCTAATTATTTTGTATTTTTAGTAGAGACGGGGTTTCACCGTGTTAGCCAGAATGGTCTCTATCTCCTGACCTCGTGATCCGCCTGTCTCGACCTCCCAAAGTGCTGGGATTATAGGCTTGAGCCCCTGCGCCTGGCCTCCTTTTATTTTGTAATCAGTTTTAGTAATTTTTTTTTTCTAAGAATGTAGAAATTTTCAATGCTATTAGGAAAAGTTGTTGAAGTACTCTTTTATCAGTCTATAATCTCTGCCGTATTTACAGGTATCACTTCCTTTTCATGTTATCATTTATTTTGCCTTTTCATGCTTTTTCTTCATTATTCTTTTTAGAGGTGTTTTTAAATGACCCTCTTCAGAGGTTAAAAATAATTCGAATAGCTCTTTTTTTGTTTCTCTTTGCTTGTTTTTTGTTTCATTAATTAATTAATTATTATTATTATTTTTTGAGATGGAATCTCACTCTGTTGCCCAGGCTGGAGCGCAGTGGTGTGATCGCAGCTCACTGCAACCTCTGCTTCCCAGGTTCAAGCAATTCCCATGTTTCAACTTCCTGAGTAGTTGAGATGACAGGAGCCCGCCACCATACCTACCTAATTTTTGTATTTTTAGTAGAGATGGGTTTTGCCATGTTGATCAGGCTGGCCTCGAACACCTGGCCTCAAGCAATCCACCTGTGCTGGGATTACAGGCATGAGACACTGCACCTGGCCTGTTTCAGTAATGTATGCATCTATCTTTGTTAACTCCTCCCTTCTACCGTACAGGTCCCTTTATTCTTCCTCTTTCTGTTATATTTGTCTTATATGTTACATATATGTGTGTGTGTGTGTGTGTGTGTATATATATATATGAAAGCTCATTAGAAAATATTACAATTTTTGCTTTCAGTCATTAACGTGTTTTAAGGAGCTCAATAGGAGAATAATGTATTGATTTAGATATTTATCGTGTCTGTTGCTTTCATTTCTGATGTGTCAAGTTTCCTTCCAAATACCGTTTTTCTTCTTTCTGAAGAACTTTATCTAGCTATTCTTTTTTTTTTTTTTTTTAGACTGAGTCTTGCTCTGTCACCCAGGCTGGAGTGCAATGGCATGATCTTGGTTCACTGCAACCTCCACCTTTCGGGTTCAAGTGATTCTCCTGCTTCAGCCTCCCCAGTAGCTGGGATTACAGGTGCCCGCCACTATGTCTGGGTAATTTTTGTATTTTTAGTAGAGACAGGGTTTCACCATGTTGGTCAGACTGGTCTTGAACTCCTGACTTCAGGTTATCCACCCACCTTGGCCTCCTAAAGTGTTGGGATTATAGGCGCGAGCCACTGCTCCCGGCTCTAGCAATTTTTTTAGAGAGATCTGCTGGCAGTGAATGTTAGTTTTCCTTCCATTGAGAATGTCTTTATTTCATCTTCCTTTCTGAACAATATTTTTGCTGGCTGCAAAATTGTGGGTTGACAGGTCTGTTTTTTCAGCATTAAAAAAAAAATGTGCCACTTCCTTTTGGCCTCCATAGTTTCTGATGATAAGTCCATAGCCATTTCAATTTTTCTTTCTCTATAGGCATTGTGACACTTTTCTTTTCTTTTCTTTTTTGAGACGGAGTCTTGCTCTGTTACCTAGACTGAAGTATAATGGCACGATGTCGGCTCACTGCAACCTCTGCCTCCCTGGTTCAAGTAATTCTCCTGCCTCAGCCTCCTAAGTAGCTGGGATTACAGGCATGTACCACCACGCTTGGCTAAGTTTTGTATTTTTGGTAGAGACGGGGTTTCACCATGTTGGTCAGGCTGGCCTTGAACTCCTGATCTCGTGATCCACCCGCCTCTGCCTCCCAAAGTGCTGGGATTACAGGCATGAGGCACTGCGCCAGGCTTTGTGGCACTTTTCTCTGATGGTTTTAGAGATGTTTTCTTTGACTTCAGTTTTCAGAAGTTTGCTTATGATGTGTCTTGGCATTGATTTCTTTGAATTTAGGATGAATTCAAAGATATATTTCTTTGAATTTATCTCTAAATTTATACAGTTTGCTAAATTTGGGAGTTTATATATAACTTTATGGTGTAACTTTGCCAAGCCCCTTCTTCTTCGTGATTTCTTTTACCATGTTGCCCAGGCTGGTCTTGAACTCCTGAGCTCAGGCAATCCACCTGCCTCGGCCTCTCAAAGTGCTAAGATTAGAGGCGTGAGTTACCAGGCCCGGCCCCTTCTTCAGGGCTTTCTTATACTCTGGGGCTCATCTTTCTAGTCCTCCTGCCAGAAATCTGGGCTTTCATTCCTCTTATCTACAATGCATCTCCTATGAGTGGACCATGTCTGGGGCCAAGCAGCAGGAGGACTGGAGAGGGGAAAATGGTCAACTTTCTGCCAGCTCAGCAGTAATCTGAATTCTTGTTTTCTCATTTATTCTGCCTGCTGCTATTTACTTTTTTTTTTTTTTTTTTTTTTTTTGACACGGTCTCGTCACTCTGTCACGCAGGCTGGAGTACAGTGGCACGATTACAGCTTACTGCAGCCTTGACCTCCCTGAGCTCAAGCAATTCTCCCATCTCAGCCTCCCAAGTAGCTTGGACCACAGGCATGCACCACCATGCCTGGCTATATTTTTAGTATTTTGTAGAGATGGGGTTTTGCCCTGGTCTTAAACTCTTAAGCTCAAGCAATCTGCCCACCTGGGCCTCTCAAAGTACTGGGATTACGGGCGTGAGCCACAGCTCCCGGCAGGCTATTTACTTTTGTTTTTTTGAGATGGAGTCTCTGTTGCCCAGGCTGGAGTGCAATGGCGCTGTCTTGGCTCACTGCAATCTCTGCCTCCCAGGTTCAAGCGATTCTCCTGCCTCAGTCTCCCAAGTAGCTGGGATTACAGGCATGTGCCACCATGCCTGGCTAATTTTTGTGTTTTTTAGTAGAGACAGGGTTTCTCTATGTTGGCCAGGCTGGTCTCAAACTCCTGACCTCAGGTGATCCACCTGCATCAGCCTCCCAAAGTGCTGGGATTGCAGGCGTGAGCCCCTGCATGTAGAATCCTCAGCTTCTCTGTGCATTGTGTTCTGGCATCTGGTGGGAGAGACAGGATGGAATGTGGTTACTCCATCTTCCCTAGAGCTGGAATTTTAGAGTAGGTCTTTGTAAACAAAACTCTCAGTTAAGGGTTTTGAGGACCACCAAATTTCCAGCTTGAGTTATTTAGGGCCACTAGAGCAGATAAGAACAGCAAACTCACATGTGGGCTGGCTTGAGGTTACAGATTCTCAGGGTAGGTTTTTCCCTTTTATGCTATGCCAAGCCTCAAGACAGCAATCTTCTCTGCAATCCCTGGTCTAGTTCACCTTTCCACTAAGAGTATGCTAGCGTTCGCCGGATGCGGTGGCTCACGCCTGTAATCCCAGCACTTTGGGAGGCCGAGGTGGGTGGATTGACTGAGGTCAGGAGTTCCAGACCAGCCTGACTAATGTGGTGAAACCTGGTCTCTACGAAAAATACAAAAATGAGCCGGGCGTGGTGGAAGGAGCCTGTAATCTCAGCTACTTGGGAGGCTGAGACAGGAGAATCCCTTGGACCTGGGAGGTGGAGGTTGCAGTGAGCCAAGATCGCGCCACTGCACTTCAGCCTGGGCAACAACAGCGAAACTCTGTGTCAAAAAAAAAAAAAAGAGTACACTAGTGTTACAGGAAGCTCTAGGTGTTTCTTATTAGACTCTCCACGTTCCATCTTATCTCCAGTTTCCTGCACTTCTCAGATTACTGAGCTTGACCAATGTCCTCAAGGTCAACATTGATTTTGGTGCTCTCCAGGTAATTAATTTTACTTAAATATTTTCAGATTCTTGACTTTACTTAGTATTGCCCTCTCAGTATTCCTTAGTTTCTTGGTTGTCTTCAACAAATTATTATTATTTAAAAAGTAGTTTGTTCAATATTTTGGGTTGTTTTCAGCAGTTGGATGTGTCAGCTTAGTAGTCTACCATATTGCTGGAAATGGAAGTCTCTAGAAATGTGCTTTGAGTTCCTCATCATGCTCATTATTTTGCTAGTCTTGGAAAAGGTAACTTTATGAATGTGTGCTGCTTTCCTTAAGAGACTTCTCATTTTAATATGTTTATTTAATTTGTCTTATTTGAAACCGCATTTGGAGATGATAATAAAATACAGTATTTTTTAGACTTTGTCTATTTATCACCTGTATTTATCTTTGCAAATGTAGCCAACACTGAATGCCTGATATGCAAATGAAATAAGATATGCGAAAGTACTTTGAAAATGGTAAAGCACTGTATAAATGTAATATGTTATTATCTAAATAATTGGAAGTCTTTTTATATTGGATCAGATCATGGATTACTGGTGAGGACTCAATGGAAAAGAAAATTCACAACAAATGCCTGAGTGGAAGCCCCAGAGGCTAACGAGGACCAGGTGTTCCTCACCTGATGCCCAGCACCTTCTGTCACAGGTTTCAAGGAGCTTCTGCAAATCAACTTGAACTAGAGTTTCTTACAAAGCAAGTGGAGGGAGACAGTCAAGCAAAGCATTCCTTGGGGCTGGGCGTGGTGCTCAAGCCTGTAATCCCAGCACTTTGGGAGACTGAGGCAGGTAGATCACCTGAGGTCAGGAGTTTGAAACCAGCCTGGCCAACCTGGTGAAACCCCATCTCTACTAAAAATACAAAATTAGCAGGGTGTGGTGGCACATGTGTGTAGTCCCAGCTACTCAGGAGGCTGAGGCAGGAGAATCGCTTGGACCTGGGAGGTGGAGGCTGCAGTGAACCAAGCGCACTCCAGCCTGGGTGAGACAGAGTGAGACTCTGTCTCAAAAAACAAAAAAAATTCCTCGGAAAATTGAATTGCTGGATTTGATTTCTGTACAGTCATGACTCTGGTCTGTTTAAAAGGCGTTTTACAGTTTGTTGACAGTGATGGGAGGATGTGCTGAGGTGTTATTTGTGGGATTTACAGAGTCTGACATCAGGAACAAAACACGTGTTTCCACATTTTGGACGCTGTTTCTCATTGGCTCCTCCATGGTGGCACAACTACATTTTGTATCTCAGAGGACTGTGAAGTTTGGCATTCTCTGTGCACCTTACTGAACCTCACAGAAAGCACAGGGTTTAGAATGGTCACGAATGCAGGCTTTGGAGGCAGCCACCCCTGGGCTCATTCTCTGGCTCTACCGGCTTGAGCTATATGACCTTGGTGAGTTCCTTCCCCTCTCTGAGCCTGGTTTTCCTCACCTGCAAATGGAGATCGTCATCCTCAGTTCCTGTAGCTTTGGTGAGACTTCAGTGAAACCAGCCACAGAGTGCGTAACTCAGTGATTGGCACATAGGGCCCTTTCAGTAAGAAATGACCCGTCTATCATCCTCATGCTGTCTTCAGGGCAGTGATTCTCAACCTTGGCTGATCATTAGCCTCACCTGGGGACCTTTGAAAAACTGTGGCTCAGGCTCACCCAGAACCATCATGGCAGAATCTCTGGGTGCGCCATCAGGTTGAGACCCACTGTGGGGCCCACGGAGGAGAAGAGCAGGGCTGTCAAGGCTTGTGTGGAGATGCTAACACTCCTACAGGAGCCGCCTCCACTACCCAACCGGCTCGCCCTCCACATGCTGGTCTCATGGGGGCTCCAAGGGGCAGAGCTGCTGGTGGGGGAAAAGCCTAGTGTGCGCCACGGCCTTGAGGTTGCAGGGGCAAGGATGACTTGAGGAAGCAGAGGAGGGCCACGGAGGCTGTAGGGCAGAAGGTGGGTGATACGGTTTGGATATGTGGTCCCCATCAAGATTGCGTGTTGAATTGTAACCTCAATGTTCGAGGTGGGGCCTGGTGGGAGGTGATTGGTGGGAGGTGGGTGGATCCCTCATGTATGGCTTGGGCCGTCCCCTTGGTGATAAGTGAGCTCTTGCTCTCAGTTCACACGAGATTTGGTTGTTTAAAAGGGTGTGGCACCTCCCTACAATCTCTCTCGCTTGCTCTTGCTTTCGCTATGTGACGTGCCTGCTCCCGCTTTGCCTTCTGCCATGACTGGAAGCTTCCTGAGGCCTCCCTAGAAGCCAAGTGGATGCCAGCACCATGCTTCCTGTACAGCCTGCAGAACCGTGAGCCAATGAAACCTCTTTTCTTCATAAATTATCCAGTCTCAGGTATTTCTTTATGGCAATGTAAGAATGGCCTTAATACAGTGGATGAGAGAGGCCCATGGTGAGACAGGAGAGGTCTGTGGGTGCACTGTGGGATTTATGTTCATAGGATCACTCTGGCTTCAATGTGGGAGGAGAGTCTGAAGGGGAAGGAGGCTATTGCTGTGTTCTTGGTGAGACCGACCGTGCTGGCTTAGTCTAGGAATCCATGGGGAGAGGAGTGGACAGATGCAAGAGCCATCCTGTGGGTAGAGTGGACAGGACTTGTGGGGAGTTGAAGGGGCCAGTGAGGACTCAGGGAGACAGATGCCATGCTTGGATGTTTGTCTTCTCCAAATCTCATGTTGAAATTTGATCCCCAGCACCACCAGTGGGGCGGTGCTGGGAGGTGGGCCCTCGTGGGAGGGTTTGGGTCACGGAGGCAGATCCCTCATGAACAGCATGGTGCCGTTTTTGTGGAAGTGGATTGGTTTTCAGGGGAATGGATTAGTTTCCATGAGAGTGTGTTGTTACAGAGCCAGGATGCCTCTCAGGTTCTCCCTCTTTACATGTGTCTGCTGCACCTGTGACCTTCTCCACTATGTTTTGACCCAGCACCAGAAACAGCACCAATACTCGCATCGTGCGTCTCGTACAGCCTGCAGAACTGTGAGCTAAGTGAACCTCTTTTCTTTTCTTTTTTTTTTTTCAGATGGGGTTTTGCTCTTGTTGCCCAGGCTGGAGTGCTGTGGCGTGATCTTGGCTCATTGTAACCTCCGCCTCCCCGGTTCAATAGATTCTCCTGTTTCAGCCTCCCGAGTAGCTGGGATTACATGCACCCGCCACCACACCTGGCTATTGTCAAAGCTCCCCAGGTGAGGCTAATTTTTCAAAGCTCCCCAGGTGAGGCTAATTTTTCAAAGCTCCCCAGGTGAGGCTAATTTTTCAAAGCTCCCCAGGTGAGGCTAATTTTTCAAAGCTCCCCAGGTGAGGCTAATGATCAGCCAAGGTTTTTATTTTTTTGTGGAGACAGGGTCTCTCTATGTTGTCCAGGCTGGTCTTGGACTCCTGGCCTCAAGCGATCCTCCTGCCTGGTCCTCCCAAAATGTTGGAATTACAGGCATGAGCTATTGTTCCCAACCTTCCAATTTGTTATTTTTTTCGTAAGCTACTTGTCACCAAGTGCTGTGATGAACACAGCTATCTTCACATGACCACAGGGTCTCAGAGTGTTCAGTCTAACCACTGGAAACAAATATTTTGTTGGACTCACTGCAGAACAGTGGACATAACTGAAAAATCAAGGGCTTTGGCGTAAGACAGGATTGATTGGGTTTGAAACTTGACCTGCTGCGTGACACAGTGTGTGATGTTGGGCAAATTTCTCTAATACTCCGAGCCCTTGAGCTTGATCACTTGTGCAATGTCGCGCTCTGATTAGAACACTCATGTCTATTGGAGAAACCTTGAGTATAGGAAGTCTGAATATATGAGCACATTCTCTCCATGCAGAATTAGTTGAGTCTTCTGCCTCTGCATTAGAATTGTGGTCACTGTGATACAGTGTGAGGGAATGACCTCTGGAGAGGTTAATTGGCTTCTCCAAGACAGAGCACATTTCTGTAGGGCCAGGCTGAGGGGTTTGAGTGAGGAATCCTATAGCTTTGGGCCCTGTGAACCCTCACCAAGCATGTGTGCCCCCAGCAGCAGGCAGGGTGTGTGAGAGCCTCTGCCCCGGGGGCCAACCCTCTAGGGTTTCTGACTGGAGCCCCCCAACCCCTCCCCCGAAGGCTTTTTTCTGGATTGAAGGAATCTGTTCACGGTGAAAGTTTCCTGTAGGCTGACAGAGAAATCCCCTTCCTCGTGGTGCCTGCTGACTTTGAGAAGCAAGCAAGACAGTGGGGAGGAAATGTGGGAAAGGACACAGAGGAGTGTGGGGTCTGGGCAGAGCAGACACTCTGGGGCTGATGGTGACAAAAGCCAACAGGTGGAAGCAGTGCGTGGAGAGAAGGATGTGTAAGAGGAGACCGCAGGGTGTCCGGGGTCAGGGGCTGCCACAAAAATAACCTGTATCCGGACCAGGGATGGCCAGGAGTCAGTTTTCCAGATTTCACAGCAGCCTCCTGCCCTGGTGGCAGCCCCCAGGGCCACCTCTCCTGTTTATTTTGTACTGTAATGACATGCAATCAAAGAGCTCTATGGGCCCGGCACCTTAGCAGAAAAGTAGAGTTGGGAGATGGACTGTGCAGGAATCATAGGAACAAAGCTGCTTTCAGGCCAGTGCTAGCATCTATGCTTCATAACCTCCGAGAATGAAAAACAAACACCCTCAGTTGTTTAAGAGCTATGTTGCATGACTAAGGCAGTGATTTACAAATGGGGATGAAACTTCACTACTAATGGGCTTCAGCGACTTCAATGGACCAAGAAAAGAAGACTTGTTCCCAAGGTCCGCATGGCTGCTGGGGAGGGCTATTTATTATCATCTAAATCACAGTGACCCTGTGAAGCTGTCCCGGGCGAAGTTGTGTAGACTTGGTTGCTTGTCGGCTGCTGTAGGATCTGGCTGGCTTGCCACCCTCGTCCAAAGATTCTAATTCATGACAGGGCTGTCGAGGTCTAGAGGCTGCTCTGTAGGTTCCCTGTGGGCTCTCCACAGCTCTCTGGTATTTTTCCACAGTTTCCTGAAATTGGATTCTCCCAAGGCTTTTTCTGGCCTTCCATGATAACAACTAAAGCAACATGCTTTCCATCCTTGTCATGAGAGGGGATCGTCTTGGTGAGGAACTTGTTTCTGGTTTTCAGCTGACATCTTCCTTTCCTCTCCATTTCATTCCCGTTACTTCTATAGTATGGATACTGCCTGAGCCCTAGTCAAATAGTTCCTCTCTCTCTCTGTGGCCAGCTCCTGCTCACACGCACAGCTCTGGCGTGTGATATCCATCCAGCTCTGGCAATGGATTCCCCCGCAAGGCTGTCACTTACTCATTAATCATCTTTGTTGCTTTTCTCTGAATTTTCTCCGAGTTGATCTCTCGTTTCCTGGTCAGAGGAACACAGAACAGCTGCTGCTTCACAGGCTTAGTACAGAAGAGGGCTCTTCTGTCTGGTCACAAAATCGTCCTTCTCCTCCCAAGCACATCGTGGTGACTGCACCCGCAGCTGCGTGGAAATGCTATCAGCTTCCAAGGAGCTCGGTGTAAGCTGGGTCTGTCCGGAACTCCTTCCAAGCAAAGGTTTTTACTTTTTTTCAGAATTAAAAAGGGCTTTATTATGAAAAGAAGGTCCCTCACCTTATAAAGCAGGCTCCTAACAGGGACGAAGGAAGTGCTGTTTGGAGAAGGAGAAAGTATTCAGAGGACCTGCGCTCCTTCTGCAGGAGAGGTGGAGTACGCCTGCCACCCGCCTCCAAGTCGGGACCCCGGGGCGGGAGACTCACGGGTCCAGGATAGCGGGGGACGGAGAGAGTATAGGGCCTCCCTCTACTCCTTACAGTTTTCAAGTGAACAAACAGAGGCCCGACTCATTGGCATAGTTTACCTTTGGGGCAGGAGCCTGGTATAATAAAGCAATCAGGGCCCGAGAATCAAAGGGCTGGTGTCATCCACTGGCTATAAGTTCCTGGCATGTGCTTTAACTTCTTTCCACCTTAACAAATTTCAGTGAAGATGAAGTAATAATAATAACAATAACAGCAATAATGCCAGTGAAAAAGAAGCGTCCACTCCCATCTGTCTTCGGTTTGGCGTGACCTAAAGGGTGCCCACCTGGCCCCAAAGAACAGGAATGGGAGCTCTTGCTCCCATCCTTGCTGGGTGTCCAGGATTCTAATAAGACTTCCAAGAGTCTGGGATGCTGTGGGGTGGCTGAGCGATTTGCACTGATGTTGTTGGGGGTACTCAAAGCACTGGCAGGATGTTGATCCTACTCGGGGGGAGACACTGATGGTCCTGCTCCACGGGGAACAGAAAAGTCTGCCAGTGAGACCTCACGTCACAGCCCTGGAGGAGTTCCAACTGGGGGCAACCCTTGCCTCTGCAAGCAGGCTTCCCTTTCTGTGCAAGATGTGGTACTCTGGTCCCATCCACCCTTCGGGCACTCAACTCCCTGGCGTTGCTGCTTGTCACCTGGCACTGGCTCCAATACTTAGGGGCCCCCAACCATCTATAGGTTCCCAGACCTGGTGACAGAGTCCCTTTAACACATCTGAGTTCATTCCCTCTTCAGACTGGACCCTCTTTCCACAAAAGTCCTGCTCCCACCAAAGTGGCCTCTATGCCCGTAGGTCCCCAAAGACTTGTTTGTCTTCCTGGAGGACAAAGAGGGCCTGGTCTGCAGCAAGGTCAGGGAGGGACAGCGTTTTCATCCCTTCCAAGTGCCTCTCCTTCCCCAAGGAGAGACAGAGAGCTCTAGCTAAGTGTGTGCACTGTGTGAGTCACACCAGGCTGGGCTATCCTGACCTCACATGGTTTTTGGGAGAATCCACTGAGACCATGTAGGTAAAAATGCCCCTCAAGCATGAAAATGTGATACAAATATGAGCTGCTATTGTTTCTTCAGTATGAAAACACTTTTTAAAAAATTTGAATTATATTTATTTTTTGAGACAATGTTTCACTCTTGTCACCCAGGCTGGAGTGCAATGGCGCAATCTCGGCTCACTGCAACCTCCGTCTCCCAGGTTCAAGCAATTCTGCCTCAGCCTCCTGAGTAGCTGGGATTACAGGTGCCCACCACCATGCCCAGCTAATTTTTTGGTGTTTTTAGTAGAGATGGGATTTTGCCATATGGTCAGGCTGGTCTCGAACTCCTGACCTCAGGTGATCCTCCTGCCTCGGCCTCCCAAAGTGCTGGGATTGCAGGCATGAACCACCGCACCTGGCCCCTCTTTTTATTTATTTATTTAGAGACAAGGTCTTGCTCTGTCACCTAGGCTGGAATGTAGTGGTGGGATCAGAGCTCACTGCAGCCTCAAACTCTTGAGCTCAGGTGATTCTCCCCCATCTGTCACCCCCCCAGCCTCCCAAGTAGCTGGGACCACAGGCATGTATGCACCACCATTCCCTGTTATTGTTTTAATTAGTTTTTATAGAGATGGGGGTGGTCTTTCTATAGTCCAGGCTGGTCTTGAGCTCCTGACCTTAAGTGATCCTCTCCCTTGACCTCCCAAAGTGTTGGGATTATAGGCATGAGCCATTGGGCTTGGCCTGAAAACACTTAAAGGGAGAGTGGCCCAGAGCTCCATCCCCTGCAAAGAATTGCTGCAGCCAAAACTATCCTTGCATTTGCTAGGCATTTGTAGGGCTGGTAACAATAGAATTGGGACCTACCTTTAAGAAGCAGCATGTGTGATAAAACAGGAAAAGTGTTATCCTTTCAAAGTGAATACTGCAGGACATTGCCGCTCAATCCTCTTTTCTCCCTTGCCCGGGCGTGGGGATGCATGCCATCAGTCTCATGATAACGGATTATCGTCCTGAATAATACAAGATTCTCTGAACATTGCTTTCATGCTGTGATGTAATTGCATTGTTTAATGTAGGGGGGCCTTCTTTTTTGTACTTGGAAATCTTTGCTATTTAGAGGAGTAGACCTTTTTTTATGGCATTGTTTATAGTGGAATTTGATTTACAGGACAGAAAAAAAGATTTGTGTGTAAACTATCATTTGTCTTTTTTTATTATCTCTATTTTCTCCTCTCTGTGATTTTAAAAGATTTGTCTTGCAATACCTGACTCAGGTCTCACAACCAGTCATTTCAGAGCTATGCTCAACTGGCATCTCCCAAACATGCCCTTTCTTCTAGATAGTTTGCTTCTCTCTGGTTATGGGATTAGTGTCTAGACTGGGGATTCATGGTGGCTTTTCCTTGCCACATACTCCATGCTCTTTCCATCCACCGCCTCTCATGCCCAATTCTCACAGCCATTCCTTGAATAAATACGTTCTGTCTCTACAGCAGATTCTTTATCCCCTTGATGTCCAAGGAAACTGATTCACCACACTGAGATTTCTGTCTGGGAACTGCTTCCAGACAACCCAAGCCATGTTCTAGCCTGCCGGTGGGATCTGGGTTTGGGTCTGGTCCTTCCCTTTCTTTGTTTTGCTTCATTTGATCTCCCTTTGGGATGCAGTCTCTGCCTCTTTCTGTCCCATGATTGCATACAAGCCTATGCCCAGCCTTAGCTATAATCCAAGAGAAACTCTTGGTCAGGGCGATGCAAAGCTTCTAAAACTTGATGGGAGGTGCTCAGGCACATGTAACTCTTCTCTTGAATCAAGCATGCCCAGGCCAAAGGGCGAATATGTGGGTGTAAAGTCATGTGGTTTCCCGTCTCAAGTTAATGTTATTCAACAATCTTGGTGGCATTTTTAGGGGCTTTGATGGTGGAAAGAGAAGCATTTTTTCCAATTTAGGAAAATAACCACTCAGTTCTGCCTGGAATTAAGTTTCCTTGTTCAATTATCTTTAATCAAATGGCATTGTGAACGAGCATTCTGTGAACTTGTTTAATTCTTCTGTTGTGTTTTTGTGGGTTTTTCCAATATTCAGAAAAATATTTCATCCTTTTAAGAAGTCCTGACAAGAAGTTGTAGGGAATTAACAGGGACCAGCTTGTAAAATGGACATGGACCATTCATCATGGGGGAGGGTGCTGTTGACAGATTTAGGAGCCCTGCTGTAAAGAGAGAACCACTGTGTTCTCCATTTTGTGGAGTCAAGATCTTATATCAAGACTTGATATATACTAGAGCAGCTGGGAGTTCAGAGTCCTCTCTCCAGGGTAGGGGGAGATAGTGACAGCAAGACATTCATAGGTCAACAGACAAATATTAAGGAGACAATTCATTCTTTCCACAGGCATCTAGTAGCACGCTTGGGAAGAAGAACTTAACCCTTTCTCAGGCAGTACGGTGGGACAGAGCCTCGACATTCTTTGATTCTTTTTCTGTTAAGGCATGGCGTCTGTGTTCCTCCTTTTGCCAGGCTTGAGACTACTTTGACCTGTAAATTGTCGGGGAAGTGACGTTGTATGCCTTCTGAAGCTGGGTCTTGAAAGGCAGTGCAGATTCTTCCACGTTTGCTGGGACACTTGCTCTTGGGTCTCTGTAACCAAGTAAGAAGTTTGACTGCCCTGAGGTGGCCATGCTGTCAGGGAGCCAAGCCACATGGGGAGGCCATGTGGAGACCTCTGGTCAGCATTCCCCGTCTTTGAGTCAGCTGAGCTCTGATGCCAGACACAGGAGTGAACAAGCACTCGGATGATTCCAAACCCTAGCTGCCGAGTCACCCCAGCCTTTGAGCCTTCCCTGTTGAGGCCCCAGACATTGTAGAGCAGAGACAAGGCATTTTTTCTGCACCTTGTCCAAATTTCTGACCCACAGAATTTGTGTGCATAGTCAAATGGCTGCGGCAAGCCATTAAGTTTTAGGGTAATTTGTTTTGCTGCAATAGAAACTGAAAAAGGAACCTATGAATAATGGAAAAATAAAGCAGATTAAGGAGTTAGAGAGTGAGAGCGGTGGGTTTGGGGTCGGGGGTAGACATTTTGGATAGGGTGTCAGAAGATTTCTCTGAGGAGCTGACATTTGAGCAGAGTGTTGAATGATGTCAGCATGCAGACATGCAAACATCTGAGGGAACATGTCCTGGTCACAGGGAAGAGCAAATGTAAACGCTCTGAGATGGGAGTGAAGTTACTCAAGGGATAGCAAGGTGGCCTATGTGCCTAGAGCTCCTGGAGTGAGGTGGAGAGTGATAGGAGATGAGGTGTGAGAGGGAGACACATGTAGGGCTTTATTGGTCAAGATAAAGGATTTGGATTTTGTTAAAAGCCAATGTGAAGTTTTGAATAGGGGTATATTCTCCTCACTGACTCCCTCATTGATTTTACCCAGGTTCCATATGCTGATCTTTTCCAAATATGTATTTCTAACCCAGACCTCAGCTTCAAACTCCAGATTCTTTATATAGCTGCTTACTCAGCTCTCCATATGGATTATTAATAGACATTTAAAACATAGTATGCACAAACTACTAGCTTATTCTTCACTCCCAAACCACTGCCTCCCACAGTCTACCCAATAGAATCAATGGCAACTTCATCCTAGCTGTTCAGGTCTTCTGACATCCCATGTTTGATCGACCAGAAAGTCCAGTTGGCTCTGCCTCCTATCAGTTCTCCCTGCTTCCATCCTCACCCTCTTTCCATCTGTTCTCCAGGCACAAAGTGTGACTGTTGAGAGGTCTGAGGATGACCTGGTTTTCTCTGCCTTCTAAGCAGTGTGCTCTTCACTCTTGGATGTCTGAGGGATTTTATATTTTTCTTTAAAGTCTAAAAATGTTATTAGAATGTATTTTGGTGCTGCTTGTATTGGGGTGATTCTGACTTTATGTAATCTCAAATCTTTAGAAATTAATTTCAGAAAAATTCTCCCACTCCATTGTAGTTTTTAGCTTGTGTTCTTTTCCTCACTTTGGTTTTCTCTTTTGGGGACTCCTTTTACACAAATGTTGGATCTTCTTTGTCTGTCTTCTGTGTTTGTTAATTTCTCTCAAATCCCTCTTAATTCTTTCTTCATTTATTTTAATATACCTTTTTTTTTTTTTTACTTTATACTTTCTATTTCTCTTAAGGAATTATTCACTGAATTTATGCCCTCTTCCCTTCTTTTTAATTTAACAATAATATCTAACATGATTTAAGAAAATTCCTAATACTTCCCTGAATTTTATCATTTTGCTTCTCAATTTTTCTTGCTCTAATTTATGTTGGTCTTTTAGCTTGTTTTTAAATAAGCTGTGGATTTCATTCATTTTGTAGGCATGTCTTTATGATCTGTTTTATGGTCTGTAGGGATGTGATTCTGTAATTTTATCTTTTTTTTCCTAAATAACTATATATTATTTAACTTTAACAGTTTTCTTTCTTTTGAGACAAAGTCTTGCTCTGTCACCCAGGCTGGAGTGCAGTGGCATAATCTCAGCTCACTTCAATCTCCATCTCCCAGTTTCAAGTAATTCTCCTGCCTCAGCCTCCTGAGTAGCTGGAATTACAGGCACACACCACCACACTGAACTGATTTTTTCTATTTTTAGTAGAAATGAGGTTTTGCCATGTTGGCCAGGCTAGTCTCAAACTCCTGACCTCAAATGATTCACCTGCCTTGGCTTCCCAAAGTGCTGGGATTACAGGTGTGAGCCACTGTGTGGCCTTCAATAGTTTTCTATTGAAAATTTTAATATAAACTAGTTTTTGTGAATCTCTAGAAGATACAGTACTGCTTGGCCTTTTTTTTTTTTTAAGCCTCACTGCTCTAAAGTTCTCTCTTCTGTTGTTTTCACAGTGTTTAGGAATGTGGTGCCTCACTTTTTGAGGTCTCAAGGCTCTGTGTTCCTCTTACCCCCTTTTTACCCTTTCCTTTGTCTCTTTCTTTTTCTCTTGCCCCATGTGTTGCTCAAATTGGGTCCTATTCCTAGAAGTTTCTTCTCAGCGTGAGGCGTTGTCACAGAAGGAGTTTTGGTTGGTTAGTTTTTAGAATTTATGGGACTTTCTCAGACAGTTCTAGCCTTTTCAGACCTTTACTGCTGACTCCTTGAACTCACCCAGTATATGAGTGGGCAAAACCCTTCCTGTTTTAGCTCTTATTCTCAAATTGACTCTCAGCTTTCCATTGAGTCCTCTTGGGTATTTGGGGATTCTCAGGTCTGTCACATGTGCCAGCTCCGCCTTTGCTTCCTTCTGTACAGATGTTAATTCTATGCAGAGCTGGGATCTGTTGGTGGTTTCGCCCCATCCACTTGTATTTGGAAACCATGGGGATACTTTGTTAGGTAGTTTTGTGACAAACATGGCAAATGGATTTTTGGTTTTGCTCTTCTTTAGTACTTGTACCAACTTTTTGTTTTTTTTCTTTTGAGACACAGTCTCATTTTGTTGCCCAGGCTGGAGTGCAGTAGTGCAATCTCAGCTCACTGCAACCTTGACCTCGCAGGTTCAAGCAATTCTCCTGTCTCAGCTTACTGAGTGGCTGGGATTACAGGCACGTACCACCACGCCTGGCTAATTTTTGTATTTTTAGTAGAGACAGAGTCTCACCATCTTGGCCAGGCTGGTCTCAAACTCCTGACCTACCTTGGCCCCCCAGAGTGCTGGGCTTACAGGCCTGAGCCACCATACCCGGCTGTACTACCTATTTTTGATGTTAGTATTTGGGGACATTAAAAAATTATGTGATAGGCATCATCTCAGAATATTCTTCAGTCTGTATTCAATACATTATCTAGAGTGGCACTATTAAAATATACATCATCAGGTCATGTAACTCCTCTGAGGAAAATACTTTAATGGCTCTCCATACCACTAGAGCAAAAGCTTAAGTCTTTACATTGGTTTGCAACGTGGTGTGTAATCTGACTTTCTTCACCTCCCTTCCCTGTTACTTCTCTGAACTCATTTCTTCCTAACTCTCCCCTATGCTAATTTATTTATTTATTGAAACAGGTTCTCAATCTGTCGCCCAGGCTAGAGTGCAGTGGCGGGCCTCCCTTCCTTATGCTGTGTAGCCACACTAGCCTCCTTGCTATTTCTGCAGTACGCCAGGAATGGTTCTGTCTCAGGGTGCTTACACTTGCCATTCCATTGGTCATTAAGTATCACCTTCCCATCGAAACCTTTCCTGGTTACCTTATTCACAGCTGGTACCCCTCCCAACACCATCTATCCATGCCTCCTCATTTCCTGCTTCATTCTTTGCTGAGTGTATCACATCATATATTTTATTCATTAACTTATTAATTTCTCAGATGTCAACTAGAATGTAAATTCCACAGAGGAAGATATTTTTGGCCAAAAATTAAATTTTTGTTGAAGAAGTGAATGCATGAGTGAATATATTTCAAAAATCTTTTTGGTTTCATTGTGGAGAAGAGCAACGTGTAGAGAGACATAAATGGAAGGGGGAGACCAATTAGGAGGGTAACACAATAATCCAGGTAAGAGATTGTGGTGGAATTGGAGATAAGTCGTTGAATTTGTCATCTATTTTAAAGGTAGAATAAGCAGACTTGCTAATTATCAACCTGAGTTGGCAGATGCTGCTTCATTGTTTGATTGATTAATTATCATAACATGTGGGCATAAAAATGACTTGATGACTGTAAGAACCATAGCTCCTGGTCCCCATAAACTCTTAGTTTTTCATCGAATAATCTACCAGATGTGGTGTGGCTAAGGGAAACCCAAGAATGTCCAAGGGAGAAGATGTTTTAGAGGTGGAAATAATAAAGGTATTTCAGTAAGAATTTTCTGCATACTAAATCATCCCAAGGCTTAGTGACTTAAAACAACAATGTAATCCCAGCACTTTGGGAGGCCGAGGTGGGTGGATCACGAGGTCAAGAGATCAAGACCATCCTGGCCAACATGATGAAACCCCATCTCTACTAAAAATACAAAAATTAGCTGGATGTGGTGGCAGGCTCCTGTAGTCCCAGCTACTCAGGAGGCTGAGGCAGGAGAATCGCTTGAACCCAGGAGGCGGAGGTTGCAGTGAGCCGAGACTGCGCCACTATACTCCAGCCTGACAACAGAGACTCTGTCTCAAAAAACAAACAAACAAACAAACAAGAATTGATTATTTTCCTGATTGTAAGAGTTGTCTGCACAGTTCTGCTGGTTTTGCTTGGGTTCACTCACTCATGTGACTGCATTTAGTTGAGTGCTCAGCTGGGCCGGAAGACCTGAGATGGCCTCTCTCATGTGACTGGCAGCTGGTTGGGGGACCTCACTTCTCCATCCGCCCACCCGTCTTCCAGTGGGCTAGATCAGCTTCCTTAGATGGCTGTCTCTGGGCCACATTCCAAGAGGTCAAAAGTGGAAGTGACAAGGGCTAGCCTTGGAAGTCACACACTGTTACTTCTGTTAAATTCTACTGGTTGAGGCAAGTCCCAGGCTAGCCCGGATTCAAGGGGTAGGGACACAGACCTCAACTCTTGATGGGAGTTGCAGCTAAGTAATTGCCAAGGGATGTGCTTACCAAGATAGGAGGAATTTGTGGCCATATTTTACAATTTCTTGTAGCAAGAAACCAACATTATTGGATGTTTACTATGTTCCAGGTACTGTGTAGGTACAACACATATATGAGTCCATTTAATCCTCATGGCAATCCTGGGAGGAAGGCCAGTGAAGCAAGAGAAGTCCAGGGACAATATGGCCTTGCAAAGGACCCAGAACCAGTGAGGGGAAGGCTGACATTCAACTCCAGATTGGTTTTTGTTTTCATTTTTCTCTTCCTCTTGAATGCTGAGACTGGTCCAGCATCTGTGACGCATGAAAGAGGGATTGAGTTGGCTTTGCTAAACAGTGTTTTCCTCTCCCCCGCCCTTCTTCCCTCCTTTTCAGATTTAATGAATTTCTGGCCTTCTTTGAAGGTTTTCTGGGTCACATGCTTTCTAGTTGCTATTGTGGAATAGTACATGAGGCCTAGTTTTGCTCGTGGCAGATCCTGCTCTCTGGACACAGAGTTCCTGGTGGAGCAGGCTAATCTGGGTTGCTGGGTTGGTCGACGGTCTCCCATCCCACCAGACTGACCCTTCTGTCCCTGGGGTTGTCAGGGATTTTCTTGGCTGCAAATTCTTGCCCCAGTGGAGGCAGCTCTGAACAGGCAAGCAGGAGCTAGCAGGCCACTGCATTCCCTAAATGGCCAGAAGGGTCCTTTTGAAGGCTTTTCTTCATTTTCCTGAGTGTGGCCACCAGTGGAGTGTCCGGGAGAGCCGCAAGGGTGCAGTTCAGCAGCAGGACAGTCAGTCCTCCATCGGCATGGAGATGGGGTGTTCTGTGTGTGGACTGACCCTCTGGTGGTGGTGTTCCTGTTCAAACATTGCCTGTTTCTCTAAGGGGAAACATGAACATTGGCTTCTCCTTTCTGGGTTGGAAGTGGAGCATTTCACCCCCACCCCACTCTGCTGGTTCATTCTGTTTTAGTTGTCTGGCTTTGCCCGGGGGGAGAGGCTGCCGACTGGTGAAAGCACCCTCTGAAAGCAAGATTTTTGTTTTCTACTGTCCTCTGACCTTGGGATGGGTTATGATAGTCCTCAAAACACTCACAAGCATGGTTTCCATGAGAGCCTTGCAACATTCCCTTGAGCTGGGCAGGGCAGGCAGCCATGTGGACATTTCAGAGATGAGGAAAGCGGGGCTGTGGCCAGACTCTTTGTGGCCAGACTTTTTCTGGCCAGGTTGTTCCACCTGGCTCTCTGGCTCGAGTCTGTCCAGCTTTCAGTCCTGCTGGTCTGTCTGCATAGGGGCTGCTTCTAGAAGACCAGGCAAGAGGATGTGGGCATGAGGGAGGAGCTGGGGTGCACAGGAAGAGCAGATGGCCTGTCTGTCTCCAGTATCTGCTAGTCACTACCTGGAAACCAGCAATGATGATGTAACCACAAGCATTGTTCAGTGATGGCTGCCTTCCTTGTGTGGGTGGGACCGCAACACCGCCTGGGCTGGGGAATCCCGTTGGTGACAACACAGCGTCCTTTTGAGCTGACGCGGCAACAGATGCCCCAGACCAGCTCTGCATCTGACAGCATCTCTGTGAAGCATGTGCAGGGGACAGCAGACATCAGAGCTCTCCTGTAAATCACCTCCGCAAAGGCTCTTTGTGGTCGATTCACTGATGACTCATTTATAATCTGGTTTCAACATTGTGAGTCAAAACGCACCACTTTCATTAAAAATAACATTCACTGGGGTCTAACGGCTTTCTTTTTTCTGTTTTTTACTGTACTGTGTGGTTTCTGGATGGGAAGCTGTCAGATGGCAGGCGAGGTGTTCCGAGGGACTTAATTGTGCAACGACTCAGGTGTGGATTGAACAAATAGTCCCGAATACCTACTGTGGGTCCTGCAGCCTTCTGAGCTGTGGGAGTGTGCGGGTAGTCAGTGTGGGTGTGTGTGGGGGTGTGTGCATGTGTCTCTGTCCTTGAAGTATCGGGATCCCCTGGGATGTTTGTTAAAAATACAGATTCCTGGGCTTCACCCTTTGTCTCTGAGGGTGGGGCATTGTCAAATTCCTCAGGAACTTTTTAGGTGCAATAGAGTCAAGAGTCTTGACTCTGGGTGAGAGAGAATGGGAACTCCCCTCAAGCAGACCCTCCCTACAAATGGAGCAGCCAGAGGAGAGGCAGGGCAACTGCAAGGCTGAGAGGGGTGGAGGGAGGAGATGAGAGAGGAAAAGGCAGGGGCGGGGGAACACCCGAGGAGCGGGCTGACAGAGTGCCCATGGGGAGTGCACTAAAACCTAAAACCCCCGGCTTGATGCAAAGAACCCACAGTCTTTCTGGTTTGGGGACCAAATCTTGGGCATCCCCTATTTCCTTGGTTAAAAAAATTAAACATACAAAACAGTTTTGTGGGCATTCTGCAGGGTAAAAAGCCCCTGCTGCGTGGCCGGATCTTTGTATTTTATGCTCTTTAGCAATGTTAGAAACTTCACTGGGAAAAGCACTTTAAAAAGATAGAGTTGAGGGGATGGGACGTGGGGGGTTATTGTTGAATGGGTGCAGACTTTCAGTTTTACAAGTTGAAAGTGCCTGGAGATGGTTAGTCGTGATGGCTGTACAGCAGTGGTAATGTATGTCACACCACTGAACAACGTGCTTAAAAATGGTTAAGATGGAAGCCGGGCATGGTGGCTCACACGTGTAATCCCAGCACTTTGGGTGGCGGAGGCAGGCTGATCACTCGAGGTCAGGAGTTATGAGACCAGTCTGGCCAACATGGTGAAACCCCGTCTCCACTAAAAATACAAAAATTAGCCAGGCATGGTGGCACATGGCTGTAATCCCAGCTACTCGGGAGGCTGAGGCAGCAGAATCACTTGAACCCCAGACATGGAGGTTGCAGTGAGCTGAGATCACACCACTGACCTCCAGCCTGGGTGACAGAGTGAGATGCTGTCTCAAAAAAAGAAAAAAAAGGTTAAGATAGTACATTTTCTGTTATGTATATTTTACTACAATTTTAAAAAATTGGGAAAAAAAAAAAAAGATACAGTTGAGTCTGACTTGGATGAGTCTACAGGCCCCCAACTGATGTTCTCAGCAGCTCCTGGGAAACTACCCTTTGTTTCAGCCATCTGTAACTTGATTTGTTGTTCAGAAGTTCACCGAGACTTCTCCATGCAAGGCCAGGTGTAAGTTTAACCTGAGCCATGTGGGTCCTCCCACTTTCCCTCCTCCGATGGATCTTCTCTCCAAGGGCTCTGGTGCCCAGGCCCTCATAGCATGGGAAATCAGAAGGGATGTTTGGGAGGGAGGGTTGGCATGGAGGGTGGACATTTTGCTAGAGATGGCCTCGCCTTCATGGAAGGCCATTATTATTCTGCATCTGCTCCATGCCATGGTCCAGCCACCTGAGCCTTCCTGAGCTCCTGGCTCTCTGTTGAGTCAGTGCCCAATGCTTTTCTGCAGCACCTCCACAGACCTCGCCTCTTTGCTCTGACTCCTCTCATTCTCTGTTTTCCAGACTACCCCCAAGCCCTGCCTGTGGCTACCTCCTCCCTCCATAGCATTCCCACTCTGTCATGGCTCACCCATTTGGGACAAGACCCTCGTGTGGGGCCTCAAGATGTAGGCGGGTGTCTGCTCAGTGGCCCAACTTTTGGTCGACACCTGCAAATGTGTCTAAAACTCATCTCAACCTCTTCCCCAACACCAGTCCCCTCTTTGATCCCACCCCCAATCTGCTCTTCTCTCAGCATTCCTGAGAGTTTCTGTGAGTTGCCCCAGCCAGAAACCAGGGTGCCAGGCATTACTCCTCCCGTCCGGTTCCCAGCTGCCGCCAGCAGTGCCTCCCTGGCAGCTCTAGAATCCCCACTGCCTGTGGTCTAGTTCATGCCTCCATCACTTCTTCTCTGGACCACTGCAGTAGTCTCCTAAGTGACTGTAGCAGTCTGAATAGTGGCCCCAAAGATATCAAGTGCCAATCCCCGGAAAACAGTGAATGTTACCTTACGTGGGAAAGTTTTTGCCAATGTGATTAAGTTAAGAAATTTTTAAAAATTCTAAAATTGTGGTAAAATATACAACATAGACTTGAACAGTTTAATCATCTAAGTGCAGAGTTCAGGGGCGTTAAGTATATGCCTATGTTGTGTGACCATTTTTGTCTTGCAGAACTAAAACTTTGTACCCATTAAACAACTACTTCCATTTCTCTTTCTCCTCAGCCCCTGGCAATGACTCTTCCACTTTCTGTCTCTATGCATTTGACTACACTAGACGTCTCCTATTAGGTGGAATGAGGCCATGCACAGTGGCTCACGCCTGCAATCTCAGTACTTTGGGAGGCTGAGGCGGGAGGATCATTTGAGCCCTGGAGTTCGAGACCAGCCTGGGCAACTAGTCAGACTTTGTCTCTACCAAAGATTTAAAAATTAGCCAGGTGATAAGGTTTGGCTGTGTCCCCACCCTAATCTCATCTTGAATTGTAACTCCCACAACTCTTAAATGTCATGGGAGGAACTCGGTGGGAGGTAATTGAATCATGGAGGCAGGTCTTTCCCGTGCTGTTCTTGCAATAGTGGAAAAGTCTCATGAGATCTGATGGTTTTAAAAATGGGAGTTTCCCTGCACGAGCTCTCTTTTTGCCTGCCTCCATCCACGTAAGATGTGACTTGCTCCTTCTTGCCTTCTGCCATGATTGTGAAGCCTCTCCAGCCTTGTGGAACTGAGAGTCCATTAAACCTCTTTCTTTTGTAAATTGCCCAGTCTCAGGTATGTCTTTATCAGCAGTGTGAAAACGGACTAATATACCAGGTGTGGTGGTGCACACTTGTGGTCTCAGTTACTGAGGAGGCTGATGTGGGAGAATCACTTGAGTCCAGGAGTCAGAGGCTGCAATGAGCTAGGATCACACCACTGCACTCCAGCCTGGGTGACAGAACGAGACTATCTCAAAAATAAAATGAAATAAAAAGGTGGACTCATACAGTCCTTGCCCTTTTGTGACTGGCTTATTTCTGTAGCATATGAGAGAATTTCCTTCCTTTTAAAGGCTGAATCATATGCCATTGTGTGTATATACCACATTTGTTTATTCAACCGTTGATGGACATTGCATTACTTTCACCTTGTAGCTATTGTAAATAATGCTGCTGTGAACATGGGTGTACACATATCTCTTTAGACTCTGCTTTCAGTTCTTTGGGGACTATACCCAGGAGAGGAATTGCTGGACCATATGGTAATTCTATGTTTAAATTTTTTGGAAACTATCATCCTGTTTTACATAGTGACTGTACCTTCTCACATTCCCACCAACAGTGTACAAGAGTTTAAATGAAGATTTTGAGATGAGAAGATTATCCTGGATTATTCAGGTGGGTCCTAAATACCATCACAAGTGTCCTTACAAGGAAGAGCCAGCAGGAGATGAGACACACAGTAAAGGTGATAATGAAGATGCAGGTGGAGATTGGAGGGATGCAGCCACAAGCCAATGAATGCCTGCAGCTACCAGAAGTCACAGAGAGCTCTGCTAGAGCCTCTGGAGGGAGCTTGGCCCTGCCAACAGCTTGATTTGAACCCAGTGAAACAAATTTCCAACTTCTGTCCTCCTGTACTGTGAAGTAATACATTTCTGTTGTTTTAAGCTACCGAGTTTGTAGTAATTTGTGACAGCAGCCACAGGAACTAATACACAGATCCCCCAATATCCACACCAGCCTCACACTCCTCCAACTGAAGGTGCAGTTCCATTGTTCATTTAGAATTGCAAATGGGATCAGGGTGCTCTTTTGTTTGAGTACTTTCAAACCTTTCCCACTGCCCCGGCATGGTGACCAGCTGCTCCTAAACAGGTGCTAAGACCCTTAGTGCCTGAGGCCTGCCTGCCTGCCTCAGCACAGCTCCCCTGGTGCTCCATGCTTTAGTGCTACTATTTTCTCTTTGTTCCTTAAAGACACCGTGTCCTCTCTTGGGTCTCTTCTAGACCCCACAGTGCTGTTCTATGAGTAGCTGCACCTCTCTATTCTTATTCCCTAATCCCCTCTAAGGTTTGGCTTCTTTTTTGTTTTTCAGGAATAACTCCAAATTTTCCATAGGAGCTCAGATCTCAGCTGGACTGTGAGTGTCCCCCTTCTGGGGACACCCTCCATGCCCTCCAGATGACTCTGGACATGGGGCATTGCAGTGCCCCATGTCCCCATAGCTCCTGGTGCCACCCATCATCATGTGCCTCCTGCTTTGTGGCAGGTGCTTGTCTACTTGTCTGTCTTTTCTGCTGGACCGGGAGCCTCCTGCAGGCAGCGACTGCCGTGTTCACCTCTCAATCCCCTGTGTCTAGTACAGAGCCTGGCCCATGGTGTGCACAGACCAAAAGTTACTGGCTAAATGACTGAGCAGATGTGGGAAGGGAAGGAAGGGAAATCTCACTCCAAGACAAACAAGGAAGATGTCAGAAGCCACACTATATATCCTCCAAGGCAGGAGATTTTTTCTATCAACGAAGAAGCCTGTGACACCATGCTGGGTGCCAGGAGTTGGGAGCACAGCTGGAGGAGGTTCAGGATACTTTTGGAGCCAAAGAAACCACCTGAGCACTGCTCATTGTTTGCCAAAGGATTGCCCTAGAGTTGTCACACAGATGTTACAGGTCATCTTGCCCTTGCTTTGCATCTATGCTTAGTACATTATCACCCACCATTGCTCCCACCCCCAAACAACCTGACATCTCTCTCTCTCTCTCTCTCTCTCACACACACACGCACACACACACACACACCACACAACATATAAAGTATTTTTTAAATTAAAAAATTAAACTGTAGTCAACACACATAACATAAAATTTACCACTGCAACCATTTCTAAGTGTGCAGCTCAGTAGGGTTAAGTGCATTCACGTCGTTCTGCAACCATCAACACCCATCCATCCCCAAAACTCTTTTCATCTTGCAAAACTGAAACCCTATACCCAGGAAACACTAACTCCCCATTCTTTCCCCACCCTCACACCAGCCGCCCCCTCAACCACTCTTCTACTTTCTGTTTCTATG